>NC_139602.1:9390551-9798051 GCF_946808225.1 Silurus aristotelis
GTTTAAAAATAAGTCAGTTAGAGGGACAGTGCACTTAGACAAGGTGAGAGTTGTGATTGTGATGGTTCGGTCATGTGGAGAGAAGGGACATGGGGTATATCAGTGGAAGAAAAGGAGGAAGGCCAAGAAGAAGGGTAATGGATGTGGTGAGGGAAGACGTGGTTGGTTTAAAAGAGGCAGATGTAGAGGAACTGTAACAGGAACAGCCATAAGACAAAGAGGAAGTAGACATTTTGAAGAATTTCATTTCTTGTGCATTTAATAATAAATTATTTTTATTATTTTATTAAAAAAAATTTTTAACATCTAGATTTAATTAACTTACCCCACACGCCTTTTCTCAAATGGGTTCCCAAGGGTACTTTTATGGTTATAAAACAATGTAGGAACCTGAACCTGTGGAACTGTGTCCATCCTGAACTGTTATTTTCCAATTTAAGTAATAATTTAAGTGATTTTTTCCTCAGTTGTAAACATCATACAATAAAAAACGTTTGATTTAATTGATGATACTGTCCACCCAAACCATTAAATGATATAAAGGTAATATAATGTATTGTGATATTGACACTATTTTGTCTTATTGGTTAGTTGGTAATGATAAAAAGGTTCACATACCATCATTTTTCTCCAGTTTGATGAGATTTTCTCTTCTATAATATTTCGGGAACTTGTTCATTCTTCTTTTGTTTAGTACATCGGCTCGTTTGCGGTTGATGACTGCTGTTTGGACGAACAAGTTCAAAAGCTGCATTCACAGCTGAAGTCCCTCAAGGTACGATTTAATTATTTCTTTTTTTGAAGAAATATCAGCGATGGGTTGTACACTCATGTTTCTTGAATTCTCTTCGATAGCGGTTCAAGCGTAGGCGCTACGTTTCGCTGAAGTTCTCCATTAAAGGAGTGAAGGTTTATAACGAGGATGAGACGGTAAGGTCCGTTTGCCCATGTAAATCGGCCGCTTGATTGATTGCATGTTGAACTTGGTGTATTTTATCCACCCAGACGCTTCTGATGGCCCATGCTTTGCGGCGAGTCTCGCTGTCCATCGCCCGGCCCTCTGACGCCCAGTTCGCTTTTGTCGCCCACAATCCCGGCAGCCCCGACACTCAGCTCTACTGCCACCTCTTCAAGGCCAGACACGCCAGAGCGGTGCGTCAAGACATGATGAAGGAAGCTGCAATGTGTACACCTTCTGCTGGTTTTTAATAATATAATCTTATACAGCTTTGTGTGATGTGTTTAAGGCCCAGTTCTTGAACCTGCTGCTGTGCCGCTGCTTTCAGCTGAGCTACCTGGAGAAGCACCCTGAAGATTCTGAGGACAAGGCATCCGGGAAGAAGCCCATTCGCAGCCTGTCCCTGCTGAACCATGGCTTTCCGCTCAACGTCAATGCCCTAGTGTCCTTCCGCAGGGCTCCGGCTCAGGGTCTGCTCTCTGTGACTCAGGCTGGGGTGAAAAAACAATAATAGACCTATTTATTTAACCATCATAACACATTCACACAAATTAGGACTCTTCCTGATTTCCGGTAAAAGATGTTGATGTCTTCAGACCTCCCCCAGACCCAGCGCCGAGTCGGTGAGCAGTCCAGATGACGTCTTTCCGACATCCCCTACCCTTGTACGTAAGCAAGCCATGAGGGACAAGGTGTTGCGTTCCGGGGCTTACCGTTCCTTCACCTGCTCTCCCGTAAAGCAGCGGCACCTGCAGGAACGTTTGAACGCTCCACAAGGTGGGAGGAGTGTTCAGAGAACACTGTCAAAAGTCAAAGAGTTCCTTAGGTAAATACAGAACTTTACCTTCCCGGACCACACTTGGTGGGGCAGGATGATGTGTGTCACGGAGTTTCTAATCACACGGGTGTCCACAAGAACTTCTTCCACTTGGAACACACACACCTCGGATGTTTTTTGAGATAAATAGCTTTTTTTTTTCCTCTCTCTCTTAAATAATTCACAATTTCCATTCATATTGTTAGCGTGTTGTCTAACGTGTGGTTTGTGTGATCTACTGTATGTGTGTGAGGCATTTGTGACTGTGTGATGTGCGGTGTGTCAGATGTTTGTGTGTGCATTGTGTGCGTGTGCGTGTGCGTGTGTGTGTGTGTGATGTATTTATTGTATGCATGTGTGCGTATATTTGTTGGTACATTTGTGACACGTGTGTAAGCCTGGTGTGTGGTACATGCATGTGAGCTGTATTTGTGTATATGATGCGATATGTGTGTGTGTGACAGACAAGGGACAGGACAGTGTACCGGTATGCAGGGTGCGCGCTCCAAGCTTGGCCGAAACCGAAGAAGCGCTGGCTCATGCCGTGTGGAGCTGGGCTGGCGTCTCTAGGTGAAGTATTGGTTTAATTTTTGGCCTGTTCTAGCCAATATAAAAGTTAAAATATATGTAAAATCTATCTGTTATTTCCAGTGCTTTTACTGTACCAGTAATACATTTAATTTTAAAATGCTTTACCCCTTTCACAGATTAACCAATGTTTACGATTGTATACACCAAATATAAATGGCAGAATTGGAATGGGATCAGTGCCTAAACAACAAATTATATGAAAAATATCTTGATGGTAGTTAAAAAAAAAAAAAAGAAATTCCCCAAAATGTCTATCCTGTCAGAATCCAAAGTCCATTAAACAGATTTTGCTGGACTGTAATACTTCTACCCCTTTGAGACATTTTGTTTTATTCTGTAAATACATTTGAATAGGTTTTTAATCACGTTAATCCAAATTTAGTCTTAAGGTTTTTAGTCTGAGGGTTCTTCAGTAAGGTTCTGCTTTTGCAGGTTATTAGGCAGCACATTAGATCAATATATGATGAAGGAACTGGACGCTTTTGGATGATGTGTAAGTGTGTATTTGTTGTTTTAGTGACAGCAGCTCATCTCTGCTGGCTGACGATGTCTTGGGCTCCTACTTGCTGTGTCCCCATCCCAAAGATCCCAGCCTCCAATCTCTGCTCATACGCTTCCCTTCAGGTCTGGTTTATTTGGCAGTTAAGACCTCCAGCAATGGAAAACTGGTCCTTGAGGTGAGCTTTGTTTAAGGTCTACTTAAGGACGTCTAATTACGTTCATAAATTCACACCACGTTTAATTAATTAATATTTGCAAACTTTTTCCTTTGAGTCTTTTACGGTTTTTGAGAGAGATATTTTTGTTCTTTTTATTTCTAGGCAGCAAACTAGGTCATTTAATGGTATGCAGATATAATTTGGTCAAACGTGTATCTAAATGTACAGATGTTCCATTTTATTGGAAAATCCTCTGTTAGCATGAAGAACAGCTTTACACACACTCGGCATCCGGACAGTTCGTCTCTCCAAACATTCATCTGAAATACTTTGCTGTGCCTTTTATAAAACTCGCCAACGGTGGTGTTCAGTAGTTGAAGATTTATTTTGCTACAATCCCGTTGATCCCAAAGCAGTTCAATAGTATTTATGTGCAGTAACTGGGCAGGCCATTCCATGATAGATAACATTTTAGACTGTTTATTCTCTAAATAACACTTGCAGACTTGGATGTATTTGTGGCTCATTGTCTTGTACAGTGAAGTCGCTTCCAATGAGCCGCAGTCCAGACGGAACTGCATAGTGTTAAAGTTGCCATGTTGGTTCATGATTCCTTTCACTTTCTGGAATAAATCTCCAACCTTCACTGCTCCAAAACAACCCCAAACCATTACGCTTCCAGCTCCATGTTTGACTGCAGGTGAGGCAGTCTGCTAAAATCATCTCTCCTTTTCACAAGTTCTTTTGTTAAAGATAAAAATGTCAAATTTGAACTTTCTTAGTCACCCATTCACTGTCCAATTCTACTGTTTGTGTTGCATAGAAACCAAAGGAACATGCATGTCTCAAAAACCATAAAAGACTAGTTGTTTCCAATCTTCTGACCGCAACTGAAGAATGGCTTGATGTAGTTAAACATTATTAAATTCATGTAAAGTTCAAGGAGAATTCCTATTGCTAGTTTTTTTTTTGTTTACACTTTTTAAATTATCATTATTTATATTTTTAAATATAATTAGGGTTCTATAACCCTGGAATTAATAGGCATTTCCTATCCACACACCAGTGGGGGTGAACAATAGCCTGGGAACCACAATATGATGTTGCTATTAAAAAATAAGGCATCACTACTTTTCCTAAATGCAGTTGATCCCACAATGCAACAGCAGCCCAAGTGCACCGAGCGACTATCAACATCTGATCCTGAAGATTGAGAGCCAGTTTAAAGAATTCTAAAACAGGTTCTCACACGTCCCAACGCAAAGTGACTGAAACTTGTTTCAAAAAATTTGTGTATGTATAAAATTACACCGAGATCAGGTCCATCCCTTCTGTAGTTCTTCAGCTTGAACGTTCCTATAGGGAAATGCCTTGATTTCTAGATTATAATTCTGTTTAGTATTCTGCATTCTTACTAAAGGACTTTATTCCCCTCTATAGAATTGCCGTGTATTGTTCGAGAGCCTCACTGTGCTGATCGATCACTACACTGAGACCCGAGACGAGCTGGAGGTGCCACTGAGTTGCACTCGCGTTAACCACTGTTACGAATGGGAAGAGAGTAAAGTCCAGAGTAAACGCTCCCCACAACGGAAAAACACCCCAAATTATTGCTGGGTTTGAATCAAGATCGATTTTTAAAAAATCTGTGTAAATAACTGGTTTTAAACTTTCGACTCTTTACACAGGGAACTGTTCGAGTTTTTCATCAACTCATAGCCACTTTTAACCTTTAATGACACTTAACTTTTAATGTTCTGCACTTGATACACAAAGCACCAGGTGATCATGTTATGATTTATAGTTTTTTTTTTCCTTTCTCAGGAATAGGGTATTTTTGGGGTTTTTTTGGTGGGAGGGGTTTAGTTGATGCCCAATGATACTGACTTTTTTTCCCTCTTGCGACAGCTCTGTAATTTTCATTTTGTATGTATTTAAGTCTAAATGTCTCTTTCGATCAGTTTTAAACATTTATCATGCAGTATTGTTAACTAGCCAGATCAAAGTAGATGTAAACTACTGAATCGCTCGTATTTTAAGTAGCAGGCTAGCTTCGGAGCGGAAATTATGGCTAAATATCTTCTGACTGATGTCTGTACAGTTATTTTATTATTTTTTTTTTTTATGTAACCTGCTATAGTCAAATTTGACTTATAGTAGTTTTATTTTCTAACATAGCCTAACCATTTTTATTAGGCTTTTTATCAGCTTTACTACTGAAGCACTTTCCTAAGAGGATCTTCTGTCTCTTGGAATTATATATAAATGTTTTAACAGCAAACCCTTTGTTTGGTTTCATTATTTATAGATATGGATTTTACCTCACTGATCTCACACGAAATTCTGCGATTTTGAGCCTGAAGTTGAATTAAGAGAGATTTATGCAAGCACACTACATTGTCTTCTTTTATTTTTTTATTTTATTTTATTTTTTTAATTTTTTAATTTTAAATATGAGTTTTCAGGACGGACTGCTTTAGTGGGGGGGAAAAAAACCTACCGCATTTAAAGTAAGCGATAACAGGAGCTTGTGAAATGGTCGTCCTACAACACTAATGTAATTGTGAACAATTGAGATGGTTAGTTCATATATTAGAAACTTAAATGTTTTGCAAGATTTTGTAGTGTAAATAATAATGAAAATAATAATAATGATGATAAATATAATAATAAAATAAATGATAGTAAAAAAATAAAAAATAATAATTAAATAATAAATAAATAAAAATTAGAGTAATAGTGAAAATACTTAAGGTCTCTCATTCTGTATTAAATATGTGCCACCCTGTTGCTAATTTCTATCTTATAACAGTATTTCCCCAAATGTGGCTTCTTATCTTCATCTTCAGGGGAATCTCAGAACTGCACGGTCACTGTTAATCTTCATCATGTAAAAATTGCTTAATGTTTTCATTCGGTCAAATGGAACCTTTGGATAAAGCGGACATTTTTTTCAGCAATTAGAGTAAATTGCACTAAATTATGGCTTATGGAAACACACTTAGTAGCTAACTTGTTATAATTTCACAAAATATACAAATAAACACAAATTTTGTAAGCATTTTTACCTGTAAAACTATTCCTTTTTTTTATTTTGTGTTACATGAAATTGCCATGGGTCTGTCAGCATTATGGGGAAAATCAGGTTCAGTCTCAGTTTTTATTTTGTGTTCTTGAGATGTAAAACCTGCCCAGGCCTCAGTTTATTTACTATGTGAGAAAACCAGTATTTGGCGTGACCAACCTTTGGCTTCAAATCTTACACTTGCGCACTTCGTACTCTTGCACAAAATCCGAGATTCTGTAGGATCGGACTCGGGTGTATGATTAACCAATTATAGCAAACGTGCTAATGATCATCAATCGAAAACAGCTGTATAGAAGGTTTTAAACTTGGTGGGGAACAAACTATGCTACTAAGTTGGTGGGTGAAGATAGCATCATGTCACCAATACATAAGGTCATCATACAGCATCAGCAAGGTCTCTTCCAGGCAAAGATTTCAAAGCAGAATAAGGTTTCAAGATGTGCTTTTCAAGCTATTTTAAAAAAAGCACAAAGAAACAGGCAATGTTGAGGACATGACATTATTGTTTATGTAGTAGATGAATGATCAGAAAAGGTCTAGTAGTGCCATCAGCAAAGAACTCTCAGTAATCGGTGAGAAACTGGTACACCCATGTGCTGTCTGGAGACGTGTGCATCGGTTACAAGTTGCATTTGTATTGCGATGCATGGTTTTTTCAGCTGCTGACTGACGTGTCACAACACTACTGAGAACGAGGAGTGTCCCAGAGTCACATAGAATACAGATTGACATGCCAGAGGTAGAGCTGCATCTTCCTGGAGACCGAACAGGAAAGAAATGTCTGTTCATCTTGGAGGGGGGGTTTTGTTTGTTTTTTTTTTAGCACCACAAAGGCCTGTTTGTGATTTTCTTCTTTCGTCTACTCTAATTAGGGGTCGCCACAAGTAAACTTATGATTTGCTGTCTGTCAACCAAAGAAGATAAAAGCAAACTATCTGAACCATTTGCATTTTAATAGCATCATATTTTTTCCATTGCATGTGCATTAGTTATGGAGATGCCTAATATCTATTTATATAGATGTTTTTGTTTATATTCATTTATATGCTTACATATTAAACATTTTCACAATATTTCCTGGCAAAATGAAATGAATGTATTTTTCTCTTTTAATTATAGTTATTACTAATATTATTTATTTTCTTTCTCTCTCAAAGTTTTTCCAACATGGTGGCGCTGTTGCGTCTCTACTTTGAAACAGCGAAAAAAAAAAGAAACAAACACAAACCGGATAACCGGCACCAACTGAGTTTCACGTTGCTAGGCAACAGAGCACGCCATGTCAGGAGACCCAACGCTCTGGTATAATAACGGTGTTTGTTTAACCTCGAATATTTATTATTATCACTGTTTAATCCGCATTTATTTTACGCCGGAATGTGTTTCATGGACCTGGGAGAGGGAACGGCTTGTGTAAGCAAACATTTGTCGCATATTTTGTGCTTTTGAATCAGCTTAGAGCAGACAGGAGCTGCTTTCTTCTCACTCATTACACCGTGTTGATGTTCACTCCTCACACTCCTGTGTTATGGACGTTATTAACGTATTCTATTCATTCAGACTGGATCATCTACATACAGTTCATCCAGAAAGTATTTACAGACTTTCACTTTGACATATTTTATGTTATGGAAATTTTATGTTTTCTTAAAATGAAATTGAAATTTACTAAAAATAAAATCAGGCACACTTTCACAGCCTTTGCTCAATACTTTGCAGAATTTGACACCAATTACAGCCTCAAGTCTTTCTAAATTGTATGCTACACACTTGGCACACCTATTTTTAGGCAGTTTCCTCCCATTCTTCTTTACAGAACTTCTAAAGATCCATCAGGTTGAATGGGTTGTGTCGGTGCATTTTCAAATCTCTCCAGAGATGTTTAATCGGGTTTAAGTCTGGGCTCTGGCTGGGCCACTCAAGGACATTCAGAGAGTCCCGTAGCCACTCCTTTGTTATCTTGGCAGTGTGCTTAGGGTCATTGTCCTGTTGGATGATGAACAGTCACCCCGGTCTGAGGTCTACTGATGTCTCTGTACATTGCTGCATTTATTTTTTCCCGAATCCTGAATAGTCTCCTAGGTCCTGCAACTGAAAAATGTCCCCACAGCATGAGGTTGCCACCACCATGCTTCACTGTAGGGATGGTATTGACCAGGAGATGAGCGGTGCCTGGTTTGCTTCAGACATGACGCTTGGCATTCAGGCGAAAGAGTTCAATATTTGTTTCATTAAAGAGAATTTTGTTTCTAATGGTATGAGAGTCCTTCAGGTGCCTCTTGGCAAACTCCAGCCAGGCTGTCATGTGGCTTTTACTGAGGAGTGGTTTCCATCTGGCCTCTCTACCATACAGGCCTGATTGGTAGAGTGCTGCAGTGATTGTTGTTCTTCTGGAAGGTTCTCCTCTCTCCACAGAGAAATGCTGGAGCTCTTTCAGATTGTCTATTGGGTTCATGGTCACTGCCCTGACTAAGGCCCTTTTCCACCGATCGCTTAGTTTGGCCTGGCGGCCCGCTCGAGGAAGGGTGGTTCTAAACTTCTTTCATTTATGGATGATTCAGACCACTGTGACTATTGGGCCTTTTAATGCTACATACATTTTTCTGTCCCCTTCCCCAGATCTGTGCCTCGATACAATCTGTCTCTGAGGTCTACAGACAATTCCTTGGACTTCATGGCTTGGTTTGTGCTCTGAAATGCATTGTTAACTGTGGAACCTTATATAGACAGGTGTTTGCCTTTCCAAATCATGTCCCATGCTGAATTTACCACCGGTGGACTCCAATCATGTTGTAGGAACATCTCAAGGATGATCAGTGGAAACAGGATGCACCTGAGCTCAATTTTAAACGTCATGGCAAAGGCTGTGTAAACTTATGTACGTGAGTACAGTATTGAACACGTCAACCTCTTTATCAGTATATTTATTTATATATATAAATATTTGAATATATTTCGTAAGTTGCTATTTACATTACATTTTTACTAGATGTTGTTGTAACAACCCATGCAATCCACACATGCAAAGAAATCAAACCATAGAAACCACACATACCATAGATGTCCATGAATGAAGTTATGTGTAAAATGGTGACATGTTCAATACTTATTTTACCTGCTATATATATACAGTAATCCCCCGATTTATCGTGGAATTGCATTCGCCACATAACTAATTTGTTTCCCACGTATAGCACGATATCGCAGGCCGTGTTGGAACATAACCACTGCGTTAAACGGGAGATTGCTGTATATTCAAAGCTCTAATTCTCAAATCTTCAGAGAGTCTTTGCCATGAGGTGCCATGTTGAACATCCAGTGGTCAGTATGAGAGAATTATACTCAAAGCACCACATTTTAACTGCTCAAATACATGATAGATGATTTCTATGGTCCTGTCAAGCTGATGAATAGGACATGTGGCTTTGCATGGTTAAACGACATACATCTAATATCACTTAGGATGTATGTTGAGTTCTTTTTAGAGAACAGTAAATCTGTATTATACTCCTACTGTACTACAAGCTGCACATTGCACACTAAAATATAGCCATGTTTAATTTCTATAGTAATGTCCCTTGAGAAGAAGGTATGCTAAAATGGTTGCTAAAATGTGAGGGGTGTACTTACTTTTGTGAGATACTCTGTGTGTGTGTGTGTGTGTGTGTGTGTGTGTGTGTGTGTTTGTATACAGTTGTGTTCAACATAAAAAGTAAATAAATTGAGTAAAGCTCAAAATCCTTATAATACATTTAATCTCTCTAATTGAACTCCACCCTTTTTAATTAATGATCAATTTACACAGTATGAGCAACATGTATTATATTACTGTTGGGTCTGTTGGTTTTTTATTACTCTACTACACCTACTAGGAATATATTTGCCATGAGAAATATAATTACTACCAAGAACAGTGATCGATCTGGTTAGTGATGCTGGACTGCTATTATTTTGAACACAACTATGTTACGATAAGAAATACAATAAATTAATAAATGTTAAATTTTTGCATTTATAACAAAAATGATGAGAATTTTTTTTTATCAAGCACTTTCCTTTAACTTTTTTTTTTTTTTACTTTTTGTTTGAAACTGTTGGTAACATTTTGCATAATAATCCGAATGGTATTTGATGCTACCTTTTTAATCCAGATTAAACTTTAATCCTTGTTGCTGAAATCCAGTCTATTCATTTTATGCATCCATTTCATATCGTTACAGAAAAAGCCAAGATAGAGTTAACAGATACGCCAAGCTGATTTTTGCAGAATGGCGTCCGAATCGGTGAAGGTGGTGGTCCGATGCCGGCCCCTAAACAACCGAGAGAAGGCTCTGAACTGTAAAATGGTGGTGTCTGTTGATTGTAGCCACTGCCAGTGTTTCATCGAGAAGCCTGGAGCCTCAGAGGAGCCGCCCAAGCAGTTCACATTCGACGGGACGTACTTCATAGATCAGACCACTGAGCAGATGTATAATGAGATTGCATATCCTTTGGTGGAGGTGTGCTTTTTTTCTCCATGATGGTTATTTGTTTGGTGTTATATATATATATTTTTTTTTTTGGGGGGGGGTTGCTCGATTTTATAAAAAATAAAAAAAAAACAGAAGTTTTAACATGAAATGTTGCACATGTCACAGTCAGCCATGTTGGATTTGGACGAAGGAAGATCATAATAAACATCAGGATAATGGTATATGTAGCATTGGAATGTAGTCACGTCCCACCTTATGAAGATGGTGGACCTTTAAAGACGTAGATGCCGATCCCCGCAAACATCTTGATAACGGCCTTTGTCTACAGTAGTCAGAATCTGATGGCACAAGTGTCGACTAATGAAAATAACCAGGCCCTGACGGACTCTATAACACCTATATGGTCATGCGTGTGACATTTAAACGTTTTAATCTTTCACAACAGGGCGTCACAGAAGGATACAACGGCACAATTTTCGCTTACGGACAAACAGGAAGCGGAAAATCGTTCACCATGCAGGGTGTGGCAGATCCCCCAGCTCAGAGAGGGGTCATACCGAGAGCTTTCGAGCACATCTTTGAGACCATCCAGGTTAGATATAATATGTGGGCTTTTTCATATAGTCATATGCGTAAAGTTTGACATCCTTAACAAGAATAGGCCAAATGGTGTAAAATGATTTACAAAGATGAATTTTTGATGTACACATTTAATAAAAATAATATTTATGGATTGAATATTTTTGTTTTTGTGCAAGAAAAATAATTAGAATAATTATTTATTTTTTTTTTTTATGGAAAAAGGGGGTGGCAATAATTTTGGAAAGAATTGTTTGCATTTCTGTCTACAGTCAAATATAATAATTATTGGCACTCCTAAATAACCACTCAATGTTACACTAACAAAAAATATATTTTTTTCACTCTCCCCTTTGGTGCTTTTTTAAGTGTGTTTTTGTCTATTTTTATGTACCTCATGTTTACATTTTTATTACTTCATTCTATTTTATTGTTTTGCACCATGAGGACTGACACTTAATTTCGTTGTACCCTGTGCAATGACAATAAAGTATCTATCTATCTATCTATCTATCTATCTATCTATCTATCTATCTATCTATCTATCTATCTATCTATCTATCTATCTATCTATCTATCTATCTATCTATCTATTGCAATTATTATTCATAATTGCAATGAATAATATACTTTAAAGAGTCCTGATAATTATGAAGCGGTATTTGAAATATCGTGGTGTATGTTAAAGTGTGCAGAAAACACAAAGTTCCTTGTGCGAGCCTCCTACCTCGAGATCTACAAAGAGGAAGTCCGAGATCTTCTGGGGAAAGACACTAAACAGAAGTTGGAGGTGTGTTGTTCTTTTTCTTTTTTTTTCTTTTTTTTTTTTTTACAGTATACACTGTGCAATAGATGCACCTATCTCTTCAGATTGAAATGTATTTTGTGTGTGTGTGTGTGTGTGTGTGTGTGTGTGTGTGTGTGTGTGTGTGTGTGTGTGTGTGTGTGTGTGTTTTGAGCAGCTAAAGGAGCATCTGGAGCAAGGAGTGTACGTGCGAGATCTCTCTATGCACACGGTGCACAGTGTAGGGGAGTGTGAGCGGATCATGGAGCTGGGCTGGAAAAATCGCTCAGTGGGATACACACTGATGAACAAAGACTCATCTCGCTCACATTCCATATTCACCATCCACCTGGAGATCTGCAGCATAGGTGAGGGGGCTTTTACACACCCACACACGACCATATGTAGTCCTTCAGATGTATAAAAAAACTTTCTTCTGATTATATGTGTGTAAATGGTTTGCAATTCTGTTACTTTGTTTCAAATCAACCCCTCATTTATACCACCCTTGTAGCTGAATAAGCATGAATCTCCACACAATCTAGTGGAAAGTCTTCCCATAAGATTGGAGGTTATTATTCATGCAATAGGGACTAAATGTGGAATGGGATGGTCAAAGTCGTATGGTCAGGTGTCCACAAACTTTTGCTTAAACAGTGTATAATGATTTTCTTGTGATCATGCTGTGTTAGTGTGGGTTTCTTGTGGGTTCTCCAGATTCCCAAAACTTTCCAAATTCTGGCAGTAGGTGGACTGAAGACTCTTCATTGCCCCGTGTGTGTGTGTGTGTGTGTGTGTGAGGTGCCCTACTATGGCATTACGTGTAATCCTGCCTCTCACCCAGTGTTCCCAGGATACGCTATTACATTGTTTGATTTATATTATTAGAGTTTTGATGATTTGGTTGAAATACCTTCAAATTTTACAAGATTTTACCATCTTATTATCAGTATGAAATAAAAGAAAGTCACGTCTTCCTCCTATAATTCGAGATGCTGCTGGCGAAGACCACTTACGCGCCGGGAAGCTTAACCTGGTGGACCTGGCTGGCAGCGAGCGCCAGTCCAAGACAGGTGCCACAGGAGATCGTCTTCAGGAAGCCACTAAAATCAACCTATCACTGTCGGCACTGGGCAACGTCATCTCGGCGCTGGTGGACGGACGCTCCAAACACATCCCTTACCGTGACTCCAAACTTACTCGCCTCCTTCAGGACTCCTTAGGGGGCAACACGCGCACTCTCATGGTGGCCTGCCTCTCCCCTGCCGACAACAACTACGAGGAAAGCCTGAGCACACTGCGCTACGCCAACCGCGCAAAGAGCATCCAGAACCGCCCACGCATCAACGAGGACCCCAAGGATGCTCTGCTGCGGCAGTACCAGGAGGAGATCAAGCAACTGAAGGCACTCATTTCTGGTCAGCTTGGGAATACAAGCCTTCACTGTAAGATTCCTGCAGTTCATAAATTGTTTGAGAGTCATTTTTCTAGACATATTGCCTTCATATACACTACCATCCAGTAGTCAAATCTGTCAGAGATACTGTAATACCCATAATCAGGGTTGCCAGGTGTCAGCGAAATCTCCAGCTCAAATACATTTCATAAACCACTGTTTTCTGTCAGCTTTGCTAGCAGGTCAGAGGATACAGGCGACCACAGGGGTCCAGTCCAGACCGCAGAGTGGTGAGAAAGAGAATATTAAACAGGTGGGTTTCGTAATATTCGGTTAATTATAAACTTGTAATAAAATAATAAATAAAACGATTATAAATATAAATTTTTGGATCATAAATTTGTCACTATAAGTTTATCCCCAATGCAACAAGTGGTCAGAATACCACCAGTTCCACAGCTCCTGATGTTCACAGGATGATGTCTTTTGGCACACTGACTTATGAAGGTCGGTGCTCCCTATGACTGTGGGTGCAGCCTTGTGCTACCATCTGTTAGCGTGGTAAAAAAGTAGTCTCGAAACCACATTGTAGTGAACTGCTTATATTAATTACAATCCAAATCCTTCTTCATGGTTCTTAAAGCTCTTCACAGTGAGGTCATGGATCTTGAAGCTGTTTATGTGGAACCATCATCAACTGTAACGATTAGTTTCCAATTAAATACAAACTAAATCCAGAAGAAGTCCACATAATAAAGCTATAAAAAAAAAGATGGAGATGCTCCAAGCACAAAGTTATAAAAATAAATCTTTATTGTTTAATCAAGAAAATACAGTGCAAATGATCAATATAAACATCAACATTGTTTTTAAGAATATTTCAATATAAAATCAAGCAAATCATAATTAACATTTTGGGAAATATTTCAATAATGTTGTTTATATTAAAATAGAAGTTTTTTTTTTTTTTTTATAAAGGCAACAATTCGGTGTTTTGGTTCTGAGCCATAAGTGAAGGGAGTTTTGTTGTTAACTTTTTTGGAAGAAGAAAAAAAAAAAAGGTTTATAAACACAATGTTTTCACAAATTATAACGGTATGTATCTCAGAATATAAGCTGCTCAGTATTTTATCGAACGCCCTGGTTGCCAAAATTTTATGCTGTTAATACAAAAACTGGAAAACAGTCATTAATGGGGCCTGAATGCTTTCTAAACATAGGAAATTGTGTGTGTGTGTGTGTGTGTGTGTGTGTGTGTGTGTGTGTGTGTGTGTGTGTGTGTGTGTGTGTGTGTGTGTGTGTGTGTGTGTGTGTGTGTGTGTGTGTGTGTGTGTGTGTGTGTGTGTAAATTTAGGATTACGAGGAGAAGCTTGCCAGACTGCAGGCGGACTACAATGCAGAGCAGGAATCCAAAGCTAAGCTCCAGGAGGACATGGCAGCCCTGAGAATGTCTTTTGAGGCCAAGCTGACCAGCCTGGAGAGAACAAAAGTTACCCGAACATGTACGATTACACGGTGCATAGAGCGAAAGCAGTTCTTATAGGGCATTTCGGATGAAACGACTGCCATTAAGACGACGTTTTATATGATTAAAAAAAAATCTATCCTGTACGACATGCACATTGATGACATCTCAGTTTTCACATCGTGAAATGTGTTAATAGCGGGTTTTATCACTTGTGTCATCTTTCACAATCCCTCACCTACACACACTGCTCACACATCAGCTTCCTAAACTACAACTTTAATTCTAGCTACACCATCCATTCCATCTCATCTCATAGATCATTAACCAGATCATTGCTGAGAGTTCTTTTAAGTCCAATGTTTGCTACACACTTTTCCTCATTTGAAATTTCTCATTCCCCTATGAAGATTCTCAGTCATTCATGTGCAGTTATGTGGAAGTTGAGTCATGTTAACTGGACGTCTATTTGGTTGGATCGAGAGTTTATAGATGTATAGGGGGTAACGATCAACTAATGTTGGAGTGGATGGTGGGGTCCTTTGGTGTGGCTTTTCTGGTGGACATGTGAAGATGTGTTGATCTTAAGATGGGAGCTTTTACCTTAGTGGTTAAGGTGGTTGGACTTTGGCACTGAAGGTCATGAGTTTAAATCCCAGCCACACCAAGCTATGACTATTGGGCCCATGAGCAGGGCTCTTAACCTCATAGCTGTAAGGCCTCCTCACCTCACTTTCATCAGTACCTTGCTATACAAACACCCCTGTAACTAAATATGACAAATCTTCACAAGGAGCCGCCAAAAATCCACTCCAAAATCTGGTGGAACATCTTCCCAGAAGAGTGGAGGTTATGGACAGCATATGGGGACTAAATGTGAAATAGGATGTTTAGAAAACACAAGAATCTTAAGGTCAGGTGTCCACAAAATTTTGCCGATATAGTTTATTTAGTGCTTTATGTTTGACATTTGTCTAAATATCTTATGGAATCTCATTTATTAATTAGAATAAATTGGGGGTTTTTTTCGGAAAAACATGAGGGACGCAAACCTTTTCTCTGAGCATCAGCAGCACATTGTTGCATTTCCATGACATCATCAGCTCTGGTCTTTTCTGCAGCACATGACTCAGGCGAAGAGGTCAGTCCTGTGAACGGAGCCACACCGGAGTGTTCTCTAGATTCCCAAGACATGACACGGGTCAGCATCTTTCCGCTTTACTTGTGGATTTGTAAATAATTATTTATAGAGCGTCATTTCAGGAAAAGTGTTACACTTGTTTCTCACAGGAGAGCGAACAAAACAAGGGAGTTATTAAAGCAGTTCCAGAGGGAGAACCCAGAGATCCAAAGTCAGCGGTTGTTGCTACGCCAGGCCCACTGGATCAGAAACATGTTTTGGAAAGGTGAGCGACTTAACTAGGGATTTTTTTCATAACGTTGGCATAAATTAGAAATGGTCACACCGGAAATCCACCACCTTGATGACCAGACTTGGTCTGAAAAAAAAAGGATATATTAGAATTATTTGTGAATTTTTTCAGTGCATTACGGTTTTCCTGGGAATTTCAAATGAAGGCAAATTGTGTGCATTTCTGTGTAAATTCTACAAGAAAGAAAACGTAAAATAAAAGCACTTAACAGCTGTTTTGAACTGATTTGGCTGCCATTTCCTCACAATTTCCAGCATTTATTGAAAAGATGATGTACACAGAACAATGTATTTTGGCACACTGAAATATGAAGGTCGGTGCTCCCTGTGAATGCGTGTGCAGTCTTGTGCTGCCATCTGTTGGCATGTTACAAGACTAGTCGCCAAACTTTTTGATCCCACCTCGTACATATATTACACCCGAAGAGGAAACGGGAGGTTTCCGAATGTAAAATTGCTTCGCTGCTGTATTTGTAAAAGTGATAATGATGATGATGATGATGATGATGATGAAGGAAATAATAACAAACGTAGCTACAATTAATGATGAATATGAACGTGCATATGAAAGGCTGTTTTGAATTCCAGGCTTCATCAGTTAGAGCAGGAGTTCGTGGGGGGAGAGCAGGTGAGAAACGAGGAGCTGAGGCAGAGAAGAAGGCAGAGGAAGACACTGGCGAACCAGAGGAAGAAGCAGCTGATCGAGGCTCTGAGTCAGTGCAGTGAGGACAGCGACGCTGTGTTGCTCAACGTCTATGACTCCATCCAGGAGGAGGTGTATGCCAAGAGCAGACTGCTGGAGAACACGCAGAGCAAGGTGGGATTTTGATTTGCGTTTGGCTTTTTGAGTTTTTCACCATCATACTGTTCGGCATCAGTTCAACAGCAAGCCGAAGATTTAGAGAGGAATAAACGATGGAACAAAGTCCTGACTCGAATTCGACCACAACACACGTGGACGATTTTTTTGAAGAAGGTTTTGGGATCATGATCATTTTGTGTTTGACTAATGAATATCATTGTATTAATAGATCAGTGTGCTGAGTGTAACTTTCGAGTCTTTTCCCATAAACTGAGTGTAATAAGTAAAGAGTCTTGTGACAAAAATAATAACAGGAACATTAAAGTCATAATAAATCATAGTATTTTGGATACTTAAGTACATTTAAAGGCAAATACAAGTAAAAGTTCAAAGGGAGCACTTTTACTTTTATTGGAGTAATATTTTACAGATACGTTGCCTCCTCACCTCACCTACATCAGTACCTGCCTATTGTAACACTCTTGTGGCTGAGGAACACAAATATCCACAATCACACTCCAAAATCTAGTGGAAAATCTTCCCAGAAGAGTGGAGGGAATTATAAGAGCAAATTGGGACTAAATGTGGAATGCGATGCTCAAAAATCACATACCGTACCTATGACCAGGTGACCCAATACTTTTGGAAATATAGTGTATCTCTGACGTTGTTTTAAAAATTTCTCTTTTGCATTAATATTTTTTTTGGCTGCCAAAATCTGCCATTTTTTCAATATACACTATATGGACAAAAGTTTGTGGACACCTCAGTATAAAATTGGTATGTGCTTTTTGGACATCCAATTCCACATGTAGTCCCTATTAACTGTTATAATAACCTCCACTCTTCTGGGAAGATTTTCACTAGATTCTGAAGTGTGTGTGGAGTTATGGTGTGATTCATTCAGCCACAAGTAAAGTCAGGTACTGATGTAGGTGAGGTGAGGAGGCCTGGGAATGCAGACAGCGTTCACATTCATCCCAAAGGTTTTCAGTAGGGTTGAGGTGAGAGCTGTTTAGCAGAAGATCTTCCACTCCAATTCATGTAAACAGATTTTGGTCTCCCGGTTCAAAAATTCTTATACATCCTATACAAGTTTGTGGTAATAGTTTGGGGGAAAAAACACATATGGCAGGAAAAGTCAGGGGTCCCAATATTTTTGTCCATATGGTGTTACCTCCTTATGCAAATTGTTACTGTAGAAATGAGTGGATTAATATGAACTAGTCAGTTCTTTTCCTCCCAAGCTAAAAGCTGCCAAGCTGGAGATCCGCGATCTGCAGGTGGAGTTTGCGGCCGAGCGTGACGATTACCTGGCCTCCATCAGACGTCTGGAACGTGAAACGCAGCTACTGCAGGGCCTCCTGGAGCGCATGGCGACGCTGGTGCGCAGGGACTGCAACTACAGCAACCTGGAGCGCCTGAGGAAGGAAGCGGTGTGGGACGAGGAGAGCGGCGTGTGGAGGCTGCCTGAGGTGCTGCTGCAGAAAACAGCACTACCCGCAGGTGAATCCGGTGCTGCTTGTCCAAAGCGCTTGTGATGTGTTTGTTAGGGATGGGATGGGGATTTATTGGCTTGGAGACGCTAGTTAGTGATGGACGGGATGTTTTTGATTCTCAGCAGTGCCTTCATCGGCATCCAGCGGCTCTTCCAAGCTCCCGGGACGCCGAAACTCAGCCGCGGATCCGGCAGAGCCCTTACTGGTACATACTTATTCAAATGCCTGAATATATAACATTGAAATGATCATTTTTAGCACAAGCTCTTGTCTATAGGAAAAAAATTTGGATTTTCTGGCTCAGAAAAATGCAAACAGGAGCCAAAACCAATGATGAGACACTACTGATAAATGATAGTATCCTAAAACATCTTAAAGTTTTTCTATGGTATATTTGAAAATGTTTAATAATTATGGGGTTGCAAAATTAAAATTAATGTCCCGTATTATTGTGAATATTAAGGTACACAACCAAATCCACTGACCGTATCAAAAGTATATTGGATTTGATTAATAAATGAAGTTAAATGATTAATGAATTTTAATGAACTTAATTTATTAAATTTTATTTTCTATGATCTCTTTTAAAATAGATGACCATTAACACATTTTTTAATTTGCCGATCGCACCTTTAATAAGCCGAACATGTAAATGTTGAGCTTCGAGGCCAAACCCATTGAAGACTGTTGTTTCTGTAGGAGGAGGAGGACCGTTATAAAGAGATGCTGAACCGCAGCGACAGTGAAAACATCGCCAGTAATTACTTCAAGATGAAGAGAGCCAATCAGCTTCTATCTGGAGATTCCATGAAGAGCCTGGGTAAGTGCACCATTTGCCTCATCCGAGATGTCCTTCAGCCTGTCTGATTTTCTCGACATAATGGTGCTTGGAGAAGCTTTTAAACCTATGGCTGTCTACGCTGATAAGAAATCAGATAATTTATGGTATCCTTGGACAAGATTCACTGCAGGAAAATGTCTGTGGTTTATTTATTAATATTATTAGATAAATAGATATTCCAATGTAAATGTAACCACATGGAACTGACGCATGTTTCCATTCATATTTAACTTCTTTTAAAGTTCCTACAAAGTGTGTAGGAACTCTTACTGGCATGTAAATGTTTTACTACATTGGTACCTTTTTTTTTTACTAAACCTTTTTAGAAAATCCTGACAATTCCGCATATCCAGGAAGTGAATAAATGAATGAAGGATAGAAGGAATAAAGACATTTGTTAAAGTCTGGTGAAATGACATAAACTGGTAGAACAGTTAAGTAGATCATATCTTTAGAAAATGAAATATTAAATGTAGAACACACACACAATTATTTACATAGGAAGATGAAGGTCTTCAGCCGTCGCTTGAAGATAGTCAGGGACTCTTCTGCACGGACATCTAGGGGAAGTTCATTCCACCACCTCGGTGCCAGAACAGAGAAGAGCCTTGAAGTGTACCTGCCTCTTATTCTGAGAGAAGGTGGTACCAGTCGAGCAGTGCTGGAGGATCTCAGACAGCGTGGTGCAGTGCGAGATGTGATGAGGTCGCTGAGGTAATTGCTGGTCAATTTTTGGCCTTGTAGGCGAACATCAGTGTTTTGAATCTGATACGTGCAGCTACTGGAAGCCAGTGAGGGGAGCGCAGCAGTGGGGTGGTGTGGGAGAACTTGGGCAGATTGAATGCATTTTGGATCATTTGCAGTGGACGAATAGCGTTCGGGGGAAGACCTGCCAGCAGAGAGTTGCAGTAGTCAAGTCTTGAAATGACAAGAGACTGAACAAGCACCTGGGCAGCCTGTGTGAACAGAAATGGTCGAATCCTTCGGATGTTATAGAAAAGAATTCGACAAGAACAAGCAACATTAGCGACATGTGGAAAGAAGGACAGTTCATTGTCCATAGTTACCCCAAGTTTACAAACAGTGGCTGAAGGGGAGAGCAGAGAGTTATGAAGTGTTATTTGGAGATCTTGACCTGGGGATGAATTACCTGGGATGATCAGCAGTTCTGTTTTGCTGGGTTTTGCTATTAATATATTTTACATTATTTTATATGATTTAATCTCAAATTATTTAATTTCAAATTGTTTTAAAAATGTAAACTGTTGATGTCCTTAAATGTTAATAATAATAAACTGCGTTAATAAACAAAAACAAGCAATTTTATGTTTAGCACATGTTAGAATTTTGTGTACCATCACACCATTTGAAAGTCTCTGTAATAGAATTATTGATAAATTATTGATTGAATTATTTCACAAGTTATTTTATGTAACCAACATGAGCTTGTTTCTTTCCCAATGAAAAGCTTTTATAGAATATTATAAGCACTAACATTTCTCTTATTCATGCTTATACAGCCAGTCACTCAGCTGTTCCAGGAAACGTCCCATCACATCAAACTTCCTGCAGTTCGAACCCTACTGCGGAGGCCCTCCTTCCTCGGCCGTTTCGCCTGGAATCCCTGGGCATTATGCCTGCCAACAGCAAAACCAAGCGCAAGAAGAGCAAGGTGTATGTCTCCTGTGACGGTATCTGATCCTCCATTTGACTGTTTTTGTGGAGTGAGCGACGGGGATTTATCATGCACCTGGCTGCTTTGGTATTATACGTTTTTTGCTGCAAGTTCATGGGATAAAGGAGTAACTCTTAACATCGGGGCTTTCCCTGACATTTATTTTTATATGCATATTAATGTATGTTTAGTTGGAAAAATATTTGATATATTCATAAATATTATATTATATATTAACAAATATATGACAACTAGTTCCTCTTATTTTCCTCCATTATAGCAGTACTTTCCTCCATGAAACTTATAAAAACTTCACTATTTTTTGTTGTTTTTATTTATAATCAATTGAAAATATCATTTTATTGGTTTAATGTGGACATTCATCATTTGTGAGGACTTGGTTGATTTCGAGTGGAGCTGATTTTATTGCAGCCTGCAGGGGGCGCTTAGTAGACGAGGTGCTGCTATGCTCCAACTCTGATAGCAAATCTCATGGTCATTTCTTCTGTTTCTATAGTTTAGTTTAATTTCACCCACTCAGACCTTCCTTGTGTTAGATGGGTAATAAATTCTTAGCTTTTCGTGTTACCTAGAAGCCACAAAATATAAAATTCCTGGGTGGAAATCCCAAATGTTACAGCTTTACTTTTGACTGTTACAAAGCATTTACATGGAAGACTCTTTCCATAAATGTTCAAAATTAAATACTTCTATAAACCTGTGATTTGTCTTTCAGCCAGCTGTAATTCAGTTATACAACCCCAATTTCATATAAGTTGAATAAAATAATGTGAATAAAAACAGAATGTAATGATTTGCAAATCTCATAAACCCATATTTTATATACAATCAAACACAGAAAATATATAAAAAGTGATAACTGAGAAAATGTACCATTTTAGGGAAAGAATAAGGTCATTTTGATTTTGCTGGCTGCAACACGTGAAAAACGTGGGTGGTGGCGTTTCTGGATTATGTTCATGCTTGCCACAATCATTCACAGACTGGTGAAGCTCTGCCCATTTTTACTTCTCTATAGTACACTATTTATACCCAATCATCTTACTGACCTGTTGTTAACTAACCTTATTATTGCTGAATGTTTCTCCAGCTGTTTAAATGTCAATAACATGCACTTTTTCCAGAATTTTGTTGCCCCGTCCCAACTTTTTTGAGACGTTTTGCAGCCATCAAACTCATAATAGCCTTGTTTTTTTTTCTCGAAATGCTAAATTTCCTCAGTTTAAACATGATGTTTTCTATCTTCTATTGTGAATAAAATATAAGTATATGAGATTTGCAAATCATTACATTTTTATATTTTTTATATTTTCCACAGTGTCTCAACTTTTTTGGATTTGGGGTTGTAAAAAATTCTCAAATCCGGTTTGGTTTCTGACAAGCCAGATTTGAGAATATATCAGCACTACTGGTGTAGAAATGCCTAAGCTCCTCTAAAGAAGTTCTGAGCTCCTTTAGAAGTGTCCAAGCTCCTCTAAAGAGGTTCCGAGCTCCTCTAGAAGTGCCCAAGCTCCTCTAAAGAGGTTCCGAGCTCCTCTAGAAGTGCCCAAGCTCCTCTAAAGAGGTTCCGAGCTCCTCTAAAATGGTTCCAAGCTCCTCTAGAAGTGCCCAAGCTCCTCTAAAGAGGTTTCGAGCTCCTCTAGAAGTGCCTAAGCTCCTCTAAAATGGTTCTAAGCTCCTCTAAAATGGTTCCAAGCTCCTCTAGAAGTGCCCAAGCTCCTCTAAAGAGGTTCCGAGCTCCTCTACAAGTGCCTAAGCTCCTTTAAAGAGGTTCCGAGCTCCTCTGGAAGTGTCTACGCTCTTCTAAAGGAGTTCCAAGCTCCCCTGGAAGTGCCTAAGCTCCTCCAAAGAGGTCCCGAACTCCCCTAGAAGTGCCTAAGCTCCTCCAAAGAGGTCCCGAACTCCCCTAGAAGTGCCTAAGCTCCTCCAAAGAGGTCCCGAACTCCCCTAGAAGTGCCTAAGCTCCTCCAAAGAGGTCCCGAACTCCCCTAGAAGTGCCTAAGCTCCTCCAAAGAGGTCCCGAACTCCCCTAGAAGTGCCTA
Source organism: Silurus aristotelis (assembly GCF_946808225.1). NCBI lineage: Eukaryota > Metazoa > Chordata > Actinopteri > Siluriformes > Siluridae > Silurus > Silurus aristotelis. Next base: position 9,413,673 of record NC_139602.1, read on the forward strand.
AGCTCCTCCAAAGAGGTCCCGAACTCCCCTAGAAGTGCCTAAGCTCCTCCAAAGAGGTCCCGAACTCCCCTAGAAGTGCCTAAGCTCCTCCAAAGAGGTCCCGAACTCCCCTAGAAGTGCCTAAGCTCCTCCAAAGAGGTCCCGAACTCCCCTAGAAGTGCCTAAGCTCCTCCAAAGAGGTCCCGAACTCCCCTAGAAGTGCCTAAGCTCCTCCAAAGAGGTCCCGAACTCCCCTAGAAGTGCCTAAGCTCCTCCAAAGAGGTCCCGAACTCCCCTAGAAGTGCCTAAGCTCCTCCAAAGAGGTCCCTAACTCCCCTAGAAGTGCCCAAGTTCCTCTAAAATGGTTCCGAGCTCCTCTAGAAGTGCCCAAGCTCTTGTACAAGTGTCAGCTGATTAGTAATATGCTGATTGTTAATATTTAGTATTTTTAGAGCCCATCAGTGGTCCCTGTCTAGCGTTTGGAATGTTGATTGTTCATTGTTGGAGACTCTGCCCGAATTCATCGTACACACCTGACAATGAAGTCCTGATGCTGGAGACTTTAATTAATGTTAAATAACCGAACTTCTTATAAAACGATATTTACTCATATATTTATATAAATAAATAGACTAATTAGATTGTGTGTATTGATAATATAAAGCTTTTACAGAAAATCGTTTGGATTTATTTACATTCTGAGGGCTAGAAATTAGGAATTTAGTGCTGTGGTATAGTAATTATTTAGAGTTATACAAAAAGTCAATCATAAAATCAGCCCATGCTTCTTTGGTCTATTTGCATTTGTGTGGGAAAGGTGAAAAAAAAAGCTCGGAGACGTAACGAATCTTGTCCAAATGGAAGTCTTCAGTCGAGCACAGTGTGCTGCAACGTGACCTTTATTTCTGGTTTCAGCACTCGATCATGCAGTTCCTCGTCTGAGCGTATCTTGCTCAGTAACAAAAGCTTTTAATCTCACATTAATACCACAAATATTCACCCTACCCTCATACTATTTCTCCAAACTGGCCCAACCGAAATAATTGTCTTTGGCCTCATGATCCTGTAGAATTAAAATCCGTAAAAAATAACTTAGAACGCTTGGTAGTGTGTGGATCAGTACCTGACTGTGAAGGTACTGCGGTTTTTCAAGATCAGGAATACATTACTATATACAGGTTATCAATTCGTACTAGTGAATATACTCAGGTTATCAAATCACATTCACCCCAGTGTTTCAGAAGAAGTCAAAATGTCAAGATATGAAAAGAAAAAAAAATCCACCAGTGCATTCACTTAAAAAAAATAAATAAACCAAAAAAATAATCACACACACACACACACACACACACACAGCAAAGTGTTTTGCATATGAAAAAAAACACACACCGTTCCCAAAACCCGTTACAGCAGATACAGAACCGTGTTCGACGCGAGCGCTTCAAGTAACGGGTAATAATCAGACGCTCAGCGTTGTAGACGCTCCGAAACCGAACCTGGACTGAAATTTCAGCAGAGATTCTCAAAAGGACTGTGACTTGACAGCAGGACACTGAATACTTATACTGAACACACACACAAAAAAAAACACAGTACATGTATTAATGTTGATATATTCGTAACGCGAAGGGTCAATCCGGAATTACGGAAGGCAAAATCTTTCCCTAAAAGTTTTCTACGGGAGGAAAAAAAAAACAGAAAAAACCCTTAATTAAACGTGTACCTCCGTATTTTGTACTCATCTGCTTGTCTGTACATGATATGCTTTATTATTAATGTGTTTACTGAGTTTGGTCTTTTTAAAAAAAATCATGTTAAGCGCATTAGAACGTCCCCCTTACGAAGATCTGATGTTAATGCTAAAAGATTAATTATACGCTTAGTTTCAAGGTGGAATTTTTTTCCTCCAAATTAACAAATTCCCCTATTGGACTGATTTTTTTGCATGTGATGTTGACCGACAGAACATTTGCAAACGACTGCATCTAAATCGAACTCAGTGGCTTAGGCATTGGAGCAAAGCCTTTAACTCTCGACTGCCATTAAGGTAAATATAATGCACCCGATTTCAGATGTTACTGGGAAAAGTCTTCGTACATGATCCTCCATGAGAAGAGAAAATAATAAAAGTAATGCATTTCTATGTGAAAATATACAACAAATGCCCCTGATCCCACCCACTCTTGACCTGGTTTCACACTTATTTGTGCGTTTTGAGTCCAAATATGACTTCAAATTTCCTTGAAACAAGACGAGGGGTGTAGAATATAGTTAATGGCGTATACTGACGTGAGCAAGCCCTTACTGTGTGTGTTAAAAAAAAGAAATAAAAAATACCTTAAGCATCACACACGCACAGAGAACGCCGAGGAACTTTCAATAGATTGTTAAACATTTTGTGATTATATTCTCCTGAACACGATGCGCTACAGAACTGCAGCACTTCGGCTCTTGGTTCCTCGGGGCTCGTTTCAGCAGCTTGCGTATACCGGAAGAAAAATCGTCCGTGACCCGAAGTCGATTCGGGATCGGATCGCGGTAGACTTGCACTCTCGGTGCACCTGTTGTGGGTTTTTTTGGTCCTCGCTCGAGGGCTGTGTTCTCACCTGAACAAACGGAAAATCCCACCAGGTTTCGATTCCAACACTGCATATGTGAAAGCACCCATAAGTTTTGGTTTGAATCGAGGCCAAGTCGATTAGGCAACAAGCAACTAATACATTTGCTTTAAAAAAAAAATTAAATGTTATTACAATACTGCACGCACACACACACACACACATGCGCAGCAGTAATTCTTCAAACTTCAGAACGCTTTCATATCTGTAATACTGGAGGGGGAGGGCGGTTGAGAATAACGTGAGGTAGACAACGGCACTGAGACGCAGCTGTGAGATCATCAGAACCCGTAGCGTCGTAGTAACGGACACGTCTGACGAGAACCTGGGAGTGTTTAAATCTCGCCGAAATTGGTATGACCCGTCTCCTGGGCGTGTTCCCTCGCTTCTTTCTGTCCCACCAGGCCAGTCTGACACGTCGCGCAGCACAGCGAAAACCGATTCACGTCCGTGAACTGGCGTTTGCGGCGCGCCTCGTCGGCCAGCTCCAGCGCCTGTGCCAGGATGACGTCGTCGTTGGTGGAGAAGATGGTCTGCGGCGGACACTCCGTCCCGGGCACCAGCATCTGCAGCGGGTCATAGTGGATGCCGTCGTAGATGAGAAGCACTCGCTTGCTGTAGCCAGCGTCCTCGCCGAAGCGGTCGACGCGCACCGTCTGCGTGTCGACCACGCAGATCTCGCACTGGTAGAACTTCGACAGGATGGAGAGCTCGATGGCGCCGCCCCACGTGTCGCTGCGGCGGATCCAAGCGCAATAGTTTTCGTTGCTTTTCCCCAGCACGGCCTCGGAGTACGCGCTCGGGTCGCCGCCGACTATGTGGGCGATGAGCTGGCGCATATCCGGCGCGCACGCCGCGTTATACACGCCCCCCTCCACCACATAATACACACTGGTGAACAGGCACGAGTTGTCCGCGGGGACGGTGCGGCGCTCCAGCACAGGGGTGAAGTCCAGGAGTGGGCTAGTAGTGTCTTTGGGCTTGTTCTTCTCCTCTTCTACAATCAGCGTGTCTCCTAGGAAAGAGTTCAGGAACCCGTCAGAAGAAGCCGAGGGAAACTAAACAGAGCTCTGAGCACCTATGACCTATGTTCCTCCCAGAGTCGTTTATTCCAACCTATTTGAGTTCCTTAAAGCTTTTCTCAGTTGCTTTGGAGCATTTCTTTAAGCATTGACAAACCAGTAAGTGCATTTCTCAAAACTATTTGTATAAACAGCACAACATAATGAATTACCTGCAAACGCCTGTACTTTTCTCTAAATCCTTAGTTCATCTCTCGAAGTAAGTATTTGTGTCAGTGAACATCTCATTACCATCAGAAGGCCTTTTGTCATTGTTCACAAACAAGCTCGTCCAACTGTTTAGTCGGTTTCGGCGTTTCCTGATGTAAACGACGGTTTGGATCACAATGATTAAAAAGGCTGGATTTCTTCTGTAGATCATCTATGAATTTCAACAGCACATTAATGTATGTATTGTATACTGAATGCAGGACAGGATTCACATTTTTACGGTACTGTACTGGTGCTCGTTTGTTTTCCGGTTGTTCGGTTTGTATTTCTGTGTTTTGCTCCGCCAAATTGGAGATTTAGGAACTAGTTGATCATTGAAAATAGTTGAATAAAAAATAAAAAATAGTTGAATAAAAATTTAAGATTAACAGATTATGAAAACTGGATTAACCATTTTGATTCAATGAACTGATGCCTACATGTTTTCACTATTTAGGTGAGATCTAGTATAATATAGTTTGATCGATAAGTAATTTTGAGAATTTCATTTCTGCTCAGAGAAACGCTCCAACTGATAAAAACTGCAAACAATAGAAGACACTACTGTTGCCCTCTAGTGGAGAACCAGCGACTAGGTCTCTCATATCTTTTAATTTAACACCATTGATACATTTTTTTAAATATTTTGAGATGTGGATCCAAAGCACTGATGAACTTTGGGCGGATCAGAAACTTTAAACTATTTAGGTCTGGGGCCAGTCATCAAAACTCTGATGTCCCAAATCGATAGATAAAATTCACATTAAAAGCATTCGTGTCGAGGCTTGTATCAGTTTTAAAGACAAACCAGGCTTCACTTTCTGTCCAATCACATCACACGACTTTGTTGAATAATATCAGGAAGGGTGGAAACCCAACCTTATTTCATAGTGTACATCAGTCATGTCAGTAAGAGTTAGTCATCGACCAGGCCGTGTGGTTTTTACCGCCTGCTCTAAACCTCCTCACCTGATTTTATGGGGTAGTCTTTCAGACGCGCGTCTCGGTTGCTGAGATCCAAGCTCGAAGGCGGGTATCCCACCATAATCTTCTGGACGTTGCACGGGATTCCAGTCAGCTCCTCCACCTTGTCTTTCAGCTCCTGAACAGAGGACTGGTGCATCAGGCCTTGCATCAGATGAGTCCCGTTCTTTGCCTTACACCTCAATCGCAACATCCTGAATCCCTGGTGAGAAGAAAAAAAAAAAAAGATACAGTAAACCAGTTTAAATAATTGGACACACTAAGTAGAGGCTATACTGTAATTGCGCTGCAAGATGGAAATAGACAAGATGGGTGTGCAGGGAGCATTCCATCTCACGGTTCTCTGCACAAGTTTCCTTCCAACTTTGAGCTCTGCATTGCCCATAAGTTTTGAGATATACTTCTATGATGCCTTGACATCTAACAGTAATAGTAGTAAGAAAATATTAAGAGCTTTTGTTTTTACATTTCAGTGCAGTAAGACTCTTTCTTCGTATATCCCAGCTTGTTTGGAAGCCAGGGTCAAATTGCAGGGTCAACCATGATACCTAAGCAGAGTAGTAGAGGGTTAAGGGCCTTACTCAAGGGCCCAACAGTTTCTGACCTTCTATAAAGTAATCCTTAACCACTGAACTACCACTTCACCAATCATGGCTGCATTTCCATTTCATAGGAAGCGTTCCTTAACAGTTCAAAACAAATCCTAGAAAACTTAAGACTATATTGTGGAGCCATTTTTAAATCACGCAGCTGCCATAGCAAAATGACTAGCGCTTTTTAAGTCTAGCTCAAACAGAACAGTTGAGAAGCGGTTGAGACTTATCAGAGTCTAGATGTCTACAATTACTTCCTTAACAATAAAAAGGAAAACGGAAATATTTGGTCCTACAACGTGGATGAGCTAGTGTTTGGTGAGGATTGGAGCCGTCAAAGAAGTCCTCTGTTTGGTTTGTTGCCATGGTAAACGGGAAGGTTCTCGGTGCACATGGCCGGGTGAGTCTGTATGTCTATGTTAATAATAAATCACATTGCTGGAGAACACTGTTTAATCCGCTGTGGTTAACGTAGGAGTTTTACCTCCCGATGTTCAATAAACCAGGTGTTGTGATCTCTCGACCTCCTTGTCAGTGTCAGTAAACCAATACGATAAGACGGTGTTGTTAAAAGACCAAAATCGGTGAACACGTTAATTATAAAGCATAAAAGCTACAGACAAAGCATTTTGGTCTTTTAAAACACTGTCTTAGAAGAGACATCCAGACAAGCACAAGAGTCCAGAATACGGATGTAATGCGTTTTAATTAACGTTGCATGTGTAAAATTTTATTTTGTACAAATATTCCATAATTCTTCAAACGATTTATTTTTGAATACGTCTGCTTTTACATGGTCGCACAAATTCTACACCCATCAACATACTGTAACACAAACATGATATAAATACTTGCACACTAGTCAATGTTACAAATAATTCCTATGAACACATACATACATAGATGAGCTAGATAGATAGATGAGCTAGATAGATAGATAGATAGATAGATAGATAGATAGATAGATAGATAGATAGATAGATAGATAGATAGATAATGTGTATGTGTTCATAGCAATTATTTGTAACATTGACTAGTATACAAGTATTTATTTCATGCTGGTTCCAATTGTATGTGACTTGTCTGTCCTTTATCTAGTTTGCTGAATCTGCATGCGTCTCAAAAAAACAATAAAAGTCTAGGTAGTTCTTTGAACATGCTATCTATCTATTTATCTATTTATCTATCTATCAATCAATCATGTGCTGAGACGTGTCTAGTCTCGGGCAATTCTATGAATTAACAAGCAAACTTAAACATAATAAATTACATTCACATTACAGTGTAAATGGAAAAGCTTATTTCTGTAATTACAGGCGGAATTCACTGTAGCCGGTTAATAACCATTTCAACCCAAATCAACACACCTCTCTCTCAGTATTGACTTATATTATTCATGTAAAAACGATCCCAAGTACATTTTAATACATATCATTTATTATTGTTTAATTCTGTATTTAACGTGTTCATAATGTGTTCACTAACCGGATTATGCTAACCACCGTGACTAGCAAAAAACTAGCTCATTCGCTAACCGGCTAAAGCAGCTCAGCAGACTTGTTCTTTTTTTTTGTATTTTGTATTGCAGTGGAAAACCGCATCAAAAATCCCAAATATAAATGTGTTTCTATTTCTTTATCATTTCAACATTGCATTTGTTTCCCCCCGCCGTTACTCACCTCTCCGAGCGCCTTTATTATTATTACCACCACCACCACCAACAACAACAACACCACCGCAACCTACACACTAACCAATGAGCGACCTGCGTATGTCGTAACAAGAAGCTGAGTACATCGTCATCAGAGTGTGCGTACTTCTTTTTATCGCGACCACGCAATTTGGTTAGATTCGGTTGTTTATTATTATTATTATTATTAGTAGTAGTAGTAGTAGTAGTAGTGGTGGTAGTGGTAGTGGTAGTGGTAGTAGTAGTAGTAGTAGTAGTAGTAGTAGTAGTAGTAGTAGTAGTAGTAGTAGTATTATTAGAAGAAGTATTAGAAGAAGAAAAAGCTGCAGTTCGCCTCCCAGACACACGTGTCGCTGCGCCATTTTAAGGACACGTGATTATCCAAAACGTAATTCTACTTCCGGTGTTCGACCATTGTCGCCTTTCCCAACGTGAAGTGTTCGTTTAACGCGGCAAAGTCTCACTTTTTTTTTTAACTTTCAATTCTCAACATTTAAATAAGAGCACACAGTATTTATTTATAAATAATGGCGTACCGAGGACAAGGACAGAAAGTCCAGAAGGTTATGGTGCAACCCATTGTATCCTTTCATGCCGTTAGCTGCTTAGCATAGCCACCATACTCGTTCATTTAGCTATCGGTTATTGTATTGATGATTAATATACGTAGTAAGACTTTATTAATTTATTTAAAAATGTTACTTTGTTTAATCTTTGCCTGCTTTTTTATATGTTTATATGGTGAGTGTGTGTCCAGGCTGCTTTTGGTTCGTGTGTGTGAGCTGCTGTAATCCATCCATTTTTTATTTTTTTTGTAATAATGTTTATAAAATCACGACATTGTTAATAAGGTTTACAGGTTTCCTTCCTGTCATCTGCGTCAATATTACATCTTATTTGCTCATGTTTATAGCTCATTTGTTGAAATTAGGCATGTGCTGAATCGCCCACGACACGAACAATGACTCGATTCTTTGAGTCGGTTCTTTTTTTCCCCCCTCGTACATAAGCATTTTGTTTAAAGGTTTCATCCACGGTTTGGCATTAAGCAAGTTTTCTTCACCTCTTTGTTTCTTTGTTTTAGAAAATATGATTACATGATCTCATGGCGATGTAAAAGTATACAATGCTTTTTGGTGAGCCGAACTAACTGAGCCGACTCACTGATCTGACTCAGAAATCCTATCACTAGTTTAGACTAATACAATAAGGTGTATTTTTTTCAGCATGGTTATAAAGGTTTTTTTTTTTTATCAATCCTTTTTGCTTGGCCTTGACATTATCAATCCCAGAACCTTATTTTCAGGTATCTACAGAATGTAAGTGTTACTAATTAATTCTTTTACATTTCTCTTTTGCATGTACTCTTGAAACAATGTCAAGATTGCTCAGGACTACTTTGAAGTCTCAAAAGAGAACTCCTCCCCCCTCAATCATATTTTTTAATATTTATAATATTAACCTCCTCCCAAAACCAGGATTTTCATAATCAAGAATTATAATTCAGTCCAATAGAGGTTTATTTGTATAGCATTTTAACAATGTACATCGTCCCAAAGCACCTTTACAGAGTTAAATAGTTTGTACAATATGAATTTATATGTTTACTGGCTATAAATTTATCCCTAATGTATGAGCAAGCAAAAGAAAAGAAAGAAAAACGTATGGTCTGATCAAGGAACCTCAAAAGGAACCTTATCGTCAACACAATTTTCATGCATTACAGTTCCATTATTCTTGAGGTGTACTGTGATTGGCACAGACCTGTACATGCAAATTGTAGTCTCGAGCCATTATAAAAGACTTGATATTAATTACAGTCCAAATCCATCCTTCTATCTTTGAGCTGCTCATGTGGAACCATTCCCAGCTGCACACTTGGTCTCCAGTTGAAGAGAGCTCCATCCAGATTGCAACAGATTGTTATAAAAATGGAGTTTCTGTACACACAGTGAAAGTTAGTACATGTTATGTTGTTTTGTCTGAAATAAGCCAATTTTTTTCTTCCCATCAGCGATCCCGAATCCAGGTGTGGCTCTACGAACAGGTCAACATGCGGATAGAAGGCTGCATTATTGTGAGTGAGCATCCATCATCGCCCCACGTCAATCTACGTCTCACTACATTACCCTACGTCACCCTACATCTCACTACGTCACCCTACGTCTCACTACACTACCCTACATCACCCTTAGTTACCTTGCATCTTACTACATAATTGCTACAAATTCATACATAATCACCGTGTCGCCCTGCATCTCAAGGGTCTCAGAGGTGTAGTGTAGAGTTCAGTAGGGTGATAGTGGACAGAATAAAGCTGTCCCAGATCCTGCTGATTCTGGTGTGTATGTTCCTGTATCTTCTTGATGGAAGGAGGTTAAATAGTTTGAATGGGATGTGTGGAATCCCAGATGTTGTGCTGTGAAGGTGCTCAGTGGCAGGTAGTTGGGTGTCAGCGATGCTTTCGGCGATTTTGACCACTTTTGCAGGGCTTTTTTTTTTTTTTTTTTTTTTTTTTTTACCAAACTTCTCAATATATAAAGAAACTGAAAAAAGGGTGTTAGTAAAGTGATGTGGGTGAAGGTGAGATGAAGAGGCTTGGGGTGCAGTCAGTGTTGAGATCAGTGCTCTATAGCTTATATATTTTATATGTTTCTAATTTGCATCTTTATGCATGTTTTTATTTGCTGTAATTTTTTTAATAAGGGTGGAAGTTGTGAATTTTATGCTTTTTTTTCTTAGAGTATTTTAGAGTAGTGCACTGTTTCAGATGTACACTTTTTGACTGGAGTGGATTTTTGTAGCCATATAAAAATGTATTTAATGTATTTATTTTAATTCATAGGGCTTTGACGAGTACATGAATTTGGTTCTGGACGATTCGGAGGAAGTGCACATGAAGACCAAGAACAGGAAGCCTTTAGGTAAAATCTTAGACGCTGAACTTCTTTGAGTGTTTTCTTTGATTGCATGTTATTTTACATTGTGTACTTTTTTGCTCTCCATCAGGAAGGATCATGCTTAAAGGAGACAACATCACGCTGCTGCAGAGCGTCTCAAATTAACCTCGTGTGGATTTCAAAGGACGATGATGTCCGATATCTTGGTTTCATTTGATTTTTTACTTGTTTCTAAGCAGTGATCTGTTAAACATCGTGGGTTTTTTTTCTAGCCAAACGCCATTAAAGAAGGTTTTGTTTGTTTATCGCTGACTGTCATGTGTTTTTGATTGGCCTGCATTCCAGTGGAGTACACTTGAATAAAATGTAATTAATGGTGTGCATTAGGAAATGTGCGTGCGTGCGTGTGCGTACACACAATCACAAAGTTGGGCTGCTGTGCCAAATGTATTGAAAACGATGCAATGATTTTTACATTTCATAAATCCACATTCTATTCACAAAACAAAAGACACAATGTTTAAAATTAGAATATATATACAAAAGGGGAAAAAGTTCATTTAGGTGGTTAATTAAAAACAGGTCAGTTAAATGATTTATTTAAATATATGCAGTGCAACATAATAGAAATGAGCTGGGATCTCACTGATGAAGTGTGATAGGACAAAAGTAATAGCACACCTGTGTTACTCCTGACCCTCATAACACACTGTGTAAATTCGGTGACGTTCTCAGATCTTGACCAAATTCACACTGTGCGTTGGGATGTTCAAGAGTAACAGAAGTTTTTAATTACTAATGTAGTTTTATCGCCCTCCAAAGCTGAGATATAGTATTTTCTGTCATAGTGCAGCATTGTAGAGTTTATTGTAAAATAGCATAGTACAGTGTAGAAAAGAGTAGTATAGCATAGCATGGCAAAAAAAATATGTAAAGTGTAGTATTTTATAAGTATATGTTTGATAGAAAAAGCACAATTGAATTTTTGCTATACCATACTATACAATACTATAATGTGAATATTAATTACAAAATATCTCGGCTTTGGAGAGTGATAAAACAAAACTAATTACACAGCTGTGTTACGTCCGCCCCACCCTAACTCACAGTGTGAATTTGATAAAGATCTGATCTTTTTGGGCAAAAAAAAATAGTAAGGGCTTTTCACCAAATTCACACGGTGCGTTAGCGTAGACAAGACTGAAGCAGGCATGCAATTTATTTTGTCCAATCTCACCACATCCCTGAGATCTGAGCTCCTGGTTTCCATTTTGTTGCAGTGCATGTCACATTTGTATGGAATGAAAATATACCTAAATAATCCACTGTTCTTTAATATACCGTAACTATACAAGACATGTTTGCACCTATTTTATTTAATGTTATTCTATACTACAGCATCCCACACTGATACTATAATATATTACAATATATTATACATTGCAGAACAATTCTAGAATAAACTGAGTGTTATAGAATAAAAACTAAATCCCACAGTGTGATTTTGTCACATTTCTGTCACAACGTGCCGAATTTGAATTGAATGAAAATGTAACTAAATAATCCACTGTCCTGTATTCGAATGTGCTCTAGTTATAGTTCTACTATGCAAAAACACACACTTATGTTATACAGTTATCTTTATTCGTAGTATTCTTTCAGTGCTTTTAATAAAAAACAGTTTATTTCTACTGTGCTATATCACAACACGCCATACCACACTATACCGTAATATCTCGGGTTTAGATGGTGATAAAATAAAACTAACTACACTGCTGTGTTATTGTTGCCCACCCTAATGCGCAATGTGAATTTGGTAAAAATCGGAGAATGTCACATTTTTGGCCTAAAAACATCATCCTAAGATTTTCTCCAATTTCACATGGTGTGTTAGGACGGTCAAGAGTGATGGAGGTCTGAGATCCGAGCTCCGAATTTCCATTATGTTTGCATTGTATGAGGTTAAATTGAAATATACCTAATTATCCACTGTATTGTAAGGTACTGAAGCTATGCAAAAGTATTCGAATACACCACCATACTATAAAGTCGGATTTATTCTATCAATCTACAAAGTTTTGATGTAGTATGGTACGGGATTTTACAGTTTATAGCATATAAATAGGTATAATTTGTAATAGTAAACAATAAGCTACAGTAGTTTACAGTACAGTGCATTAATTAGGTATATTTCCATTCAACCTCATGCAGTTTCATGACCAATACAAACCAATAAATGATTGCATTTGTACGCCTCAAACCTGGGTGTAATATAATGGAAATAAGGGGCTCAGATCTCAATGGTGGAATGCAAAAGATCAAATCTAAAAACACAACAGCGTCACTGTTGACCGTCCAAACACACTGTGAGAATTTGGTGCAATTCCAAGGACAGTGATTTTTCCCCCAAAAAAAGCACAAAGGCAAAAAACCCTATATTTGTTTTTTGCCCCCTGGTGAAGATTTAAGAATGTCACTTTGTTTTTTTGTCCCAAAATTTTCCCAATTTGGTATATACTATCTGGACTATATACTGGACTACACTATCAAACTCCACAATAAACCTAAACACACTTTATTTCAGCTTTAGAAGGTGATAGAATGAATCTAAATGCAATGTTGTGTTCCAAATACTGTATTACGATGACAAATGTAGTGACAAATGCAGTCCTACACATTTTTATCTTATCAGACCCCAACACTGAGATTCGAACTCCACATTTCCTTTATATTACACTCAGTAAAGCATGCAGGTGTGAGGTGCACTAATGTAAACATTACCTGGTTGATTAGTTAAAGTTATTCTGGTTTTGTTAGTCTTGTTGTTGGGTTTGAGGGCCTAGATATTCAAGTAGGACTTTTATAGAGATAGTGAATTGTTCATCATCTGAAGAAACCTGTCGAAAGAACACAGTGTACCAGTCATCTCCAAGATTCGTCATAATACCACATAACTGCTGATGATGTTTCCTCTGAACTTTAGTGGTGCATGATGAGAATCAGAGTCATCCGGTTCTTCAGGATCACCAATTTTTTCATTTTAGATCTTTACTTATAAAGTCCCCGATAACACAAGAACAGTGGCAATTTGAACTAATGGTTTGGCACATGTGATTATGTTTCCTTTAGAATTATTCTAGAAGTGCTCAGTGGTGGACAGACCGTACTTACGTTGCTTTTTCGCGTATCTGTACATTACTGAAGCCTTTCCATGTAAGTAGACTTTAAAGTTTCACTACATTACAAAGTTAATATTTTACTTTTTACTCAACTACATTTTGCGAAAACTTGCACTTGTGACTTTATATGCTTTTTTTTTTTTTTTTAAAGGCTCGTGATGATTTTAATAGATTTTAATCTATCTTGATTTGTGTGCTAAGAGTAACAAAAAAGTCTTTTTCACATAATCTTTAGAGTTAATTAAGCAAAGAGTCTTGTGACAAAAATTATAATAGGAACATTATAGCCATAATAAATCATAGTATTTTGGATTCTTAAGTACATTTGAGGGCAAAAACCTCAAGTGAAAGTTTAAAGGGACACTTTTACTTTTAAGGTTTACACGCCCACAAGGGGGCAGTATGTCCATAAATCTCTACACTCCTCCAGTTTGCCATTGAAAGACCTTAAAGAAGAATTTTCACACTTTATTTATGCTAATCTTAATCCAGTGACATGGTTCACTTTTTCAAACAACTAATAGGTGTAGGTTTGTGTACAATCATATGTTTTGGGTGATTTCCAGACATAACATGAAACATAACAACTATTAAAAAAAACTTTGTTTTTTTTTTTTTTTTTTTTTTATGATCCACTTATCTGCATTGTGACCAATACAATCTGTTTAGTTACACTGAAGACAAATCTCAAAGAAGCAAAACCAAACGCATTATCTATTAATAACAGGCGTCTTCTTCAACGGGAAGTGCGATAAGAATCTGATAATACGAAAGGTGCCGCACGTCAGCAAAAGCAGCACGGTGCCATGTTCCCCCATTGATGAGCACTGCTTTTGAGGCAGGAGGTTCTGCTGCTGGTGGAGGGGAAGCTTTATAGATATGAACTCCCCAACAACCTGAGAAGGAAGTGGCATCTCAATTACTTGAAGCGAGTTTGCAAGTTCTTGTGGAAAGCAGGAGTACCCATATGCAGCTTTTCTGCAGCCCCAGTGGGAGGAAGTCAGTTGCTGACTCCAGAACCCCCCCCCCCCTCCACATGAGCGTTACTTCATAACTGCGACCACAAGCGCTCAGTAGCTGCCTGTGGATTGAAACCGCAGTGATACTGCATCAGGTTTTCGTTTTATCTCTGTGGGGATGTGAGTATAGTGCGAGCTGTGCGAAAGTAGGGGTTTGTGCACGATTAAATGCCGCTTGGCACTTAAGATTTGGTATTACTTACTTTTTTAAATAACAAGTCAAGGAAAATGTCCTCAATAAACTTGTAACTCTGTTGTGGAGCTATATCATTCAGTCTGTCCTTCTGGAAAATGCCTTGGCTTGGAGATGTCTTTAGGTCTGACTAATGTCTTGAGAGCATCTGACCCTTCATGTTACTGATTCAAAGAACTTGGTTGTTTTTTTTTCCATTCCAAAATATGAAAAAAGGGGTGTTTTCAAATTTACTGACTGACCAGGATGAAACATATTTCAGAAGATGAATAAATTTAGATGGGAACCGCATGTCGCTGAAGATGGTTTTCACCACCTATTGACACAATGCACTTCTTTACATGTTTAACATCACTGAAATGTCAATTGACATAAAATTGCATGATTCATCTTTTTTCTTTTTTCTTTTTTTTTTTACATTTTTGTGAAACAAACTACTGAACTTCTTTAGAAATTATTACAAATCAGTAGCGTTTAATACAATGCCTCTATGTGTATTTTATTGTATTTTCTATACGAACTCTAACACTCTGCCCTCAGGCACACCCAAAAACCTTTTTTTTTTTTTTTTTTTTTTTTTTTTTAAGAAATGTCAGCAGTGACACCATGGTGTGTGAATTCTGGCTCTGACAGTTTCTCAATTGTAAACCTGTAAGGCGAGTCAAATGAAAAACTTTAAAAGCGCGACAATTAGGCCAATTATACATTGCTGTAATTTACATGAGTCATCAGCAATTATTCAAATAACATCCGCAGTCAGGTCAAAATAGCATCGACTGAGTGCATACCTAGACTTAAATCACGTTGATACATCCATCAAAAGACCTTCAATTTAAGTGTCGGCGAAATACCTTTCTATATAATCTCCATGGGTTTTATAGCAGGCACAGAATGGAAAGATCAGATCAGCAAGTGCAACAGGTGGTGCATCGATGGCTGCACATGCAACAGGAAGAAGGAATGTGGACACTGGTTAAGTGGAACACTTTTAAAGTACTTGTGACGGTTTTTATTTGACTCACACACCTTTACTCCCACAGTGCTTTTAATTCTTTTGTGCAGATTTTCCTTTGTTATGTATCCACCCATATAATATTCTAATGAATCGAGTTAGTTATATTTCCCAGAATTGAATCAAACTAGCAGGCTGGTTTTTAATCAGAATCAGAATACTTTATTGATCCCAAAAGGGAAATTGTTTGGTTGCAGTTGCTCACAGTAAAAGATCAGAAGTAAAGATTAAATAAAAAAAAATTAAATAAGAAATAAAAATAAATATACTTTAAGAGAAATGAAGAGCAGCATGAAAAGGAATTTGTAGTAGCAGTAAAAAAACATGGCAGAAAAGTCAGACTACAATAATATTTAATATGTTATTGCACAGGTAACAAATTATTATCATTATTGCATTGAGATTATTGCACATAATTGCACAACATATCACCTATATACAGTGAGGAAAATAAGTATTTGAACACCCTGCTATTTTGCAAGTTCTCCCACTTAGAAATCATGGAGGGGTCTGAAATTGTCATCGTAGGTGCATGTCCACTGTGAGAGACATAATCTAAAAAAAAAATCCAGAAATCACAATATATGATTTTTAAACTATTTATTTGTATGATACAGATGCGAATAAGTATTTGAACACCTGTCTATCAGCTAGAATTCTGACCCTCAAAGACCTGTTAGTCTGCCTTTAAAATGTCCACCTCCACTACATTTATTATCCTAAATTAGATGCACCTGTTTGAGGTCGTTAGCTGCATAAAGACACCTGTCCACCCCATACAATCAGTAAGAATCCAACTACTAACATGGCCAAGACCAAAGAGCTGTCCAAAGACACTAGAGACAAAATTGTACACCTCCACAAGGCTGGAAAGGGCTACGGGGAAATTGCCAAGCAGCTTGGTGTTCAAATACTTATTTTCCTCACTGTATATGTTATGCAATTTTGTGCAATATATATATATATATATATATATATATATATATATATATATATATATATATATATATATATATATATATGTGTGTGTGTGTGTGTGTGTGTGTGTGTGTGTGTGTGTGTGTGTGTGTGTGTGTGTGTGGCATGAAAATAAATAAATATGATAATATCTATATTATCAATATTGTAAAACAGCTGTATCCTGGAGCTGGAGCTGTTTAACACTCAGAGGGAGGAGTTACAGTATATAGTTTGAGGGTGTTGCTCCTGTGTTGCTCTGTGGTACATCGTGGTTGTATGAGTCTGTCACTGAACATACTCCTCAGACTAACCAGTATTTTATGTAGTTGGCAGGAGAAGTTATTCAAGATGGTCATAACCACCATGCCCCTGAACAGGCAGGCACTAAGGACAAATTACTTTACAAACCTTACTTTGCATAATTAAACCATGTTAATCTCTGTTAAATCGCTCAGTATAAACAGTAACTGATGTCACTTTTGTCCCTAAATTCCTTGTTTCCATAACCTTCATTTACATACTGCCGAATGATTGGTTCTTACATTTTATGACATAGTATCCTTCACCTTTCATGGGTTTAATGCAAAATTGTCTAATTCCTTTTTCTTTATTGTTTACTTCAATACCCAATGTATGCTCTGAGCAGCATGCTGGCAAAAGTCATGTTTTCTGGAGGTTTTTCACGTTCCCCAAGTTGCCCCAAAACCTCTCATCTAAGTCTTTTGTAGTTTTTCGTCTACCCAAGAGCCCCAGAGACTGGACCTCTGCCTCCTATCGATGTAGCCAGGCTGTGGGAAACTCCACAACCGAGCCTGTCATAGTCCGCTTAGCTCACGGTGGCTCTCAGGATTTAGTCAACGGAAACGCTGCCCAGGTCAGATCGCTATCCTGCCTGATCCCGTGAGGCCTTCCTGTTCCAGCGGGAGTGATTGTTAGAAGCAGCCCCTTTGTTTGGTCTCTCCCCATGACCTGTCATGTACCTTGACTAGTCAGGTTGCTGCCCGGCTCATATCTCAGTACCTCACCACCCACAAGGATCAGGATATATATGTATATATCCTCCTTTTATTTATATATTTAAAATCTTTAACGCAAAAACAAATTAAAAACCTAAGAATCTGCTAAGAATTAAGGATTTTTGTATGATAATGTGAATGTTGTCTTCGTTAGAGTAATATAAGTATATAATACAACTATTATTTTTAAGGTTTATAGAATCAATAAAAGTATGTATTTTGCCTTTTTAGTGCTGATTAATAAAAGTACAATTCGCCAACAAAAAAAACAAAAAAAGCTGGAACCATAAAGCATTTCTGAAATAGCCTAAAGCACAATGCAATCGCAATCATTAATACTAATCATTTACATAATTATTTCCTTCTTATCATTCCTCACTTTTCAATTTCCCCTTCATTGCATTTTATTTACACAGACCTGAATGTCCTCTGTACTATTACACAATAATGTTCAAAGCTTTGGAGCTATAATTCATTTGGTCCATTGTTCATCATGTTCAAAAGATCTTCCCTGTGATTCAGCGTTGTCGAAGGTTTGGTGTTGAATCATTCTTTACTTAGCTGAAAATCCTGTATCTCAACAGGTTTCACCTAATAACATGCAGTCATAACTTCCACACACATTAAAGATTTACTAGTTTGGGAAAGTGGTGGTGTTTTCCAGAGAAATGGCACTGAATGAGAGGTTCATGACATTAGTGTGGTTCTTATCTTGTTTGAACAGCGCAGCATTGACGCGTAGTACCTTCATATTTCGACAATTAACGCATACAATAATCTGCAGCTTCTGATAAGGCCTTTTGTTCTAACGCTCAGCTGAGGAAACAGAGTAGCATTTTTCATTGTTCGGACCCTTTTGGCTATGATGCGTGGTAGTGAAGGTGGGAATGGGTCCAGGGTAAAACCGAAGGTGAGAAAGTGTCCGTCCTTTGTCTGAGCAAAATAATGAGCAAGTTCGAAACAAGCCTGCTTTTCAACACCATTTTATCATCGGCACGCCGTTGCAAAGCCGACGATAGGTGAAGGGGTCACGAACGTGCGAGCGTATGATTTCTCATTGTCTTTACTCCGACTCGGCGCCTATACAAAGATTTTTGCGCAGGTGTTTACATTCGGCGCTGCGTTTCGGCATTTGCCAGCACCCATTCAACCCGTTTGCATGAATAGTCAAATGGGCTTACTCGAAGCGTTAGTCGTATTTATTGCTTTATGCAAATGACAAAAGAACTTCTCACCCTGCGTACCATTAAAATGGGCCATTTCCCTCCTTTTACAACTAGCTTTCTGTTTATTTGTCAATAAAATACACTCCCATACTGTGGCGCGCGAATCGGTATGGAGTGCTTAAATGTTCCAAACAAAAGACCTGCAGCGGAGCGAAAAGAGACGGGGGAACAAAAAACAAACGAGTAATGAAATTATAACAATACAGACAGAGAGAGAGAGGTACGCGAACCACAATGGCAGGGAACAATCGTCCCGCATCAATGGAAAAAAAGAGGAGGGGGGGTTGGACCTGGACAATAGGGCCGGTGACAGCAGGACAATAGCCGCACTGTTTTCAATTAGACATTATCTCATACACCGAGTGGCAGGTCTCATTGTGCCGGGGGGCTATTTTCAGGGCCGGCTTTGTGTAGGCCAATGCCAATATTCCCTTCAGCCCCCGCAGAGAGAGCCGGCCCTTTTATTCTCTCCACTGTTTGTTTTTTGCTCAGCACTAAACTGTGGGTGGCTGAGAACAAACTGTCTGCAGAAAGGGGAAAAAAAAAAAGGACAGGGTACTACCTATGCCTTTGTTGCCCATTAGACGATTACATTAAACATGGATCTAAGCTGCAGAATGGATGCTCTCAGATTGTTGCATGATTTTGCACACAGTTTTACTTCCAGTGCTTTTTTGGGTGGCCTCCTCGACACCCATGTCTGGAGCCATGCTTTGTGCATTGACACTCGACATATTGAAGCGACCTGTGTGTTAGGGCAGATATTAGGCTTTTTACACATTTCCATATGTTAGCACATGGTATAAAGTGCATGATCTTTTTTTGTTTTTCGTTTTACAGCAAACCATCTGGTCTGGATTGTTATATAGGCTAGTGATGAAGCTCAGCAGATGTTGTCTGTGCCCTATCGCTGAAAGGAAAACTCGGTTTGAAAACAAGTCAGAACCTTTGTTTTTCTGTATAAAGCTAACGGACATGCGCCGCTAGAACGTCATAAGATGACTTTGCTGCTGCTAGCACAGGTTGAGAAAAACAATAATAACCATCTAATGCAGTAACGCTTACTTTTTTTCAGTCCATAGAAGGAATGGAAATGGCAGGTTCAAAATCCCAGAATGCACCGCAACCAGACAATCCTGTGTTATGACTAAAGATTCGGTTCAGCGAGTTACCGAACTACGTGGCGACTAGCATGGTGCCATGCATTTGCAAGCTGATATGCCTGAGCAGCGTGTGAGAGAACTTTACATACATTCACAAAGTACTAAGTAGGACTGAATTGAACTCTTTAAATCATACATCGCTATCATCATATGGTGAGTAATGTAGGAAATCGTCAACCAAAGCGTCAATAAACATGGAATAAAACAGACTCCGAAAACGATTCCTTCGTTTTACATTTAGATGTTTGAAGCGATATCGGTCGGCACTCTGACGGTCTCTACGCTTACAGACAAAACCTCAGCTACATTGCACGCAATAAGAGTCGGCTCCAGCACTCTTCGTGTATCTTTGGACAAATGCAAAAAGATTTTTTATCGATGCAGACGAAGCATTTGCATTTGTATCTTTTGCATGATCCAGTTCTGTAATTTTATTAAACTAGGCTGCTTGTTTCGGGTCTAAATATCATTTTTCGGCGCTATATATATTTAGCTATATCTGATGCGATAACATTTGAGGCTAGGTCACTCGATCCATCTGTCACTGGTTTTTAACCTAATTGGGGTATTTTAACCGAATTCTTTTTTTTTTTTACCGAAAGAAAAAAAGCGAATAGGGTGTTGTTTAACGTTTTTCAGCTTGTTTGTTGCTGCTTGAGAGCGGAAGAGAATTTGGAATAGGTTGCGGTCTTCCGATGGTTTCTCAGAAATAATGTGCTCGATTTTATCGAACGTTTCGTTGATGTTTTTTTGTGTTTTTTTTTTTTACATATTTGTCACTCTTGCTGTTCTCTATCAGCTTAGCCCGAATGCACTGCGGTGTGCACGAGACTCTATCTCTATATGTGTTCCATGTTTCATTCGCAGGTTGCTGAGGGCCTCATGGGTTTTGGGGGGTTTTGGGGCAGACTGCACACATAGACAAAACTCCTATATTGGCTTGGGTGTAATCAAAAATTGTACGCGCCAAGCAAAATAGGCATTTCATGTGGTTTTTGTTCCTCTCCTGCATTTTTTTTTTTCCTCTCTGCACCACAGAGCCTCTGAGTCTGATGGCACCACGGGTTCGGCATCCAAATGAGGTCAATATCAAAGGTCATGGAAGTTTTCAGAAATTATATAGTTTCTAATTTATATATTAAATGAGTGCACAATAAACTTCAAGAGCACCTGCAAGTTGTTGTATGGGCAATTCAACAACAATTTATTAAACAATTTAACATTCTTTATTAAATGCAGTTTGGTACATTTGTACAAAATATACATAATAAAAAATCCTCCCTTAGCATGAAGAACAGCTTTACACACTCTTGGCATTCTCCAAACATTTAGCTGAAATACAAAATTGTTCTTCACTATTCGAGAGATTTCTTTACGATCAATAAGATTTATGTATGGTGGGTGGAAAGGCCATTCCATGATAGATCCCAACTCCCAACAACTGTTTGCTCTCTAAATAATAGTGGTTACATTCAGCTGGATAGAAATCCAGTTGGAATTGCATGGTGTTAAAGTATGGAACAGTTGCCATGTTGGTTCCTTTCACCCAGAATAAGTCTCCAACCTTTCCTGCTCCAAAATACCCTCAAACCATTCAGCTTCCATGTCAATGTGTGACTGTGGGGGTGACACAGTCTGCTTACATCTTCTCTCCTTTTCTCCATCTTTCAAAAGTTCTTCTGTTAGAGACACAAACTCACAATTTGGACTCCACAAAACTCTTGCAGTTATTTACTGTCCAATTGTGCGTTTTTGCCTTTTACGTAGATTGCAGCATTTAAACAAAAGAAAAATTAAAGCCATAAAAGACTCTGTGTTTCCAACCTGTTGACAGCCACAAACTTTTTTATTACACAAAATATAAAGGTTTATATGTCTATTATTCCAAATAAATAGATTTTTAGCCCAATTGGACAGTAATAAAATTTTTTTTTTTTAATGAACTTCTACTTGTAGAAATCGGCTGTTACAAGTTAAAAGTAAAAGTTTGTACATGTCAAATATATTGCTATTATTTGTTAAACAAATTATAATTTCTTATATTTTACACCTAGTTGTTCACATTTCTGGTGGAATGTATTGCTAATCCTTCAATCCATTTAAGAGTTTAAGGTCAAAACGACCATCGTTTTGAATGGAAGCCGTACAAATACGTTAAATGAAAAAACAAAGAATACAAACATAAAAGGGGTCAATTAAAAAAAACTTAAAGTTGTTTATTTCCTGTAAAAGTTTATCCAAAGGTGTGTTATTCCTCTCATATGTCCAGGATTACAGTTATTTGTTAAAAGAAAAAAGCTCTTAACTTCATAAGCTACAGTAATAAATCCTCTGTTCTCGTTTATATTATAGCAGCTGCACCGTATTGACATTTGAGGACACACTTTTGCTTTTTGAACTTCCCATTCCACATTTAGTTTCCATCTGCTGTTATAATAAACTCCATTCTTTTGGGAAGATGTTCCACTAGATTTTGGAGTGTGTACATTTGTGAGATTTTTAGTCTTGTAGTTCAAGTTAAGGGAAAATTTCATGTTATCCTTCCAAAGACATCCTATAGATGGATGGATGGATGGATGGATGGATGGATGGATGGATGGATGGATGGATGGATGGATAGGTAGGTAGATAGATAGATAGATAGATAGATAGATAGATAGATAGATAGATAGATAGATAGATAGATAGATAGATAGATAGATAGATAGATAGATAGATAGATAGATAGATAGATAGAACTTTATTGTCATTGCATTGTAAATCACAACTTTATTGTCATTGTAAAATTGTGTGCCTTCAACTTTTTTTGGGGAAGAACCACAAATGGCTGGAAAAGTCTTACAACCTTTGTTCATATAGTCCATGAAAATGATTCTAGAAAACAAAGGGGGCATTGCGATCATTTAGTTTGCTCACACATACTAAAAATACGAAGAATAAAAAAAACACTAAGTGGGTTCTAACAGGAAGGAGAGGCAAAGGCACTCTGGAGTCTGAAGTGTGATAAGGCTGAAAACACACGAACATCACAGTAATGCTTAGAAAGCGTTTAATGTCGGCTTCCTGTATTCTCCATTTGTTCGTTCTAATAGTGTAAAACTTTTGAGTTGAAGATTTCATAAGGCTTCCAGGACATGGCTCACGTTTCTGAACTACTTCATGGCTGGGTTCTTTTGAAAAACATTTTTTTTTTCAAAGTAATTTCCAAATTCATTCAAAACTTCAAAAAACTGTCTAATGATCTAATATTGAACTTAAAGTGAGGGCACCCTGGATGATTATTTAAAAAAGTAACCAATCTATCGTCCAAAAAACAACAAACAAAAAAGCATACAGCCAAAAATTCGGCTAGAACAGAAATGAACAGACAAATGAAAGAAAATAGGAAGAAGATAAAAATCTGGAACCCTAGATGTTTTTGTACAAAATGTCTCTCACAATAGTTTTGATTTCCCTTAAAATCATTCTTCATTCCCTCTCAGAAGATTCGCTTTATCATCCAGCCGTTTTTATGCCTGCACAATAGCATTTTTTGCCTGACAATCATTTAACTTATTCACAATAGTTATATCACCTTCCAAATATTTTTGCATACCATTGCAATAGTTCTCTGGCGATCGTCGCTGTGTTTCATCGCAGAAATGTTTGCATTATTAATTAACCTTTCGAATAAAGGTTCCCGTCATAATAGTCCTCCCTTGTTTTGTCACGAGAATTCTTGCATTCCGCCGTAATCGTTTTCGCGTTACTTTACAATCGTTTTTAGCCTCTCTTACAATAGTTTTGCGATCTTCTGCAATCATTTTGCATACCCTCGTAATTGCAACAATTACTGTTTTGCGTTCTGTGCCGATAATTTTGTGTCAACTGGCAATCATTTCTGCATTCTCTCACAAGCCACAAAAGCAGTTATGTTCATATTATATACATGCAATACATTTACTTATGGCGTTTGGCAGATGCAAAGCAATTTACAATGATCTCGTTTATTTGACCGAACATGCTGGGATTTGATCTGATAACCTTCTGGTTAGAAAACTCTCAACCACAAACATCCCAAATACTCCACATTAGTTTTGAATACCTTCACGTTTTTTTTTTTTTTTTTAGGTTCCCTTCCTTTTCCTTCCCTCACAAGTCTTCTGCATTAGTTTGCAATCATTTTTGCATTTGTTTCTCCTAATAGTTTTCTCATGACCACTTTTTGTGCTTATTCCCAATAGTTTTGTATTACTTCACAATCATTTTTGCATTCTTTCTCAATCCGTTTTGGTTGCACCTGCGATCCTTCATGCTCTGCATCATCATGGCTCACACATAGCACTCTTTTATATAGCGCTTATTGAAACTTAGTTCGGAGCTCGATGCAATTATGGAGAGATTCAGTATGATGGCACACTGGGGTATGAAATTAGTGGACAAACCCTAAAGCACTTTTAGAAACACTGAAGAGAAATTCAGTCAGTTTTATTCGTGATCAGTTACAGATACTTCGAGCAGCTTCATGAGTTCGTGTGAACATATTGTATATTTAAAGAATACGGCCTATATGTGAGGAAGGAAGATGTATCTAAACACACTATATAGACAAAAGGTTTGTGGACACCTGACTATAAGATTGGTATGTGCTTATTGAGCATCCTGTTACACATTTAGTCCCCTTTTCACTGTTATATTAACCTCCACTCTTCTGGGAAGATGTTCCACAAGATTTTGTGGAGATTTGTACTACTTCATCGACAAGGATGTTAGTAAGTCAGTTACTGATGAAGGTGAGGTCTGAAGGTCCCAAAGATGTTCAGACAGAGTTTTATAGCTCTATAGCGGGAGATCTTCTAATCCAATGTACTGTATGTAAAGCATATTTTCATGGAGCTGGCTTTGTGCACAGGGGCATCGTCATGCTGTAAAAAGGTTTATAGTAAGCAGCAGTCAGGTGTCCCAATACTTTTCAAGATATTGAACACATGTGATCCAATATATAAATAAAAGGAGGAACAAAGAGGAGGACAAAAATGGAAAGAAAGAAAGAAAGAAAGAAAGAAAGAAAGAAAGAAAGAAAGAAAGAAAGAAAGAAAGAAAGAAAGAAAGAAAGAAAGAAAGAATATAAATCCAAAGCAAAAAAGAAATAAAGGGTAGGATAGAAATCAAAAGAAAGAAAGAAAGAAAGAAAGAAAGAAAGAAAGAAAGAAAGAAAGAAAGAAAGAAAGAAAGAAAGAAAGAAAGAAAGAAAGAATATAAATCCAAAGCAAAAAAGAAATAAAGGGTAGGATAGAAATCAAAAGAAAGAAAGAAAGAAAGAAAGAAAGAAAGAAAGAAAGAAAGAAAGAAAGAAAGAAAGAAAGAAAGAAAGAAAGAATATAAATCCAAAGCAAAAAAGAAATAAAGGGTAGGATAGAAATCAAAAGAAAGAAAGAAAGAAAGAAAGAAAGAAAGAAAGAAAGAAAGAAAGAAAGAAAGGAGGAAAGGAGGAAAAGGGAGAGTAGAATAGAAATACAGTCTAATATGTATATATATATATTTATTTATAAGTATAGTGTAAATGAATATATTTGAGATAATGAAATCTTTATAAATGTTTGTAATAAATGTTTTGCTACAAACTGTTGCATAAATGCAGCTGATTAAATGTACATTGTTTTGTTTTATTGTAAAATTATTAATCTCCCGCTTTTCTATGTTAAATGAGTTAAATAAACATTAATTAAAACTCCCACAGCACCATTTTGATGGATGTTACAATTCATGATAAACAGAATATAATTATATTGTATTAATTGCACTCTATGTATGTGTTAATTAGTACTTAGCAGCTTTAATTCCTCATTTTCAATACATCACCGTGTTAAATTTACTAATGGACTTGGATGTATTTTATGTATTTTATTTTATATAGTGTGTAAAGTCTATATAAGTCTAGAAGTAGTTTTATTCAGGGCTCTGTTCCTCCTTTGTGTGTGTGTGTGTGTGTGTGTGTGTGTGTGTGTGTGTGTGTGTGTGTGTGTGTGTGTGTGTGTGTGTGTGTGTTAGATAAGTGTTGCTTTGTATAATAGTGAAGGCCACACTGCATTTTGCAATTGGACATAAAAAGCATCTCTTGTCAGAGAAAGCCGTTTTAGTGTGGTCAGTACATGAGGTCTCTCTCTCTCTCTCTCTCTCTCTCTCTCTCACTCCCTCTCCCTCTCCCCCTCTCTCGCGCTCTCTCTCTCTCTCTCTCTCTCTCTCACCGAGCTCCATGCCTGATAATCCTCCAGACCAGAGACAGGAATAAATGAGGGGACCGAAGGGGGAAAAAAGTCACCAACTTCACCTCAAGGGGAGATAAAGGTGAAAGACCTGAAAAGCACAGGAGCGAACAAAGGTCGCAGAGCCTATACGGATAAAAAACCCCAGAGAGCTGCGCTGTGACAAGAAAGGAAGAAAGAGTGGCCAGAAAAAAAGGGGGAAAAGAAATGAAAAGGGCAATAAAATAGATTCACAGAACAAAGATGAAAAGAGAGAGAGAGAGAGAGAGAGAGAGAGAGAGAGAGAGAGAGAGCGAGAGAAGAATGGACTCAGAGAGATGTAAAGATTGAGAATTGAAGAGATGGAAAGGGTGAAAAAAAGGTGGCACAAAGGAGTAAGAGAGATGGAGAGGGGCATTTATAGAGTTTAAATAGAAAGAAAGAAAGAAAGAAAGAAAGAAAGAAAGAAAGAAAGAAAGAAAGAAAGAAAGAAAGAAAGAAAGAAAGAAAGAAAGAAAGAAAGAAAGAACAAAGAGGAGGACAAGAATTGACTTGGACAAAAGAGGAATAAAAGGAAATAGACAGAAGAATAAACTGGAGAAAATAGTGAGAGATGTTTAAAACACTACGGGGGAGAGAGAGAGAGAGAGAGAGAGAGAGAGAGAGAGAGAGAGAGAGAGAGAGAGAGAGAGAGAGAGAGAGAGAGAGAGAGGAGGGGTGGTGGTGGTGGTGGGGGGTGTCCCATAATCCTGCATTGGTGGTTGTCGAGTGTTGTCATGGCAACAGGCACAAAGGCGCGCGGACTCCTATTGAAGGCTAATTGTATTCCTCGCAGCTCTTTTGTTAATTGTTGTCTGCTCGGCTCCCACTTCCTGCTGGGCGGCCGCACAAAGGCAGGAACAGAGGGGATTAGAAACGGCACAATGGTGCTGGACTCTCGGCCTGTCGAGGCTGCGGTGAGCCGCGAGCGCACATGCAGCGTAAAAGCGACAAAAAGAGACGTTATAAAAAAGCTTTGAAGGCGCAACCAGGGAGTTCACCTGGTCAATTCGCTCAAGGTGGGATCCTCGTCTCCCCCCATCTGAACGAGAAGATGGCATCACCCACGTCCCGAGCTCAGCGCGCGGTCCATAAACGCGCTCAGCTCCTGAAGTAACTTTCGGTACAGCCGTTCAGAAAGGAGGATCGAGTCGTTCATCCCAGATCACCTGATTACTTGATCACATGATCCTCTGATTATCTGATCCCCTTCCCGAGATAATCCAGATGATTACACTCGACTACTTTTCCCTTAATGGATTTAAATCCGTTACAGTTACGCCACCACAACTAACACAGTAGTGCTCCTTAAGACGCTACATTAGACGTTACATAACACGCATATCATTTTAATGACTTCCAGCTTTATCCTTTTCTCTTCTTCTTTTTCTTCTTCTTTCAGCTTCTCCCATTAGGGGGTCTCCACAGTGGATCATCCATCTCCATACCCCCCTGTCCTCTACATCTGCCTCTTTCAAACCAACTACCTGCATGTCTTCCCTCACCACATCCATAAACCTCCTCCTTGGTCTTCCTCTTTTCCTCCTTCCTGGTGGCTCCATCCTCAGCATTCTTCTACTGATATACCCCATGTCCCTCCTCTGCACATCTCCAAACCATCTCCATCACACCTCCCTCACCTTGTCTCCAAAATGTCCTACATGAACTGTTTCTCTAATAAACTCTTTTCTAATCCTGTCCATCGTCGTCACTCCTAACAAACATCTCAACATCTTTAGCTCTGCTACCTCCAGCTACACCTCCTGTCTTTTACTCAATGCCACTGTCTCTAATCCATACAACATCTCAGGTCTCACCACAGTCCTATAAACTTACCCTTTCACTCTCACAGATACTCTTCTATCACAAATCACTCCTGCTGTCACTCTTTTCCACCCACTCCACCCTGCCTGCACTCTTTTCTTCACTTCTCTAACACACTCTCCATTACTTTGCACTGTTGACCCCAGGTACCTGAACTCCTCCACCTTCTCCACCTCTTCTGCCTGCAACCGCACCCCTTCACTGCCCTCCCTCTCATTCACACACATGTACTCTGTCTTTCTCCTACTGACTTTTATTCTCCTTCTCTCCAGCATGTACCTTCACCTCTCCAGGCTCTTCTTCACCTACTCCCTACCCTCACCACTAATCACAATATCATCCACAAACATCATAGTCCACGAAGACTCCTGTCTGACCTTGTCCATCAACGTGTCCATCACCACTGCAAACAGGAAAGGGCTCAGAGCTGATCCTTGATGCAGTCCAACCTCCACCTTGAACCAGTCTGTCGTTCCTACTGCACACTTCACTGATGTCACACTGTCCTAATACATGTCCTGCACCACCCTCACATACTTCTCTGACACACCAGACTTCCTCATACAATACCACAACTCCTTGATGATGATAAATGTGATCAAGGTGATGATGATGATGATAATGATGGTGATGATGATGATAATGATTGTGATGATGATAATGATTGTGATGATGATAATGATTGTGATGATGATGATAATGATTGTGATGATAATGATAATGATGACGGCGATGGTGATGATGATAATTGTGATATGATGATGATAATGATGAAGGCGATGGTGATGATAATTGTGATCGAGGTGATGATGATGATACGTTGATGGCGATGGTGATGATGATGATAATTGTGATATGATGATGATAATGATTGTGATGATGATGATGATAATGATGACGGCGATGGTGATGATGATAATTGTGATATGATGATAATGATTGTGAATGATGATTGTGATCGAGGTGATGATGATGATAATGATGATGGTGATGGTGATGATGTCAATTGTGACTATTAGGATAATTGTGACGATGATAACGATGATGATGGTGGTACTGATTGTGATGATTGTGATGACTGTGGCAATGATGATGACGATGACGATGATGATTTTGGTTATAATGATAACGATGACTGATGATGATTGTGATGATTTTTTATTATGGAATTTGAGATGAAGATGGTGACGATGATGATGATGATAAATGTCAGTAGTTTATTGCAGTGTGTGTGTGTGTGTGTAGGCGTGTGTTTGCGGTGCCGCAGCTGTACAGAGTCCTGACATGAGCTTTCCCTTTAAGAGGGAGGTGAACGGTAGGAGATGTTGGACAAACACACACACACACACACACACACACACACCAAAAAGTGACTTGTGTGTGCGAGGGGACCGGACAGCGCTTTAAGACGTTCGACGGGAGCGCGAGCTGTAATGATCTCGAGCCGCGTGTGATTTTTCACGTGAGCGCGCGCCTCTGATAAAACGCCAACACCATCGTTATCATCATCATCATCCTCGTCGTCGTCAGCTCGAGCGGTCTGCGTGACTTCGTGGAGAAGGAGGAAGAAGTTCTGGGTGTCTTTCTCTCTTTCCTTTCCTCTGGGCGGCTGCACGCGCTTTTCCCCCGGAGTGTGGTGAGTCTGAAAGTTTCATGCGTGGCCCGAAACGTGACGTGGGAAGTGAGAGAGAGAGTGAGAGTGAATGTGTTTTCCGTGTTATTAGGTAATTTGGAAAGGAGAAAGTTGGTGATTAGAGTCCGCTAAGCGTGAAGCTCGAGCTCGCGCGCGCGTGTGTGTGTGTGAGAGGGATCGCTCCTGGATCCAGGCTGGTGTCACCAACACCGACACCGAGGTCCGTTTGGCCATGCTGCGTTCATCTTCATTCACTGCTACACACACACACACACACACTGTGCAGTAATGAGTGTGTCCGGTCTTCACTTCTTGTTTTTGCCACGTGACAGCTGGAACACTGATTTATTGTGCTGTAAACAACACGAGCGCGAGGTCTGAAATCACCTCCAACAGCTGCTGGGTTTATCCTGCTCCACTGCGCGCGCTCACACGCACACGCACACAGACGTGATTTTTACAAAAATTAAAAAAGTCTCGCATTTTGACACGTGACAGTAATCACACCACTGTTAAACATTTCTTTCTTTCTTTCTTTCTTTCTTTCTTTCTTTCTTTCTTTCTTTCTTTCTTTCTTTCTTTCTTTCTGACACGTGACAGTAATCACACCACTGTTAAACCTTTCTTTCTTTCTTTCTTTTTCAATTAAACTTTTTCTCAGCTAAACTTCTTTCTTTCTTTCTTTCTTTCTTTCTTTCTTTCTTTCTTTCTTTCTTTCTTTCTTTCTTTCTTTCTTTCTGACACGTGACAGTAATCACACCACTGTTAAACTCTTTCTTTCTTTCTTTCTTTCTTTCTTTCTTTCTTTCTTTCTTTCTTTCTTTCTTTCTTTCTTTCTTTCTTTCTTTCTTTTTCAATTAAACTTTTTTTCAGCTAAACTTCTTTCTTTCTTTCTGACACGTGACAGTAATCACACCACTGTTAAACATTTCTTTCTTTCTTTTTAGCTGAATTTATTCTTTCTTTCTTTCTTTTCAGTCGAACATCCTTTCTTCTCCTTTCTTCGTCCATCCCTCCTTTTTATCTGAAGTATGCAGAGAGACTGATACACATGCACAATATTTAGAATAGAGAGGCACGCTGATATGTAAAAGTCAAGACTCTCATGTCATGTCACAAGCAGCAAAAAGTGCAAGAGAGCAGGCAGGACGTAGGAGCATCCTCTAGCACGGAGTTCATCAGTCGTGTGACCTCACGACCTTTAGGGTCTGTTAAGTGTCTCGGAAGGTTAAGGAGGGCAAAAGGGCACATGTGGGCAGAGTTGGCCTGCAGGATGTGATGTTCTGTGAATGATCTGCTGGTACTCGAATTAATTTCTCCTGTAAGTGTTGGTGCTTTGGTCTCGTATAGTCGTGTGTGTGTGTGTGTGTGTGTGTGTGTGTGTGTGTGTGTGATGTCATTTCTGTGTGATGTCACATGGTCTGGAGTGAAGATTCCCAATGGATCCTTGGAGGAGGAAGTTGGCAAAGTGGCCGCGAGTGTGTGGCTTTACACTGACTGCGTGTGCACAAAGCAGCCTGACAGCGGGGAGTCCCTGACCTTTTCCTCTACCATTCCTCCATTCTCTCCTATTTTTCTCCTCCATCCATCTTTCACCCTTTCTTCTGCTTCTTTGTTTCTTCTTTCTTTCTTTCTTTCTTTCTTTCTTTCTTTCTTTCTTTCTTTCTTTCTTTCTTTCTTTCTTTCTTTTTTGTTCTCATACCTTGTGTCCTTACCTCTGTCTCTGTTCTCGCCCTTTCCGTTTTTTTAACTTGTTTTCTTTTACTTGTCATTCCTTTTCTGACCTACAGCTTGTTTTTCATTCTTTCTCTGACATCCAGTTTGTCATTCTTCCTCTGTTTGACACGTGCATTGTTTTTCCTTCTTTTGCACTTCTTGAAGACGAGATGCAGGATTAGGCCATGTGACCATTCATGGGTGTTTTTTTTTCTTTCGTTTTTTCTTTTCTGTTGTTGCGCAATCGCTCGCGCTTGTCACTCAATAGATTTCGAGATAAGTGAGACAGAAGACACACACATCCATGGTTTCAGGGAGGGGGCGGTGCAGCTTAGTAGTTAAGGCACGGGACTTTCTGATCTGAAGGTTGTGAGTTCAAATCCCAACCACACCAAGCTGCCACTCCTGGGCCCCTAAGCAGGGCCCTTGAAATTATAGCTGTTCAGGTGTATGAATGATATAAATGTAAGTCGCTCTGGATAAGGGCAACTGCCAAATGGCGTAAATGTAAATCTTTCCTCACGCTCCTGTACTTTATTCTGATATCATTGGACGTGAAGCCAGGATGGCTTTCTGCCCTTTCTACCCTCAGCTCTCTGTCCCAGAATAATACTGTTCTTTCTTTTTTTTTTTTTTTTTTTGCACCACTGCCTTTAAATGATTACACAACATTCAACTCGATAACAATGATCTCTGATAAACCCTGTTTTCCAGTGATCTATAAAGAGAACCGGTCCGAGCTGTAGCGTGTAAGATGGCATAAAGTCTGATCGAATCTGATTTGATCTCAGGTCCTGTGTGAACCCAGCGTACACTCCAATTTCTTGCAGATAACATAACACAAGACCCATTTCGGGTTCGAGAGCATCCTTATCGGGCTGTGCAGAGAGCGAGATATCAGCAGACAGAGCAGAAGCACGTTTCGTCTCGCCTCTCGAACTTTGACCCCGTGCCCGTTGTTTTCCTCGCCGTCTTATTGAACTACAGGTCCAACGAGAGCGGCCGTAACAATGGCCTCGTGAAGTGTGTTTCCTTCGGGCCTGTCACCTCCTCAATGAGATCAAATGAAGCGTTTCTTAAAAAAAAAAAAAGAACAAGATGGATGCATGCTTTTGGCCTTGCTGTCTGTCGAATCCTCCCTGTGATTCTGTCACTTAATCTTTGTTGTTTCACGTGTCAATAGGAGTGAGAACGTAACGCAGACGGTTTGTGTTTCACACACAGGATGCCATTGTGTTCTGTGAGAACCCGGCATATTTCAGCTATTGTTTTGTCTTTTGTTCAGAGTTTTTTTTAAACAAGCGGCGGAATGGTATGAAAACGTCATGGGATTGTAATCGTTTTGCCGAAGCATACGGCTTTTTTTAGCATCGGAGGACGCCGGTGTTATTCTTCAGTTAGTGCAGAGTATTTGTGGTAATCTGCTTCATTACTCTCAGGTGAAAAACTTCGGTATGAAGTGGCTGTTTTTTTTTTTTTTTTGCATAGAAACTTGGTATAAATGCTCTAAAATTAATAATAAAAAAAAAGATACAATTGATCTAGGGCTGCAGCTATCGATTATTTTATTAATCGAGTATTAGTCCATTGATTAATCGAGTAAGAAGTATTTTTTCTTCATTAAAGAGAAATACTAAATATACAGGAGAAAATAAGACGCGTCTCTTAAAACGGACGTCGTTTGTTTCCTTAGAAAATTGCAATCTTTTGAAAACGAAACCCGTTTAGTGCATTTAATTGCCATATTACATCAAAATGCAAATGTATGAATACAAAATTAAATATAAAAACCAATTTTATATTACTTAAAAAATAAAAATAAAAAAGGGAAACCGCACTGTACAGTGTTTTTCTTTTACGTTTTAGTTTGAAATGTTCTCAAACTTTGGAAACTTTCTGGCGTTTTCTTTGGCCTGAATCGTCTCCTTCGCCCCTGTTTTCTCTCCGGTCCTCCATTTTTCATTCTGCAGCATCCTCTGTGTTACCTGTCCAGGAGTTTCATATAGAAACAAGACGTATCAAAGAAACGAGGCTGAAAACGTGCGTATGCCACTTTGCCACACAAAGGTTGTGATTTATAAAAAATAAAAAAAAATTGACGGGAGAAAGTGCACACCTGCAAGTAAACGCCCAAACTTACAACCTTTGCATGGCCACATTATAAGAGGCGCCAAGGTATAAATGAGACCCCAGTGTGGTCCAGAGTTTACCGGGTGGTGCTCAGTAATAATGGTCTGCAGAGAAACACAGTTTAGTTAAATGGACTAAACGAAGCATCGAGGCAAATAGTTTGCTTAATAGTTTGAGTTTTTGGAGCAGGGAAGGATCGAGACTTATTCTGGGTGAAAGGAATCCTGAGCCAACATGGCTAACCGACGCGTATGTCCAAGCCTACAAAGCTCTGCAAGTTATTTAAAGAGCAAACAGTCGTCTGGAGTATTATCCATCATGGAACGGCCCAGTCACTGCACCTAAATCCTGTTGAACTGCTCTGAGATTAACTGGATCGTAAAGAAATCTCCAACTAGTGCAAGTTTTACAAGAGGCACGACAAAGTATTTCAGACGAATATTTGGATCTGTACATTTTCTATATTTGTTTCATTAAAGCAAATCTTCATGCAGTTAAACTACCCAGTTTGAAGCAAAGGAACAAAAGGAACGTGCACGTGTCTCTCAAAAAAAAAAAAAAAAAAAAAAAACCTGTAAGAGATTTCAAAGTGTTTCCACTTTTAACTTCTGACAGCTGCTGTACAAAACCTTCATTTTATTCTTCTTCTTCCTATGGCTCAAAATAGTCCAGTCATATGGGAACAAGTCTGTTTTCTCAGAACTGCTTTAGTGACTTACAATTGGGAGTGAAGTGTTAAAATCTTTAAGTATTTTTTATTTTTTTTACTCTTGTGGACTTAAAAAAAAAAAAAAAAAAGGAAAAAAAAGAGAAATTTTTGGTCACAAATAACCTTACAAACTTTCTCCCATCTGCACTTTTATATGTTTGATTTGTAGAAGTATTGGTTTAAAATCTGCTGTAAAAATCTAGATGCACTTTTTTAGGTTAAAATTTCAAACAGGATCAGCATCATTACAAGTATTTCAGAGTTTATCAAGGTACTGCGAGACGCTGATTCCAATCTGTCAAATGAACAAAACAACTGTTATTATATATTTTATATAATATATATATATTAGTCTGATCACTGGTCATACTTTTCTTAATAACTGTATGATGATAATAGTAAATTTAATGTGAATTAATTCATTAATTAATTGAGGTAATAAAAAGACCCCTTTTTGGGTGTCAAACCCCATCGTCTTTAGTTCTAAAGACTTTCTTCGATTATTGTAAATAAAATTAGAAATGGGCAGAACTTGCACATATTAAAGAACACCTTCCACGTTCATTGCATGGAAAGTGCGATCAACACTTTTTCACAGCAGCCCACATGTTCCCAAACACTTGTCTTCCACTGACACCTACCCCCCCCCCCCTCTCTCTCTCTCTCTCTCTCTCTCTCTCTCGCTCTTTTTTTACATTTTCTCTTTATCAGCATTGACATGAAGGCAGGACGGCAGCGGAAATCACGTAAGAACATTTTCATTGAGTAGCTGCAGAAAAAAAAAGTCAAACAAATAGGCAGCGGTCAAAAAAGTCAATCATCACTATTGTCCTACTGTTCAGCAGAAAAGGGGGTCATTACTTTTCTTAAGTAAGTATCATTACTTTTCCTATGTAAACGTACTTGCCTTTGAGTCTGCCGGTGCATATTTGCAAAAAAACTCGTCAGGTTTCTTTTTTTTTTTATATATATATATATAAACAATTACTCAAAGCTGTAAAGGATCCAAAACGGTTTCTGTCTCTTATTTAAATTTTTCATACCAAAAAAAATATATATATATTGCTACTTAATCTTTCTTGCTAGGAGTTTTTACTTCAGTTTTATAAACTTTCAATCTCATAGGATTGAAAAGCAGCAGTGTGGAGGGCTGCTCGTCAAGGCTATGAATGCAAAAACAATAAAAACAAAAGGCAAACAAAATGCTGTTGGTTAAATTAAAGAAATTTGCTCAATGAAAAACTTTTCCGCCTGCGTTTACATTAATAATGATTGTTATTAGTAGTAGTAGAACTCGTGCATTTATTCCTAATGAACCAGTACATGTAGTGAGTATTTTCTCCATGCCACACACACACACACACACACACACACACACACACATGCACAGCGGGTATGTTCACGTTGCGGTAGCATTTACTAAAAGCCGTAAATCTGCCTGAACAAGAATAAAAGGAAACCGATCCCTTTGAATTACTGCTTCCACTCACAACTGCCAAACAGGTTTTTACTCCAAATACACAAGGCAAGACTGGTCAATATACTCCTTTTTTTTTTTTTTTTTTTTTTTTTTTTTCTTGTTTTTTCTTTTTGTTGTCATGTCCCATGCTTTTTTACTTTGTCTTTTTTTTTTCTTTCCTTAAAAAGGTGTTTGGAGAATTTTGGGGAAAATGATCCTGCAAAAATTTTTTTGTTGTTGTTTGGGTGCTTTTTTACATTTTTAAAATTTTTCCCTACACTACAAAAATGGTCAAACTGCAAAAGAAAAGAAATAGATTTATTTATTTAAAGGTCAACCCTCATATCTGTTGATTATCAAACAAGTGATTGTATAAAAACGAGATATTCGAGATTTTAAGCAGAGTTTTTGGCCCCTTTTTCAGGCGTTTCAAGTCAATTTTAGTGTTTAAAAACAATTATTTGGAAGCATAATAATAATCTCTGAATCTGTACATGTTCAGTGTTTAGACGTGAATACGATCCTTAAAAAAATAGTATTTAAAGAGATTTCTTACTTCGATCTGGAGCATTCACCGTATAACCGTTCTGGGTTGTTCAGTAAAATCCTGTGGTATTTATTTGATAAATTGTTCAGGATTTTTTTCTTTTTATTCGTAAGTTGATGATATTTTGAAACGGTTCGCTCCTATGAAACATTCCTTCATCTAGGGCTGAAATAAAATCTAAAATGCTTTCCATGATTTCCTGCAGGTTGTGTTTGCATGGATTATGTTGTATTGTTCTGTAACATATTCAACATGCAAACTTTATTTTTTTTATATCAGTCAGTTCTCTCTGTGTGTGTGTGTGTGTGTGTGTGTGTGTGTGTGTGTGTGTGTGTGTGTGTTTTTCACACTGTGGGTGAAATATTCCAGAATGTACAATAAACCCCCCTCTGTTTGGTATAATGATTTGTCCAGCATCGTAAAAACTCAAATGTCGTGTTACACCTCGCGCAATTCCGCACAACGCGTGCTAGTGTGTTACAAACGATAAGATACGATAAGATAAGATACGAGGAAAGACGGGCCCTCGCGGACGAGGCTTCGCGTCAGACCGAGCTATCACAGACAGATTTGTTCGGGCCTCTTTATTTTATTTGGTTAGTTGTGTATTCATTCCCCTTTTCTTTTTTTTCTTTTTTTTTTTTCTCACTAGCTGCAATAATCCACAACAGCTCTTTTAGCAACAGCGAGGGCTTTCACAGGCCAAAGAATGTGCCATGGAAATATCGCCACGTCCGATTTGCATGTCCTTCTCCATCGGCTAAAAGAACACCGAGACTATTCATACGGTTTGATAGCTTGCTAAACCGCTAGCCTTTACATACACCTCGAGACTCGGGGATCATGTTCTATAATACAGTCGGATAATGATTTTACGGTGGGGGAGAGGGAACTTTAAATTTGACTTCTGATCATTTAATTAGTGAGCCATTCATCAATCCTTTGCTGCTGAGTGGCAGTCACATGCTGCTGTAGCGTTTTCCTTTTGCCATCACACCATTACTGAGGAAGAAATAACTGGTCGGGTCGCGTCGCCGCTTTGCTTCGCTTCATCTGACTCATCCAGCACTGTAACTGAAGTGTGTAATCATTAAAGTGCGGCGGACGACGCCGCTGTGTGAATTTGTGAGAGAAAGTAGGAAACGTGGGTTGAAATCTTCTTTCGTTGTTGTTGGGAATCTGTAGTGAGGTAATTTTCTTTTTTTTAAGGCTCTGGTTTGCACACAAGAGATTGAGTTGGTGTGGGTTAAACCTGATTTATTACACAGTTTCTGTTTTCTGTTTACCTACTGAAATGTACACACACACTAATAGACAGATTCACACACTGTACGCATATAGAAGGGGCATATTAGCGTCTCGTTAGATTATTACGAGCTTTTTAGTGTTGTGTATCGACGCTTATATCCGGTATCTCGTGTGATTCCAATTATAACAGCTTATACGTTTGATATTATCTTTGTCTTCTTAGAACTTTACATAGTGGGGAGGTTAAAGCTATAGAAGGTGTGTGTGTGTGTGTGTGTGTGTGTGTGTGTGTGTGTGTGTGTGTGTGTGTGTGAAAAAGAGCTTCATTCCCTCGTTGATGTGGTCGTGAAGTGCAAACTACACACCCGTTCTCAGAAAAATATTTTTGTTTCCAAATTTTTTTTGTAATTATTTCTCTTCAAAGCGTTCACACGTAAAAGTCATTATTCCGATTAGCAAAATGGCTGGCGAATTTTTTTTCTATTTTTTGTTTTGTTTTTTTTATTCCGCTGCAAATCGGCGACTACGCGTTCATCGAATCAGGAGCGAGTGTGATTTGTCCTACATGTGCTCAAACGCAATTTTTAACCTGTAACACGGTACAACGTTGCGATTATCAAGCGCTCAATTGCGTACAAGGTTTCCTTTATCATCAAAGAATATAATTACCGTTCAGATTATTTTTTGTAATTATTTTAACGCCTCACGTCAAACGAGTTCCTTTTACACCGCTGCAATTTGCCAACTGACAATTCGACAATTTCAAATTTGTCATTTTGTTCGTATTAATAAAAAATCTACTCAGCCTCATTTTCTTTATCACCTGTTTTATGGTTACGATTAACAATTGCGGAATGTCCATAAAACAAGTTAGCTCTCGTTATCACTTGCCTCACCAGCCTTTCTTTGTTACTCTCTTTTAGAAGGTAAAAAGGCAAGAATCACAGCCTGTCATATTACCGAGAAACCACAAAAGTGTGAAATCTTTTGTCCTGAAAACTTTCTCATGTTCGGTGGGAGAAAAAAAAAAAAACGGTAACAAAGTCCAAAGATTGGAGACTCCTTCCCTAAAATGTTAATATTTATAGACAATTATATCACATCAATATCAACAGTAATTTGTTTAATTATTAATATTCTATAGCATGATTTTCTGCTATATGAGCTTTATGATTGTTTACACTATATTTTTTTGTTACAATCTATCTAATATTAATCTAGCGTGGAACAAACACGCTTTTATTATATCCATGATGCATCAGATTGAGCACATAAATAATAAAACTCTGCTGTACACAAATGTAATGCACAGAAATGCCTTCTGACCACTGTGAATCTTAGATTAGCCACAACAGCAAAAACCATATTTCCTTTACTGCTGTGTAAGTAGCGTGTTCAA
This sequence comes from Silurus aristotelis, assembly GCF_946808225.1. NCBI lineage: Eukaryota > Metazoa > Chordata > Actinopteri > Siluriformes > Siluridae > Silurus > Silurus aristotelis. The sequence goes on from NC_139602.1 coordinate 9,452,404, forward strand.
TGGAAGTTTCTGGTTCATGTCGTGGAATCAGTCAAATTTGCATCACCTACCTTTCCCCCATATTTTCATTCTTCCTTTTGTAAATCTTACCTCCCTATAGGGCTTGTGTAATCATCATCTTTAAAGCGCTTTTATTCGTTCTGTATATCCCCCCCCTTCTGTTGTTTGTGGCCTTCCCTGCCCAGGCATGTAGAGAAAGAGCATGTATCCTGTTTGTAGCAGGAGGAGAACATGTGCTCCGGTGAGGCCTGGGCCATCGCAGGATGTCCTGAACCGTGAAGGTCTCACCGTTTCTTCCTCTGGACAAACCCCTATGCGAAACAATAAATAAATAAGGGACAGTCCTCAGAAAAAAAGGTTTTCTCTGTGATTAAATGTTTATCAGAGGCTTCTATTTGATTTTGATATATAATATCAGTGATGGCCCATGCATTTGGTACCTGAGCGACTTAATCCACCTCCTAATACCACCACTATCACGTCGCAATTATAGAAACCATCAATACTATACAAAAACGCAATATAACAAAGCGTAGCATTACAGAGAGAGAGAGAGGCATTTCACATATGGAGGGTAAATAACATTTTACTAAAGCAAGAAATCCAGTTAGGACTCCAAACCTCTACACTACAACCACAACTGTGTACCTACAACATCTTGAGCAGTTCAGAATCAATATTTGTCTAATAACATGACAAAAACATTAAAAATTTAAATAAAATACAACCTAGTCACCAGAGAGGAGAGTTCCAGAAGAGTCTGGAAGTGATGAACAAAACCTTTCCCGGGCTGAGACACGATAGCTAGCTTCAGGGTATGGCCGATCTCTTCTCAGGATGTTTTAGCTTTTCTGGAAAATTTATTTTTAATTATGTCCTTCCTCCATAGGTATAAAAAAAGTCTAACTCAGATGTATTAATGTGTGCAGAGCTACACACGTGTTGTTTTTTGCCAGTTGAACTTGGCTGTAACAGTTTCCCTCTGACCAACCAATCAGAGGACGGAAAAATGCTGACGCTATTCTGGGCCAGCGAGCTGCCCTGTGAGGCGAATATGAAATCTGATTGGTTAAAGAAAGAGACCCATTCATTATATTCTCAATGGTAAAAGAGCCAGCAGTACTGATTCTGAAGGCCCTGGGCACATTAGATTGACATGGCAGCACATAGAGGCTGAAATTTGATTGGGCAAAAAAATCTAACATCCACATACACGTACTGGAAGCAGTGCAGCCGAGAGAAACGCTACGAAATGAAGAGAATAAACTGTTGGGAATAAATTCCCAGTTTCATGGAACAAATATTAGAATTTAGGTTGTAAATGTAGGTCAGTGCTTCTGATAGTGTTTAGGCCAGCAGAGAAGACTTTACTTGACCCCTGCCACTGAGTGTATATCTATATATGTTTGGGTTATTAATAATAATTATTATTTAAAGATTTAAGTTTAAAAATGTCAAAAGATTTTAACAAACATACTTTAGATTGCTGCCACTGCACAAATCAGAAATTTACTTAGTACACCCGTATCTTTTGATTTGGGGGTGGGGCAACGTGTGTGTGTATGTGTGTATATAAGTTTTATGTTGAAATAATAACATTTTAATAATAAAAATATAATTATGAATTATAAAATGAAGTAAAATGTAATACAGTACAGTACTGTATACATAAAATAGCAATTTTGTTTATCGTTTATCGTGTGTGTGTGTGTGTGTGTGTGTGTGTGTGTGTGTGTATGTATGTATGTATGTATATATATATATATATATATATATATATATATATATAATTTGTTTGTTTGTTTGTATACAGTTTTTATATACAATGTGATCCTTTTTTTTTTTTTTTTTATCAAATTAAAATCTGAAACACACAAAATGTTAATGTGCTAAGCTACTTAGCTTACTGTCACTAGTTGACTACAGATAAAAGGTGTTCAACAAATCCAAAGGGTTAAATCTGTTCTATTTTGACATAAAACTGTTTAGAAATAAGACAAATACAACTTAGCTGACTAGCGCTTAACTAGACTTCCAATTTTCAAGAGCAAGAAATGGGGGTGTTTACATTTGAGAGGTTCGTTAACCACATTTGTCACACAAGTAAGTATTTGTAAGCGCATCCTACATACAGTATTTTTTATTTAACCATCGCTGTACATGTCGAAATGTACTAGACAACATTATGCAACACTTTTAAACAAAGCAAGCTAACAGCCTTGCTAGCTAGCCTAGTACACTGAAAGTGTTCCACATCACTCCGCTAATTTTTTCTTGGTTATTAGTATGTTTTCTGTTTCTTTTTTACTTCCCAGACAGTGATTGGACTGTTTATATTATCAAGCTTGTCATATCAAATTACATCGAGAACTTGAAACTGTCAACTGATACTAATCACAGAGATCGTGGGAGGAAGGGCATTACCGCTACAACACCAACATACTCCGTGCTGAACCGGTGAGAGTGCATCAGAGGAATTTGGGCTCTGATTTGACGTTTTATGCCAACCAAGTTAGTTTATATAGGAAAAGCACTCACAATAAAAAAATTCTCTAAATACTTTTAAACAAGCTAGTCCTCTTCAAGCTACTTAGTCTTACTAAATTGTTTTTAGAAGTGGTAAAAAAGTAAAATTAAAAAAATGGTTTTAGTATGGCTCCTTTTGATTCTTCTTCCAAGTATACTATTGTAAATTCTGGCAAAAGTATTGGGACATCTAACTTTCCAGCCGTACTTGGTCTTGCCAAACTGTTTGAGGCTCGCAGTGGTACAGGATGCCATTGGATGAGGTGGCATTAAATTTCCCCTTTCACTTGAACTAAGAGACCCAAACCTGTCCAGCATGACGATACCCCTGTGCACAAAGCCAGCTCCGTGAAGATATGCTTCATATGGGTTGGAGTAGAAGATCTCACAAAATCTAGTGGAACATCTTCCTGGACAAGTGGAGGTTATTATAACAGTAAAAAGGAACTAAATGTGTAACAGGCTGACTGGGTAACTTTTCCGTGTGTGTGTGTGTGTGTGTGTGTGTGTGTGTGTGTGTGTGTGTGTGTGTGTGTGTGTGTGTGTGTGTGTGTGTGTGTGTGTGTGTGTGTGTGTGTGTGTGTGTGTTTTTATGAAAACATATATACATCTAAAAACAGCTTTCTAAAGGAAACATCTGACCAATGTTTCACTCGAGCTCGTATTTCCAGATGCCATTTGTTTCAGGCCTCATTCAGCAACCCTAAGCTCTTTACTGCACTCGAATCTCCTCACGTTTTATTCACGTCCTATTTGTCCACTTAAACTTACTCTGCTATTTTTAAATCTGGAAACTGCCACGAGGTTGCACCCCGTGTGTGTGTGTGTGTGTGTGTGTGTGTGTGTGTGTGTGATATTTTTATTTATTTTTTCTCTCTCTTCACTCTGCACTCGACAGCGGGTTCAATAATGGGACCAGCAGTTGCTTAGAATTACCTGTTGTGCTCCTTGCTGAACAAAAGAGGATGGCTAGGTCGCCATGGCAACACCACAGATGTGTGGCCCTGGCATCTTAAAGATCTCGGTTTATCCTGCGGTTCAAGGGCGCGCGAGCGACGGCCCGAGTATTATGAAGCTATCGGTGTGACGTTGGGTTCTTGAAACCAATTCACACACACACATATATATACACACACACACACACACATGCTCTCACAATATAAAAGTGCATGTTGTGCAGGCCAGGACATAAAAGTGCGCCTGGTTTAGAAACAGTAAATTTTTTTTTTTTATATATATATATCTTTTTTTTTTTTTTCTCCCTTCTTTACTTCGCCTAAAGGAAATTCTCAAATTGGAGAGCTGTTTTTTTGTGAGGATTCTTTTTTTTTTTTTTTTTTTTTCTCTCTCCCTGTGCGTGAAAGGGGGCCCTTCACAAACATCCTTTATTCCTCTTCTCTTGTTATGTTTCTTTATTCGGAGTGTGTTTGTGTGTGCCTTCCCTCCTCATTCAATGCCCCCCCCTCTACCCCCGTCCTGCTCTTGTGTCTCAGATAAATGCCACACTAGCCTTTCGCTCGGTGGCACAATACCCGGACTGTTTCAGGCCCGGAGAGCTGCGATGAAAGAGTGCGCTTTTTAACCTCTATTTTTGAAAAGCAGAAGGAAAAGTGGGGGAGAAAAAAGCCCCAGCAGCAGTGCACGCCTTTCTTCTCTCCCCGTTTTTTCCTTTTTTGTGTGTCCGAACCACACTTGTGTCATCATCCTGTTAAGACGTCTTATTTAAGAGATTTTTTTTTTCTCCCCCTTTCATGGCTCTTAAAAGAACACAGGCCTGATGATGTGATCCGCCTTTTTTGTTCGAAGATAAATATTGAACATGGTGGTGTAGATGCTGATTCGCTGAGCTGTACATAATATTATCACTATCGTACATGATGTATTCAAAGTTTAAGCAGTCTGGAGCGTAGCTCATGTGACGCGTTTGTCGTAATGCTTATCCGTCAAAGTGTGTGGTGTTTGTGTGTGTTTTTCGTCTAGCGTGCGGAAAGAGATGTAAACATTGTTTGGGTTAAAAAAAATTGGCATCAGTGGTCATATTTGTTTTTCCATACAAGACAACCGTCTTTTGGAGTTTTGTCTCCTCTTGGATCCTTGTCGATTTGCATTTGTTGTTTTCCTTCCTTTATTCAAAGCATCCAACGACCCATACCTGTGTGGAGGGGACTGAGCGGGGGCTGTCCCTGGCAGGGAAGTGGAAAATCCATATTAAAAGGACCATTATGACCTGGAAGATAAAGAATAAAGAGTCTCTAGTCTCTTGGCCCCATTGTGCAACATGGTTGAATAATTGTATGCTGATTTCCTTCACATGCTACGATGTTTCATTTGTACAGAAGGCTTAGATCGGCTGTAACGTTTTTTTTTTATACATTTATGAAGTAGAAAATATCAACTAAAAATGTTAGACATTTCATTTGGAGAGAGCGTAGGCGTTCCACATGACCGCGTTCCACATGACTGATGGAGGATAAATAAGATCCGTGACAGTTATGACTTTATAATTCACGAACGCTGTCGCTGTTTGTCAATGTTTGCATTTTATTTGTTGAGGCGGTTGAAGGAGAAAATGGTATTTGTTTAAACCACTGGGGAAATACTATAATTTTTATCCCGTTAAATGCCATACAGAGCTTCACGAGCTGCTTTAATTGAGTCAGACGCTATATATATATATATATATATATTATTTTTTTTGCATTTATAAACTGATCAAAATTACAAACAGATTTCATATTTGAATGACACAAAATATGTCTGAAATCAGTATCGCACCTGGATCACGTTTTTCCCCCCGTCCAGTATTTTACACCAGTTTAGAAATCTCGTGCAGTCTGTACTACGATGTCAGATAACTATCTGTAAATATTGAGAGGGCAGTCCCATCATGCAAATGCTACTGTTTGCTTCGGATAAAGGCACACTTTTGCGGCCACACTGTGTCATGCAGGGGGCAGAATCCCAGACAGAGCCCGGGACGGTCCGTGCAGCAAGACGAGCGGTTCCATTCCGAGGAGGTCACCACCGGGCGCTCGGGTCGCAGAGAACCTCGGCAGCTGCGCCATGACTTGCTTCACCGCTTTCCCACGCTGGCAAACGGGACTGCACCCGAGAGAGTGGGTGACGAGGGCCGAGCAGGAATTCTTGAGGTTGGTGCATGCACGCTTTTCGCAGGTCAGGGACACTGCTCAGGGTTCAGCTGCGTTTGTGAACACGAGGAGCTTGGAAACTTCTTGGAATCCAACAGCTGACTGGGCTTACTCTTGGTATTGAATGCTCAGGGGCTTGAAGTGTCTGCTCGAAGATAGAACAACTGCGACCACTGCGTTCTGATGGATATCGTTTGCTGTGGGTCCGTTTGCTTTTAAATAATTTCTCAGGTGGCATCGAATTGAGAAACAACACCGTTTAATTGGTTCCTTAGTCGCTGAGCAGGAGGAGGACACTTGTGTTTGGTTTGCCGTTGTACGATTGATCTTTCATGAATTCTATTGTAGTCAGTTTGCTGTAAAACTGAAAATGAACCCGTAACATGAACCATCACTTAAAACAACACAAACATCTTTAAGTCCAATATCTGAGCAGGTGTTTATTTTGACGATGCCAAACTGTTACTCAACAAAGACGTGTTATGCGCCAGAGGCGGAATGTCAGGATTATTTTGTGCACGCCATATCAGATGTATTAAAATAAAAAGAATCAAGAAGAAAAGAAATAAAAAGGAAGAGTCCTGTCTTGCTTGCAGACAGCAAGTTCAAACAGGCATCATGTCGTTCGTGTTAGTACAAGTGCCGTGTCTTTCATGTGTCGCACACTAACTTCTCCTCGAGCCCAGGCGTTTTCCTGGCACTCCTCTCTGTTATTGTTTAGGCTTTTTCAAAAATAACTTGTCATAATGAGGAAATTAACCACCGTGGAACCCTTGGAGAAAATGAAGCGGAGGGGGTAATGCGATATTTGCGCCGGCGGTGCCGGGGGCACGATGTTAGTTAGCTAGTTGAAGTAACATGCTGCGACTTGTTTGACAACCTGTGGCATTCGCCCTATTGTCATGCACATGATGAGGATTCAATATCGGAGGCGTTTCAATTCCAAACCGCGTTGTAGTAGTAGCGTGCTACACTGCTTTAGGCAATAATATCAATTCTTCGACAAAGATTTGACTCGAGAAAGCAGGTCTGTTGCGACTAGAGAAATGTCTCCTCAACCAAACAACAGGTAAGATATAAAATCATCAGATAGAAAAAGATTTCATCATAATTCCAGGTCAAGACTTTAAAATTAGGCCTAAAATGTTAATCCTAAAAAATGGAAGCGTCTGTCTATGGTGGTGGTCTATGAACTATTGTCACTATTGTGCATTTCAGGAGTGTTTTAAACTGTTGCTTGCACTGAAATTTTCCCAAATTCAGTTTTTTCCACCAGAGAATAATGAAGTCTTAAATACTAGGCCATCAAAAGGTATTCACTGTGCGTTTGTAAGCAGCACTGCATTTCAGACCATTCTGTCATTATCTGCATAAATGTCATTCAGCCACCTGTAACTCTTATCTACCAAGCAAGCCCACCTTCCACCTGTCGTAAGTGCCACTTTGCACCAACGCTGGAGTGGGGCCTTAAAAACAGCTTGATCCTCCGTCCTCGACTCTAATTCCAGCATCATTTGTCTTTGACTACCTTTTTTTTCTTTTCTCAACAGTTGTAACTCTATAAATAAAACCACAACGAGCTGCGAGTGCACTCGGAATAATCTGGTTGGCCTGAGAGCGTCCCATCCAGACCATCAGTGGTAACTAGAAGTACCGCTAAGGACATGGTAGTGTTTACGTCTCTGTAATTCGACCCAGCAATGGGGTTTAGTGTGAATGCACTGTTCTAGGGCTATGAATGGGAGTCCTCTCTGTGTCCTACAGACTCTGGACGAATTTTAACACCTAGTTGAAATCTACTGAGCTAATACCGGTCTAAAAATGTTGATTGGTATCAGATTGGACAAACAAACGCAAGATGACAAGACTTGATTAAGTAGACAATGGAAGGACCAGATAAATGCCGCATGCCAGCTGATACCAGTGTGAAGAAGTTGAATTTCTGCATAGTTGTAATTTATTTATTATTTTTTTTAAACTTGATAAGAGGCTTGAGATTGCTGCCCGGTTCTATTAATCCACAAACACACACACTGTTTTGATCTTCTTGTTACTTGGTATCCCGTTCCTTTGTCGACAGCTTGCCGGTCGGGATTGTTCAGAAGGCCTTCTCATTGCTCCCTTCCCTCAGGCACCTACAGTGCTATCTGGCAATTATCAGTTGTCTATTAGTTTCCTGAACTACATCTATGAACCAAGTAGATAAATCCTGGTGTCTTGAAGTATAAATTTATAGATGCTGTTGTTTTGGTAAAGCCAGTGAAAATTCAAGGAGGAACTGTTGCCTTTGGCAGCTTTGCTAGTCTTCCGCATTTTTTTTGTTTATTTTTTTCTCCCTAGCTGCGGCCTTTTGGCTGCATTGTTACCCTGCTGCATTCCCAGCCTATTGCTTTTGTCGATCTCCTTCCCATTGTCCATACTTCCTTTGTTCCTTCTGTGCAACAATAGGCCTTGTACCTTGTGTTCTGTGTTTTATCTACTTATCTACATAACACACACACACACACACATATATATTTTTATTTATTTAAAATAATTGTAGATTTATATATATATATATATATATATATATATATATATATATATATATATATATATGAGAGAGAGAGAGAGAGAGAGAGAGAGAGAGAGAGAGAGAGAGAGAGAGAGAGAGAGAGAGAAAGCTTCTGGAAAGTTGTTCCAGACTTAAGACTTTTCTTTTTTTAGAAGAAACCCCCCTCTTTCTTTTTCATTGCTTTTATTTTTCTCATGGGCTTGGTTTGCCACTTGAGATGAGGTCTTGGCAGATGAGGTCTAGGCAGTCTTCCATCTGTCTTCTAATATTGTGTTGATGGACTCCAAAGTCCTTGAGAAATTTATAACCACACATCTACACATTCAAACCCCCCAAACACTCCCAGCCATGGAGTTTCACAAGAAGTGCTACCGTATTCCAGGCTTTGTTGAAAAGCGATTGAATGGGGTGTCCTGTGTGTAGTGCTCACAAAGCCCTTCTGTTACTCATGCAAAGTAGTCAGCTGTTGGACCGGCCCTTCCTTCTCTTTCTCGTATAACCGAAGAACGGCAGCGGAATGCCCTGATTGGAGATTCCCCATCCTGATGTGGCAGAACTGGAAATGCTTGCTGTAGAAATGAACCCAGGGTTCTGGTTGATTGTAAATAATTCCAATGTCTTTGCTTTCACAGAATGTGTGAGCCCAGTCCTCCTGTGAAACAAACCCATGCAAGTGGTAATGTGACCATGGTGGGCATCGGCATCAAGTTGGAGGAGGTGTCTGGTGATGGAGGCGGAGCCAAGAAGTCCTCACCTTTGTGCGATTGGCCATCGCGGCTGCCAGCCGAACGAGTCGACACAGACAAGTCTTCGGCTCGTAGCGCTCAGTCCCCTTTGGTAAGCATAATGCTTATGTAGCATAGATTCACCAGATCTACAAGGTAGATCATAATGACCCTCAATGGCTTGTTCCTTTCTCAGAACCAAACACCGAGTTGTGAGGTTAATTCTTATGAATAGGCCTGGGATCCAGAGCTAAAATTGTCCAGGGTGAAAAAGCATTGACCTTTTTAAGTTGCCCTAGAGCTTTAATTGCCCCCAAACATTACACCTTTTGAGCGAGAATTACGAGGTGGCATCCTAAAGTTTCAAGACTAGTTTTGGTAACACGCCAGCAAATGGTAGCACAAGGCTGCACGCACAGTCACAGGGAGCACCGACCTTCATAAGTCAGTGTGCCAAAAGACATCGTCCTGTGTAAATCTGGAGCTGGTGAAAAATGAAACAAATTAAGACTTCTAGGATGTATTCCAGAGGGGAACACTGGGAGCACTTTAGTGCTGTGCAAGGGGACTATTAAGAAGGTGATGGTGTATAAAGCGCTAGTCTTAAAACTTTTTGATACCACCTCGTATGTATCAATGTACGACTAGCTTGAGATGTAAAAAATCAGTTTAGTTCAAACATTACAGTCCGCACTTTAATGATCTGACTGTATATCACTGCTCAGCCCCATTTGTAACTAATTACTCTGCACTTATACCCTTTTTCCTTTCATAACCAGAATATAATGTATTTATGCTAGTGTAATACTGGATATTTACCCTGTCTTAATGACCAAACATTATTTTCATTCACTTGGTGTACACCCTTTATATACACAGGCAAGTTCACCCAGCAAAGAGCTAACACGCACACTCAGTCCCAGCAGTGTGGATGTCCTGAACAGGACCAACGGCAGGCCTGAAGTCCACCCGAAAGACAGCGAGGGTGAGTTCTAGCTTTAAGGATAAAGTCTTTCTTCAATACAATTCTTTACTATGGTCATTTCAAACAACAAGGTCGAGAAAGAGCCAAATCTTGGCATTTGGAGTTCAAACGGAGGCCAATTGTCTCTCATAGCTCTCGGCCACTTTTGAAATCAAGTGTTCGTGGCAGGTCGAGAGGCAGGGACTTAATGATCAAAATAAAAGGTCCATATTAGAAAAGCAGTGGACTGCAAAGAGTCCATCTTCCCTTTTTGTTGCCCAGCAATACACAATTTCCTATTTACCCCACATGACAATGCAAGTGCATGAATTGAAGGTCGTTTCTGTAGTCTTGCATTAATGAAGCAACAATGCCAATCCAGTTCTAAGGGAAGTTTGTCAGTTTACACTGCTGTTTTTTAGGGTGTGAATTCTAAATAATTAGCTAGAAGTGTTTTGCATGATAATGCCATTCCAATCAAATGACTCCGTTCCGAAACTCCTTATAGACAAATGATACTGCTGAAATATTCACAGCATTCACTCGAGTGTATCATGGTGATGTGATGATATCATTTTTTTCTTCTTCACATTGATGATCTATCATAACAACTATGAGAATATATTTACGTAACTTTTCACTTTGATTGCTCTCGTTCTAATCATTTATAATATGCTGATCTTGCATTAAAGAGACACTTATATAGGTAATATATTTATATATTTTATAAAATGTATTTTTGTCCCAAACTTTTATAATAGTAATATATTTGGCAATTATGTGCAATGAATTTACTAAGATAATAATTTTCAGGGTTTCTTAACAGTATAAAAAAAGTATAAAAAAAAGTATGGAATTTGATTTGAATAATTTCCAGGTTTTTATTAGTATATAAAAAACAACAACACGGATTTTAAGTATTGTATTGTTTCTCCATCCGATTGCCTATTTGTTTTTTTTTGTTTTTTTATATATATATAAAATGAAGAATTTGCAATTTGAATTTTTTTATAAAACAAACAAACATTGGATCCAAATGTACTTTTATACACCAATCCATATACATTTGAAAAACGGTGTTTTCGTCTAAAGCCGCTTCACGTTCACACTTTTGTTTTCAATCATTTCCCAAACGTTCCTCATCCACATAGAAATGTCTGAAAACACTTACGTCGCTGTACTGCACGAGCAAGACGCTTCGACCTGCGTCATTTCCGCCTGCCGTTTATTTCATTTCCGGCTCTTTGAAACGTCTCGGGAACGACTAAAAAAACCAGCGTTTTCAAAAGCTTCCATTTTTACAGTTCACCCCATGCGACTTGAAAACTGCATTTTCAAATGTTATTCACTTCGAAGAACGTTTTCAAAAAGCTACGTTTTCGTTGACTAGAAAACGCCGTCTCTTTGTGAACGGAAGGTCAAAACGGAGAGAAAATGATATGTTTTCACGCTAAAACGTATTAGTGTGGATAAGGCCAAAAGGTGTTTTTGTTAATGGATATTAGTGCAGTTTTGTTTCTTGGCGGATTGCACATGAACGATACTTCTGTTGCTTTAGGATTGAATGTTTACGCTTTTTAAAATGAAACTTTATAAATGATTAACATTGCACTGTTTTAGAATTGCAGTTGTAATAAAATGCTGTGCATCGAATGTGGTTTGGTGTCTTATAATTTTGTCTTAAAAATCTTTAGGGAAAACCGCAAAAGTCTGGAAAAGTCTGGAATTTCAAAATAACTAAAAATGTGCAGGAACCCTGAATTGTTACATGCACAATGTAACTATAATTGTAGACGTTTTCTGCCACCTGTTTTACTGCTGCTACACACTACTTTTCCCTTAATTGAAATATACAGTTATATATATATATATATATATATATATATATATATATATATATATATATATATATATATATATATATATATATATATATATATATATAATTATTTTTTTTTTACTTTAATTTTACAGTGAGCAATTTCAACCAAACAATTTCCCTACAGGATGAATAATGTATTCGGATTCAACATGCTTCCGTTAAAACATCCGTAACCACCGAAATCTTTTAAAGATGGTGTTTGATTTATTGATTTATTATTTTTTTTATTTTTTGGTTTATCAGTGCTGCCAACAATCGAGAAAATCCTGAACACAGACTGGAGAGAGAAGCTCTTGGGAAAGGGATTCTCAGGCACCGCCAATGTCAAAGGTGAAAGAGACTGTTGCAGAAAAACATGCTGTCAAGTCGAGGGCTTGGTGTCGCATAACGTTTCAATATATTACTGCGGGAAGCATTTGTGGGAAATGTTCTTCTTCTTTTTTTTTTTTTATTTTATTTTATTAGTTTTCTTTTCTCTATTATTTACCTTACTGTTGAACCTAAAATGAAAAACTGTGTTTGTGCAGGCACTCCAGAAAGCCTAGCTGAGAAGGAGCTTCAGCTGTTGCTGATGATTAACCAGTTGTCTGGGCTGAGGGAGCAGTTGCTGGGAGCACACTCAGAGCAGAGGAACATGGCTGCCTTGCTCCTGGAGAAACAGCAGCAGCAGATGGAGCTGGCCCGACAGCAACAGGAACAGGTGAGGAGACGAACAAGGAACTGGTGAAATGGCAACAATGGATAATGAATGGGTGTGTAAGATCATTCGACAATGATAGTGTCACGATCAAAGACAAAAGTATTTAAGAGAACCAAACAAACTAGATCATTGCCCAAAAGTGGTGTCTGGATCTGCTCACTGTAGTGTTCCAAATAGCCGTATCTGTATCTGTTTACCACACCAAACATTCAGATGTATATCTGGATTTGGATTTAAGCCCACAGTAGGTGTGAAGGTTTTTTTATTATTATTTTTTTTTTTTTTTAAGTGTAATTAAATTTGTCATACCACTTCTCTGGAAACACTGAAGAAAAAAAATCTAGGGGAAAACCCTAGCTGTAGAAATGACTGCAACATCAGAAAGCTGTGTGATTTCTTGCTGCACCAGTCCAGTTTTCAATTAGTATATAAAGAAATATTTTTAGTTTTTTCCCTGCATATAATTTTTTTTCCCTTTGGAATGGTTTTTTACACTTACTAAGGATTCCCCCCGGGGTTCTTGTTTTTTTTCTTTACATTTTACAGGTCTATCTAGTCTGAACCTCAACCAGATGTGTTCTGTGAACCTATTTGTATCTGGAACATATTTGTATTCGATTATATACCTAGTGCATGAATGTCTTTGTGACTGATGTTTGTGTGTGTTTCAGATTGCTAAACAGCAGCAGCAGCTGATCCAACAGCAGCACAAGATCAACCTCCTGCAGCAGCAGATCCAGGTGAAGCCTCACCACATCCACCATAAATCGCGATTGGTTTCAGGGAGTGTAGCTGGTGATTGCATGACCATCTGAGTGACCGTGTGCCCTTTTTGCCTCAGCAGGTGAATTTGCCCTACGTTATGATCCCGGCTTTTCACCCGAACGCCCAGCCTATGCCCGTGTCCTCCGATACGCAGATGGGGCTCCCGATTCAGCCGATCCCCTGCAAACCGGGTGAGTGACTCGTTTAACCGGGTCCTTATTACAAAGAAACGGCGCACTTTTATAACCCGAAAGGTTAATCAGAAACGAACCCTGATAGAAGAATGAATAAAGTTCTAACAATGAGGAAATAAAAAACACCTGCCTGCCTGAAGGAGAGGGCAGTGCACAGATACACAATCGTGTTATGTTTGCAGGTGAGTTTATACACGTTTATCTTTGTACATCTCTGTGTGGTATGCATTGTGCTCTCGGGTGGAAGGTTAGAAATTTAATTAAGTGCTGCTCCAAAAAACACACGTGTGCATTGTCAAAACACTGACTAAACCTGTATCATGGGGGGGACAAAGGGAGTCTGATGGTTACTTACCAGAGCTCATACCTCTTTCAGGAATATTTAAATTTCTCCATCCTTTTCTTTCTCTTAAGTTTATTTAATCTTCTCCATCGGTCACTCTGCACTGAAAGATCAAGCAAATAGGCAGTGCAAAAAGTCATCTACACAGTATATGGACATCCCAACATCCCATTCCACATTTAGTCGCCGTTTCATGTCCATAACCTCCACTCTCTTTTAAGAAGATGCTCCACTAATCTATTTTGGTGGATAGCATAGCAAGAGATCTTCCAGTCTAACCCATGTGAAGCATATCTTCATGGAGCCGGCTTTGTGCTCCGGGGTATTGACATGCCTGAACATGTTTGGGTCTCCTAGTTCAAGTGAAGGGGAAATTACATTCAACATCCAACAATGTTTTTGGTGGAAACGGTTTGGGGGAAGAATCTTATGAGGCTTGAAGTGTCAGGTGTCCCAATACTTTTGTCCAAAAGGACATGTTTGAGGCCACACTTTTCCGAAGTTTTTAGGTGAAATTTGGGAATTTCTGGAAAGATTCAAGAAAGCTCTATAATATTTTTATTATTTTTTATTAATAAATTTCTTTTTTTTTTTTTTTATCAAGCGACTTAAGGGCATCTTGAGACGCTTCAGATTTCAACAAATTAAAAAAATAATAATTGTGTAATTACATTTATGCCACTTGTGTCCATGTAACTACATTCATAATTCAGTTCCATTCACATTACTAAACTTTAATTCAGTATCGATTATTTTATTATTTATTACATTATTTATATATTACAATTTATTATTGTTCTCTCTTAAATTTTTCTTGTTTTGACACTTTTCTATCTTTTACTTATTTATTTATTTTTTTTCTTTGTTCTTTCTTTCCCTCGTTCTTTTTTTTTTCCTTACGGTTCTTTTCATCTTGGTAAGCTCTTTCATGCATCTTTTCTATACCTTCCATCTACTTTCTTTTTCTTAATTTGTTTGTCTTTGTTCCTTCTCTTTCTTTCTTCCTTCCTTCCTTCCTTTATCATTTTGTATAAATGGAGTGTTTTTGTTTCTGAAATCCTGTCCCTCTTGTCGCGTTGAGAGTCAAGTCTGCATTGTGTAACTGTTAGCTTTTACTCAACATGAGTGGAGGAACCGGGTTCGGCGGCTTGATCTTCTCACATTGATCCAATGCTTTCTGTCCAGGAGATCTAAGCAAATGATTAGAAATATTAACAACCTCCACACCTTTTTAAAGTTTTTTTTTTTTTCGCCCTTCTGTGATCCAAGGTTGCAGAGTGCGATTTGTCTTTTGTTAATGTGTCGCAATGCACAATGATTTAAAAAAGAAAGAAAGGGAGGGATAAAAAAAAAGAAAAAATACAACGATGACACCTGGGTCATAGGCAATTTTCTGATGAATAAAATTCTCAGAAACCTCCGAGTTTCTGACCTCAGTGCATCTCGGTTTTCGATTTCCCTTTTTTCTTTCCTCGTTCCCTTAATCTCAAGGTCTAATTTTTAAATAAAAGCAGTAATTGTGCGCATGAATGCCTCAGTGCTGGTGTTCCCGCTTTTGTTCGCCTTGTGTAAACACGAGAAGCTCGACGAGAGGTCAGACGAGTTGAATTGCTTCTCGGTGCACAGAGTGTCGAAGGCCTCAGCAGAGGCTCAGGGTTGGTTTTTTTTTTTTATTTCGCCGTTTCTACTGACGGTGGTGATGGAAAGCCACGGACAAGCCGGAGCACAAAAGTACACAGTGCTCCCTTAAGGTGGGGGAAAAAGCCACTAAAAAAAGGCTGTTGGACCTGTTATGTCTTTTTGTTGTTGTTTTGTCAGGATTCAAAGCTTTGGGTTAGGAACTTGACCGCTACCCTGGTCAATGAGTTAATTGCATTGGGGGTAAAACCACAAGTAAACATTCTTCTTAATTTTGTTTATTTTTGTAATTAAGGAAATTACTATCGAAACATTTGTTAAAATATTCTATCAGCACCGTTAAGAGTTTGCACGATTGAGGTTTCTGCATTTTCTTTGTTTTCAGTGGAATATCCAATGCCACTACGCCCAAATCCTCACTCCACCCCTATCAAAAGATCCAGTGGTACAGTCTTTCAACAGGTATACTGTCCATTCTTTTATATCTTCTCAGCAGTATTTGCTATTTTTAGCTTTCTGAATCGAATTTCTCCTTTTGATATAGGAGAGCAGTCAGCCATTGAACCTTACAGCCAAACCCAAGAGCCCCCAAACAATGGATCTTCACTCATCCCATCTCCAGCCCACTTACAGGACTAGAGAGCTCCAGCACAGCCCTTCTCGACCTGCGCTCAGCCTTGGTATGTTATACGCACGTAAAAAACACATTCATGTACATATACCACTTGTTGGTGTATATTACTGAGTGTATTTACACACTGAGGTTTGTTCTTTTGTCACGTGACCATAATTATCGTAACAATAATCTCAAGATGCGGACCAAAAAAAACACGATCCATTGCATTGTGTAGCATCTATGGGAGACGCATGATAAAAGAACGAACGACTCAGGGCCCAGGGTACTCAGGGTACTCGACTACTCAATTCTGTTTCCTGTGTAATGCACCGCTTAGCGTCTACTGGAGTCACGTGATTTAAAGAATAAACAACCCGGACTAAAAGAGTTGAGAGATGAATTGCTCAATACTGTTTCCTGTACATAACCTAGAATCATGCTTGGCTCATTCTAATGAATCACTCTTTGAGTCGACTCGTTCGTCTGAGTCACGAATCGTTTGTAAACGACTCGTCACTAGAGTGTATCAGGTACAGCAGTGTGTTTTCCCCTTTCATCTCAGCCTGTTAATGATCGTACTTATGGTCTTCTAAGTGGCGCTCTTTTTCCATAAACCCCAAGAGACTCGTATTTGAATTCACGATTCAACTCTGGAAGACGACGTTTTCTGGAAGACGGTGAAAACATTTCTGGTACTAGTTACAGTTTTTTCCACACACACACACAGTCCATATAGGGCTTAATAAAAATGGACTCCTGGGTCAAACAAAAAAATGGCAAGATTGTAATGGTGTTTAACCACAAATTATTGGTCATGGAATAAACATGAATGAAGCATTTCTTTTCGTGCGTGCTCAATTTCCAATCAGATTTCTTGTTAAGACAATTGAAAATACAGATTCTGCCATTCCTTTGATCAGAGGTTGCACAGACCGGGTGATTAATACGTAATTATTTGCCACTCTGCAAAGCTGATGCAACCACTAGTCTGGGTGGTGGAAAAACCAGTGATGGTAAGAAAAATCACCTGCATGTTGCATGAGACTACGCTGGGAGAAAGTGATTTGATGGAACATTTTGACTTTTGACTGCTATTACCTTATTTGAAGTAGAGAACACACACACACACACACACACACACACTGCATAGGGTCGATACACAAATTTATTAGCAAGGACTGGTTGAATAAAACGAAGCTTTTAATGGATGAGAAAATGTAAAACTGTTAGACTACAGTCAGTAACATTAGTCTAAGTTGGTCTATATTGTAGTTGTACCTCTTGTCTATATGTGTGTGCGCGTGTGTGTGGGCAGTTGAACTAAAGTACGTCAAGCTGATGCTGTTGCTCAGCATTGTATTGAAACTGCATAAATGTTTCCCTTTTCGATACAGGTATACAGGTAGTTCTGGTTTATGTAAATTCTATAAATGTTACCAACAGTTTAAAAAAAAAAAAAAATATTTTACTGCATTTCATATTGTGTATGGGTGTGTGTGTGTGTGTGTGTGGGTGTGTATTCATGTGAAGGATCAGTATACTTATGCATTCATTAAGCCCTGAAGGATTTCATTTATTTTTTTTTATTTTCATGGTTTCCTGCCAAATGCCTATTTTACATTTTCTTATCATCCTTCCCTTTACAAAATCAGCAAACTGATATGTCTCAATTTGTCACACGCGCTCGCACAACAGCTGATAAAGAGCTATAGGACTTTTTCAGTAATCGGCAGTCGATAATACACGATCAGTACTTTCACCTTTGTGCTCTTCTTTTCGTATTGACTTTCCGCTTGTGTTTTTTTTTTATTTTTTTTTTTTAACATTTCTTTTATAACTTTTCTCATTTCATCTGTGACTAAGCAGAAATGTTGAAAAGCTGAGCTTCAACTGTGTGGCTGATCATTAATATAAGGATCGATATCCGTCCTGTATAAGCGCAGTTAGCGGTGTTTACTAAATAAGCTAAGCACTTTGGATGCTAGTTACAGGAATCCACATTGTTGTAGCTAGCATTGCTGATATATATATCTCGAACACACATATATAGATGGTCCCACAGTTACGATGGTTTGATTTTACAATGACAAAATTGTACAAATATTAGAGGTTTCGTGCGTCAGGCAAACGTAGCAGCATGTGCAACACTCTTCACTTGTAAACCGTCGCTCGTCCACACACACACTCGCTACCATAGACATATACTGTATAGTTTATACAGTTTGGTACTATAAAATGCCCTGTTTTGCTTAATTATGTGCTGTAAAATGTTAAATTATTAATATATAATAAAGGCCTGGTCTCATCTTACGATGGAGATGCGTCTTAAAGAATAGTGATCAGTATGGGGGTAGTATTGTTATGTTAATAATTTTACTAATTATTGAACATAATTAAGCAAAACTGGGCAATTTACACTGTATAAACTTTACAGTATATATGTATGTGGCAAGGCGTGAGTTGACGAGTGCCGGTTCACGAGTAGAGGGCGGAGCCAGGTGCGCTCTGATTTAGTGTCCGGTGATGGCGATTAAAAGGAAAGAGATTAAAGAGGTAAAAATGGGCTTTGAAATACCAAAAAATACTAAAATAAATATCCGATTTAACACCAAGACAACTAAACTCCAAGTAAGGCATCTCACAGTGCAGATGTAAACGAAAAATGGTACGAAAATGTAAATGTTGCACGAAAATATAAATATTTGTACAAGTCAAACCATTGTAACTTGAGGACTACATAATTTATATTTTAATACGTGTGTTTGTATGTGTATACAGAGGTAGTCTCACAATGAAATAACTTGCTCACATTTGTACAATGCAAATCAGGACTCGATATGCAATTTCACGTTTGGCGTACGTGGCCTTTCCCTCGTCATGTGGCCGACGGTGTTTTTTTCGCGGCTGCCAAAAACAAAATACCATATAATACAATGCATTATTACATGTTGATTATTTTAATGTGTATAATGACATGCCTTCATGGGCGTAGCCGTGACTCTATAGAGGAGTAATTCTGCTCTTCACCATTCTTCTTCTGCTGTAATTGAGACATTGTTGCCGATTGTCATCTCCTCTAAAGGCTCCCCGATCCAAACGAGAAAATGCGTTAGTCCCCTTCGGGCGTAACCCTTTGAAAGACCGCCTCGTTCTTTTTTCATATTTATTTTAAAGACCATACGTGTGGAACTGAGCCAAGTTCTTTAGGTGTTACAGGAGGGGAGAGGGAAACTAATGATCGTGTGTAAATCTTTCTGTTGTTTCCTTCGCTAGGCTTCTTGGGAGATGGCGATATTGTGAGCCAGACCATTCACGAAGCCCAGCAGCTGTTGCGAGGAGGCCAAGGCTCAGTGAGCCGGGAGAGGGACGGCAACACAAGGCTGGTGAGTCAGCATCTTAAAGCAGTAAGCACCAAGCATTGTCTCGCACACACTTCAGCTTTTAGACGAGGCACCTGGGGCTCTCCGTTTGTCACCGACGCTTACTGAGACATCCGAGAAAGTGTTCAGGGTCACGAGAAGACTTACAGCAGGCCACTCAGATTGGGGTTGGGGAGGGGGAAATGGGGAAGCGCTTTGAGGAACAGCTGGTCCTCAAATGGTTTCATCCCATTCTTCTTCAACATTTATTTTTCTTGGTGTGGCAGAGTGTTCTGAAGTGTCAGCAAACACCTGTCAACAAGTCACTTTTGTTTCTCCAGTGTTTTCAGCTTCGACTGCAGGAAGGAATGATAATTTGCCCTTTGTCATGAATGCAGTTTGATGATAAGCATTCCTCTTAAACCTGTTTTAATTACCTGTCACCATTCAGTCTTGTGTTATTTTTTTTTTTATCGTTATTACAAAAACGGGCGTTGTTTAGTCTAAAGATAAGTGTGTATTTGGTTAAATACGAAGAGGCACGTAGATTATTTCGGTTTTCGGTAGCAGTGCCAATTTTATTCACAAATTGTATTTCTCGTTTGCTTGGTGTGCAGAGCGATTACAAGGAGGCATCCCGAGGCGACCGGATGCACCACAGAGACCGCGTAGATGACGGACAGAACGTCCGGACGAACGAAGAGCATCTCAGCAGCGACTCCGAAGGTATTGCCACAAAACCACAGTCTCGCCACTTACAGCAACTTCCTCATACAAGTCCTCGCGTTTGTTTTTGTGGTAATACGGTCGGGCCCGGATCACAGGCAATAATTTGCATGTTCCACTCTAATTAAATCACTGCAGGCAGCTATTATTTGTTTTGCTTTAGAATTCGTAACAGACGTAAGACAGATAATTAAAGGCTCGCCCAGGATCTGAAGTTTTTTTTAAAGAAAAGGTTCTATTGAAAAAATAAAAAAAGAAAGAACAATACTTCTACCTTTCACCTTAGCCTTCTGTCATGTGGTGTTTCTTTAGGACCGATCGTCTCTGGAGTCGGGGGCTACAGCGACAGCCGGAGCTCCTCTTCCGGTCACATCAAAAGACCCATGAACGCCTTTATGGTGTGGGCAAAGGACGAACGCCGGCGCATCCTACAAGCCTTTCCCGACATGCATAACTCGAGCATCAGCAAGATCTTGGGTGAGAAAAGTTGAAAGAAGAAAAAAAACCCTGCTCATTCACATTTTGCTTTTTTTGTGTGCGTGTGTTTGCACAATGTTAACCCCGGGGAGCCTTTTTTTTCCAGCAAATTCTTCATAATTATTGCTTGTTCTCCACCTTGAATTCTCTCACGTCTTTGTCCTCACAACACTCACCCTTTATTGTTGCCTTGTGGTTTCCTCAATCAGTCCAGGTGTTGCTTACCAAGTCTCCGGGCGCCTCATCTGCTGCTGCTCCGGCACTGATTACCTGGGGGGGGGGCTTAGTATGGGGGTGGGGGTTGTTAGGTGATGGAGAAAGTTGGAAGGCGGCACTGGTTAGGGCATGAACTGCCACCTGGCTTTTCTGGCCGACAGGAAAACACCACCCCGAGCCACCCCCTCCTCCTCCAGCTGCCTTCCTCCCCCTCTTCCTCTGACAAAACACTGACATTCCTTTCCATTGTGCAAAGTCTGAAAAACTCACGCCATTACAAGCCCCCACCGCACCCCCCCCCCACACACACACACACAAACACACACACACACACACACACACACACACACACACACACACACACACACACACTCCCACCCCTGCATCTCCTCCTGCCTGCCTGAGTCTCTCAGAGTCTGTGACCCTGATTGGATTCGTTTGAACTGTTTACTCACCTATTGTTACTGCAGTCTTTTGCCCTGAGAGCATTTTCACATCTTGTTTTTTGTTTTAAAAAACTACAACGAAAACACAACAGGTGAACCGTAAATGTGACATGTACAGTGACCTGCATATTAACACCGCGTCAGCATAATGGATTGTTCAGGATATTCTAAGTCTGAATTGAAAAAATGTGCACTAGAAAACGCAAAATTGTACCATTCAGACCGCAAAAGGGCCTTAAATGAAAACCACAACCGTCGCAACAAACTCGAGCTCCCTGCCTCTCATCCTCAGCTCATTCATTCATCAGAAGCGATTTATCCTGTTCAGGGTTTGCGCTGAAAACGCAGTGTTATCCAGAAAGCGCCAGCAATGTTTTCTTGCAGCACCACCTAGAGGCTCGGAGGACTTGCACAGCCGCTTATATTACTTGTAGCTAGAAATACAAAATACAATTCTGAAGCGGATGTCTGAGCTCTGAAAGTGTTCTTTAGAGAGCAATCAGTCGTCTGGAGGGATATCTATCGTAGAATGACCTGCCCAGGCACCGCACTTAAATCCTATTAACCTGCTCTGGGATGAACTGAACTTCAACTAGTAAACATCTTTGGGAAGTTTTACAAGAATTTGTTGCATTGAAACGAACACGTTTTGCAAAAAAATGGTGGTCCAAACATTTGACACACTGTATATATGAAGCATAAAATATAAAACAGTTATGGTTTATCATGTGTGTATATATACACAATAACTAACAATACTCTGTATAAATACTTTAAAATAATTAACTTTAAAATAATAAAAATTTTTAGATTCCAGTCTTCTGAGACAAATACATTTTTATAAAAAATTGCCAATGAACAGCAAAAACAAAAATTTGCCGTATAGATGTGGATAAACCGATTGTAATTAGGAACAAAAATGCACCAAGAGCAACTTATTTTGACAGTATTCTTGTTGGTGAGGCAAATATGTTGCTGTTTATTGATGATATCGGTCTTGAGAAAGAACTGCATTTCTAATGTATGATTAAAAAAAAAAAAACGAGTCAGATCAGATAATGTCCTTCTGAGGCAGAAGGTGGTTTTGAGACAGAAACTGAGAAAAATTATTTACATGTTTAATAAATGTCAACAGAAACGCATAATTAGATGAGATTGTTTGGCGGCCGATAGTGAGATTAAATTTACTTTTTATTTATCGAAAACATCAAAATGTATAAGTGTTGCGGTGTAGTATACAGAGCCTAATTTTCACCTCGTTGTCGCCCCCTGCAGGCTCACGCTGGAAGTCCATGTCCAACCAGGAGAAGCAGCCATACTACGAGGAGCAGGCCAGGCTGAGCAGACAGCATCTGGAGCGCTACCCCGACTACAAGTACAAGCCCCGGCCGAAGCGCACGTGCATTGTGGAGGGCAGGCGGCTACGTGTGGGCGAGTACAAAGCCATGATGAAGAGCCGCAGACAGGAGCAGCGTGCCTCGTACCCACCCAGGTCAGCAAATCAACCTGACCAGGAGCAGAAACACTTTCCTTTTCAAAAGTGTGATGATTACTTCAGTGTAACAGCGTATCCTGGAGTGGGTTCTTCCTTCTAACCCACAGTAATTATCCAACAATTTTTTTTTCCCGCATGCTTCTATTGAGGTTAAATTTTCCCTCGTTATTTTCATGCAACTTGAAAATATAACACTTTTAAAACGGATTAGGATTTGGCTAATATGAATGATTTATTTAATTTTTTTTACCTTTTTTCAGTCTATTAAAGCACTTGCCTGCATCTTGTCATGTTTCCAAAAAGCGTCAGTCTGATGGTTCGCTCTTATTCACCTCACAGTCAGTCAGATCAGCAGCTGCACTACTCCGCGGCTGAAGCTCCGTACACCGCCAAACCCATGTCCATGACCCTGCCTCTTCACCCTTCCCTGTTGGAGCACTACCTCCCTCGTTCTCTCGAGCCACCCCCAGCCCCGCGTGGCCCGGAGGAGCCGGATGGGCCTCATTCCAAACCGCCTTACAGTGAGGGAGAAGAAAGTGATGGAGGAGAGCGCAGTGAGGGCGAGCTGGTGGTCCTCACTGACTGAGAGAAGAACGAGATTAGATGAGATGAGAGAACTGAGGTGCTGTGAGGTGAAATGTTCAGCTTTTTCTGGGGCAACTTGTGTTTAGGTATTGAGGGTGTACTGAGGAGCAAATCTTTGCTTTCCTTTGATCACTTTATGCCGGCGGTGGCGACAACGTTGAGGAAAAAACAAATAATTAACAATAGATGTTTTCGTCACTTCTGCTGCGGTTGCTCAAAATACTGCACCGTTTTACTTCATAGAGATCAGATCACAGGTAGAAACATGGCGAGATGAAGTAAAGTAAATGCCTCCTGTACATCTCAATTTCTAGGTTTTAACGTTTTAACCTGGACCATCACGTATCAAATCTAATCTATTAGTAAAAGTAATAAACTTCAGGCTCAGAAATCAACAAGTTACAGCAGCAATGACGTCTTCAGTTTCAGGGTAAAACATTTAAACGCTGAAGAACTAAACGTAGGAGAAATGTTGTTATTATTATTATTATGGTTATTATGCGTCTCGTTCCCTAAAATCCATCCGAACCCCCCCTCGCACCCCCCCACTTATTGTCAAAAATCTCAAACATCTGCAGTATATCAGTAATATTTCGCTATGAGGCTAAATAGCCGCCTCAAACAAAACAAATCATCCACACAGGAGGGACTGTTTGAGGTACGGCAATTCTTTCAATGCCTTACCACTTAAATTGACTTTTGTTAGTTATATAGGATTAGTAGCGGTAATTCACAAACTGGTTCTGGTTAAACACTCCATGATCAGTATAATCGCGTTATGAGGACACTGGAAAATGACTAAGGAGCAGCTAGAAGAGAGACGGGGCTACCGGTTTGACCGGCTCGGCCTTGTTTTTTTTTTGTTTTTGTTTTTTTTTGTTTTGCCTGAATGGTTTTGTATTCAATGCTATTAATAAGTTTACATAGTTTTAATCTGCATTAGAAACGTTCCCAGCAGCTGTGTTTTAATCCTATAGAAACCTCAATGCCGAATATCATCGCGGACTTAAAGGCCGCGTTATTAGCATTGTTAATGTCACCGAGGCTTGGAGGCGAGCACTTCCCCTGCTTTCACGTCGAGTTCCTGTTCAGAGCCGAATGCGGTACTTCCCACACCCAGAGTGCTGAAAGAGAAACACTTAGAGATGCTTATTTGTGACGGAAAAGGGAAAAAAAATCGATCAATAAAAGCAACTAGGAAAGGTTAAGGAACTGGAATTGTTTCTTTTCCACATGAGTAAAAGGTACCACAAGGTGCTTTTCCTGGTTGCTGGTATGGTACCATTTGGCATCAGTTGTTCCTTTAGTGTGTGTGTGTGTGTGTGTGTGTGTGTGTGTGTGTGTGTGTGTGTTAGTCTGTAATCAGATTTACATGTTCAGTGGGCAAATTATGTAAATGTATCATGAGAGGGGTCAAAAAACAAAAAAACAAAACCTACACATTGAAGGTACAAAAGATGGTAGTACCTTTCCAGCAACAGTACTGTTGGGTACCTTTTATATTTTATGTGTACGAGTTGTTAGAGTGCCCCCTCTGCTGGTTAATAGCGGTATTGACTTCAAATACTGATTAAATCCCACAGAACTTAAGGCATCTAAAATTTAATTACATTTAATTAAAAAGAGCACCTATATTAAAAGATATGTATATAAATAAATCTTAGCTGGATGAGTAAGGATTATAAAGCAAACTGTGAGCAGGAATGCATCAGGCCTGGCATTTGTCCCCAAATTGAGTTTAGTTTGTGTGTGTATATAGCGTGGGTTTGATTACATTTTTTTTTTTTTTTTTTTTTTTTCATTTATTGCACCTCACAGCTTTTGGCTTTTGGACACTTCTACCTGCCATTTACATGTTTGTTTGTTTAATTTTTTTTGTTAGCTGAAATGAGATGAAAAGAAGAAATATCAGTGTCTTTAGAAACTTAGGAATGAAAGGAAGAACGGCCTCGCGATAGCTGGCAAATAAAACGAACATGCTGGAATTATAATGTATATAATTTAAAATAGGAACGGATACGATTTGTACCTTACCTGTAATATCAGATTTTTAAAAAGAAAAGAAACAAAAACATGATTTGGTCTACTTACTTAAATAAAAAAAAAAATAAAAAAAAGCAGCTGTTGTAAATATAGATTATAGACTTTATTTTGTTTATAAAAGTGTATAAGTTAAAGTTGTACATTTTTCCCTGTATGTTTCTTTTTTTTTTTTGGTTTGTTTTGAGGTTTTAATAAAAACAAATGTTCCTTTTTTTTGCAGTTCCGTTTCGTTCTTTGGTTGTAATAAACGCAGATTTTTGCGACGCTACAATGAAATCAAGAATATTTCAAATGTCCTAATGATGAAAGTGCAACAGAAGTAACTCGGAAATATTTACTGATCCAGGGATTGTAGCAAAATAATTGTACAGTACAAACAATATTCTTTTTATAAATGATTATTTTTTCTAGTAATTACATACTAATCCCACAACTATGTAATGCAACTCCTCGTCTTCACAATTCTAATCAAAGTACAAGCTTTTGAAAGGACTTGAGTATGAAAAGTAAACTTGGTGATCTATAAGAACTAAACATGATCTTGACAAAAGTATTGACTTTACCAGCCGTATGTGGTTCTTCCCCAAACTGGACACTTGTGGATTTGGTAGCATTACATTTTTCCTTCACTTGACCTCGCAGACCAAAACCTGTTCCAGCTTCTGTGCATAAAACCAGCTCCAAGAAGCTCTGCTTAATCTGCGTTGAAAGTATGTGCAAGATTTCCTGCTGTAGATCTCTGACTTCAACCCTAGTAAACATGAGCGAATGTGAACGCCGACTGCACTTCAGACCTTCCTTACATCAGGACCCTGACTTCACTAACGCGCTTGTAGCTGTATGAGCTCAAATCTCCAGCAAATCTAGTGGAACATCTTCCCAGAAGAGTGGAGTTCATTATAAGAGCGAATGGGGTGTTCAAAAAGCACAATCTTCTAATCAGGTGTCCACAAAATGTAGTGTATATGTGAATAATGGATGCAGTTCACGTGGCAGTCGATTCTCCTGCACCCATGAAGTCAACATTTTTTAAATTCAATACATCTAGATTTGAAACTTGTTATAAATATCCTCAATGTACAGTGTTTGTGTTGTAGGTCTCAGATGAGCGGACTGCTGGAAGAGGATGGGGTGGGGTTTTTCTTGTGTTTAGTTTCTTTTAAATGTGTGCGTTTTCATTTCAAATAATAATAAACTTCTATTGACCCCACACTGGCTATTCTACTAGTTGCTCTTTACATATCTATAGTTCTACATTGTGATTTCCTATCCTGTTCGAGCACTGGTTATCCAGATTTGGTGATCCTGAAAAGTTCCTATCCGGATCAGATTGCTCCAATCCGATGTTGCTTTGAAAAACTGGCTCAAGAAGTAAACTGGATTACGTGATCACGGATCGCAAAAAAAGGATTACTAAATCCGGATCAATTTTATCTGGATTAAACCTTTTGAAAAACCGGGCCCAGGAAATCAAGAAATGAATCCAAAACAGAAAGGACAGAATTAAAATGTTTTCAGAGTGGACAAGGTCCAGAAGTTTTATTTACCAACACAGCAACCACCAGCTCGAGCAGCATTCAAACTCTCAAACTCATCCTCGTGGGGACCCTGACATTAACCCACTAGGCTATCACATCCATCCATCCATCTAAATATGATGTGAGGTTCAGTTAACAGCTAAAACAGGTAGAAGTAATAACTACTTTTTACTTAAGTACGTCTAAGCCAAAACTTCTTTACTTTCACTTGAGTAAAAAAGTATAATCAGTACCGAGTATTTTAAAACATGAGGATCTGAACTTCTACTTAAGTAAAGGATGTGTGTACTTTTGCCACCTCTGGTCTGGGGTGCAGTCGGTGTTCACATTCATCCCAAAGGTGTTCAATCGTGTTGGTGCTCTATAGCAGAGCTTCCACTTTAACCCATGTAAAGCAGATCTTCATGGAGCTCCATTTGAGCATTGTCACTGGAACAAGTTTGGGTCTCCTAATTGAATGGCTGGAAAAGACAAGTGTCCCAATATAGTGTAGTCTTATATAGTGGTCTTCACATAGTGTAGATTATATATTGAAATGATCAAATCAGTACAAATTCAGACAGCATATTTCTTTTTAATGGAAAACTTTAAGAAAAAAAAAAAAAAAGAAAAAGAAAAAAAAAAAGATCTTCAATCTCTTCGGCGTCCGATCCAAACTGGAAAGTGTCATTTTACAGTACAGTATCGTCTTTTTTTTTTCCTTCACAATATTTCACAGTATTTACATTCCCCTTAACGGCACCTGTGCTCTTCGCCACAAACCTACGACAGCGCCCTCTGGTGGTGATGTGGTTCATACGCCACAACGCCAAAGTTTACGGTGACCGTTTCGGAGAGAAATGCCGGGAACCGGTCCAGTACAATTCCAGGTATAAAATGGTAATGTAATTAAGGGAAACACACTGTTATCTGTACACTGCTTCAAGTCAGTTCAGTACATTCACAGAACAAAAACAAACAAAAAAAAAACCCCACAAAAAGAATAACGGAAAAGATAAAAGGATTCAAAAGAACCTCGACAGACACTCATTCGATCATAGAAAGGTTTAGAAGAGGTTTAAAATGCACACAATGCATTACCATTGATGATTTTTGAAAACTTTTAATATGTGGGCCTTCACGCCAATCAGCAAATAGCATTGTGCAGCTCTGGCCCATCTATACATTGACTGACCCATGATTCCAGTTCTGACCCATCTATTCATGGACTGACTCATGATTTCATCCACTGAAGATAGGCTGTGGTATCTAAACGCCAAGACATCAGCGTCAGATCCTTTAAGTTGCGAGGTCAAGCCTCCATGCTGGACTTTTTTGGCCCAGCAAAAAAATAAAAATAAAAATCGACTGAAGTAAGATCTGGATTATTTGGAGGCCAAATCAACACTTCAGTCATGTTCCTCAAATGGCTCCTGAAACAACGTGTGAAAAAGGCCACTGATATTAGCAAACGATTTTTTGCCATGAAGGGATGGAACATGGGGTTCAGTAGGTGGTACATGTCAAAGTAACATTCGCATGAGCATTAGGACCAGAGGTTTTCCAAGCAGATCATCACCCAGAGCATCACAATACCTCAGCCAATGGACAGTTCAGTAACAGCGGCGTAATGGATCTCACCCCTTGTCCGGTGCAATTACAATTAGATCCATATTATCAGTGGTTTTAATTTGATGGCTGACAGTAACAAAAATCTTGTATTTGTAGAAATCTCGAAAATATCAAACACTGGCTTTTACTTCATTACTCTCAAAAATTTCTGTACCAATAAGTACTTCTCCTTATCCTGGTACCCTTTACTGTACACACGTTCTGATGAAGGCACACGAGTTCTCCTGAACGTCCAGTCGGACGGCAGAACTCCGGTGCCAAGGAAACGTAGTTCAGTACTTTTAATCCTCGGCGGCTTTTATCGTCATTTGTTTTTGAAAATTACGAGCAACATTCACATATATACACCTACAAGTGAACATTAGTGCATTTCATTATACCACTCGTATAACACTCTCTCAGAAATGAAAAGGTACCAAAGATACTTAGTCAATAGTTTGAGACAATCAAGGACAGGTACATGGTTTGTATCTATAGTATCTGTCTGTCAAGGTATAAAACTGATTGTACTTCAGAGACGAAGATGATTTGGGCCATTTTATTTCTGAGAGTGCGAGAAAAAGAAAAAAAAAAAAAACATCTTAAATAAAAGAGACACCAGAATCTTTTTTTTTCCGAAACAGTTAAAAAGCGAATAAATAAAGAGACGAAAGAGAAAGGAGAAGTCAAAGCTGGACTGAACTCGGGATCATTGGCGACTCTGTGGCTACAAAATTATTCATGGTGCTGCTAAAGTGACTCTTGGCTCCAGTTATTGCCCGCAGGTTCGGCCGTTTCATTATTAACCTCAGTCATCGACCATTAACGCTCGACGGTGCACCTGAGCGGAGAGGACGCAGCGTAACTCTCTCGAACTCATCAAAACAACAAAACTAATACAGCGCTAATAATTACAGAGACGGGAAAAAATATATATAATATTCAAAGCCCTAATATTATTCACCTAAAAATCTTTCAATTCGTTAAGATCAATATACACATGACAAAAGTATTGGGACACCCGAACGTCTCGGGATGCCGTAGCGTCCGATTTTCTCTCCACTCCAACCAGCAACATTTGCGCCAACATGACAAGGCCCCTGTGCACAAATCCAGCTCGTTAAAGATGAAATAGTTTGGGGTGGAAGATCTACTGCGCTCAGGCCACCCCAGGCCTCCTCACGTCGCCTACATCGGTACCTGACTTTACTAATGCCATTGTGGTTGAATGACCACAAATCTCAATAAAATCTACCGAGTGGTGCTTAATATAAGAGCAAATGGAGATGATTGTGGAATAGGTTTTTCAAAAAGCGTCAGGTGTCCACAAACTATTGTCCACACAGTGTATGGCAGATGGTCTATTATCGAAGTCACTCGTGAAACTCTTGCGGTGGCGCTTGACCCGAATGAGACGGAGCAAATAAATAATCATAACCAACGATTTTTTTTTCCCTCCTGAATTTTTTTTACGCACCTGCTGGGATCGGTAATTAATAAAACGCAGGTCATTAATGTAAAGGCTAAGCCTGCATCTATTGTCTCGGGATTTAACGTGCGTGGAACTCGAGACACACAACGCAAAGCCTCAACATCTGCAACCTACTTATATAACCGTGAGCACTTTTTTTGGGTGGGGGTTGAACAGATTGAATTTTTTTTTTTTTTTTAAGTCATTAGGAAAACATTATCAAGCGTCTGGGACTTCGGTTACCCAGTTCCTCCCTTGGGAGGTAATGCGAGGGCAAATGGATGAGGAGGAGGAGGAGGAGGTGGAGGAGGAGGCCAGGGCTGAGATTTTTCCATCACCTGCTCCGAGCGGAAAATTCAACAGAGCTACTCGTTACCATAAAAGCTTAAAAGGGAGAAGAAAAAAAAAAAAACGGTCCCCAGAAAGCACAGGGCAAATGGCCCCTAGTG
Source organism: Silurus aristotelis (assembly GCF_946808225.1). NCBI lineage: Eukaryota > Metazoa > Chordata > Actinopteri > Siluriformes > Siluridae > Silurus > Silurus aristotelis. The sequence goes on from NC_139602.1 coordinate 9,482,855, forward strand.
GCCTTAACTTCTCAGGAATGTTTAAAAAAAAAAAAAAAAAAAAAAAAAAAAAAAAAAAAAAAAAAAAAGCTTGCTTATCCAAGCTTGGACTTCCCGACTAATGCATATGATGCTTTGGGTCTGAAAACTAATTTCTGGCCAGCTGAGACTTTTCTTTCTATTTTTCTCTCTCTAAAAAGAAAAGAAACAGGAAAGCAAAGGCAACAGGTACATTAAATGCAGAGACACACCTTTAAAGCCCACTGCAAAAGAAGTTTGGGTGAATGCATGCTATAATAAATATAGTGAAGAAGTAATAAATAAAGTGCAAAAAAAAAAAAAAAAAAAAAAAGAGAAGTGCTTTATGACTTTATGAAATGTGGAAATAAAGACATACATGAACTGAAATGTGTTGAGCGGAGACACCCGGGAACTTGACCCGCCCTTATAGCCACCCTTGGGGTACCCCCAGGTAGCCCCTCCCACCAATCCAAAAACAACTTCTCAGCTCCCAAGGTGAAAGAGTCAGCTAGACATCTCGTCTGCTCTCACTCTGGGATCTTCAGGGCCATGACATCCGGCTTGGTCTTGAAGTACTGATTGAAGCGCAGGACGGCGTATCTGGGGAAGGAGAGAAGATCAGGAGTACCGACATGAGGAAATGCTTTCATAAAAATCACGTTTTTCTGATCAGCTGTAAATGCACCCAAGTTTAATATTTAACCACACCCACAAAACTGCATAAAAGGCAAATCTCAGAGAGCTGAAAATAGTGAACGAGCATCTAAAAAATAAATAAATAAAAATAAAGGGAAAGAAAGAGATCGAAGGATAGTGGATTTTAACGATACCGTTGCTAGGTTGAAACCTTTAGATATATTTTTAGATACATAAAACCTATTCTGGGAAGATGTTCTAGATTTTGGAATGTACTTTTGGAGATTTGCAGAGATTCATTCAGTCACAAGTCAGATAGTGATGTAGGTGAGGTGAGGAGAACTGGGGTGCAAATAGCGTTTACATTCATTCCAAAGGTGTTCATTAAGGTTGAGCTCAGATCTCTAAAAGCAGGAGATCTTCCATACCAACTTATAAAAAAAAAAAAACAGATCTTCATGGAGCTGGTTTTGTGCACAGGGGGCATTGCTATGCAGGAACATGGTTTGGGTCTCTTAGTTCAACAGACCCTTTTTCTCATAAACGAGGCACTATTTTTCCAAGGTTCATGATATCTTGCCTTTGAAATAGGACTACGATAGCATTCGTATGCGGCTCTTAACATCATAATCGTCTTATTTAACAGTTTAAATCTACTGTAGAATCTGTGCTAATGTTCAAAATCAGAAAATTTGTGCATGAAGCTTGTTACGTCGCTGTGCGCCTTAAATCCTGTCTGACCTTATTAAATATCAAACATCGCGTGTGGACTATGTCCTTTTCAAAGCCATGCGGCCTGTTGTTATAATCACACAAAGACACACTGGGAGTTCGGGCCTCCATCTGACGCGAGTGTTTAAGACTGGAAGCCATTAGTCATTATATCCAGTAGAAACACAAATCCTGCTACAGGTTGATGGGGGTAATGTGCCACAGCCTGTGCTTTCTGATGACTCACGTTTCTGTGTTTGACCCCAGCGTCCTTTACGAACGGTAGCGGTGGCAATCTTTAACACAGCAAAGCGCGACGAGTAGGGGTCCAAGCACTTTTTGTGTATATGATGTAAATATTTACCATATGTTTGAAATCAGCTTTAAAGGAATATACTTCCACAAATAACCATCATTTTGTTAATAAACGCACTTCAGAATATATCCAGTAGGCGGCTGAAACGATGATTGAAAATGAAATGAACGAAATACAGCCATCGTGGAGTCTGGAGTGATATCTATTATGGAACGACCTGCCCAGTCACTGCACTTAAATCCTGTTAAACTGCTCTGGGATGAACGTGATCGTAAAGAAATCTCCAACCCCTGAAGAGCACGGCGAAGTGTTTCAGCTGCATGATCGGAGAAACGCCAAAAAAAAACAGCCGCTGAGAGCTGAGAGCGTAAAGCTGACCTTCATGCCGAGGGAGGATTTTTCAACGAAAACGAAGTGGAACATCTGGACATTTTTATGCATCGTTTGGTCAAAGTAGATCTTCATAGTGTTCTTCATAGATTGCAGAAAAAAAAATCTTTATGAAATAACATGCAGTGAGATGAGAGCGCTTCAGGAAAACTGCTTACCCGAGAAAGTCGAAGTCGATGGTGGAGTACTTGGCCTGGATAAGAGCCCAGAAGCCCCAGAAGAAATGAGATGCCTGTCAAAAAAGAGAGAGAGAGAGAGAGAGAGGGGGAAACGGTAAATCAGTGTTTTTTGTTTTGTTTTGTTTTTTTTACACCTCATTATCCAACTTATAACATAAAATCATTCTTAAGCTGTTAAATGGCTAATAACTTCACAACCTAATAATAAAGACAAATGATGTAAACCCCTTAATCCGTCCTTCACTTCATTCTCTGGTAACTGATTGACTCACCAGTGAAAACTTGTTGACCTGCACGTACAGGGTCTCGAGCTCACGCTGGCTTACTTCCTCTCCTTTCTTAGTGAAGAGCTTGTAGGCCTTCAGGTAGGTGTGCAGCCAATCGAGCTGTAGCTCTCGACTCGGGTACAAACCGTAATCCGGTTCACTCATGCCTGTCACACAACACACACACACACACACACACACACACATACATGTCTAGCACATGATATTTAATGCTCCAGGCTACAGTTATTCATCCTTCTGTGTGCCTCATTCACCTGCAAACTCGTTGAAATGGTTCCCAATGTCAAAAGCCTGGTAGTTGTAGCTCGAGTACTCGTAGTCTATAAAGCGAACATAACCTGTAAAAGCGGGAGACAGAAAATGAGCACTCTTTTTAACTCGCACATCTTTCAACAATGCGCATTGTCCCGCGCATCTATGAATATGTATGAGTATGCAAATGAGAAACCTTCAGCTGGATCGAATATTAATACCGTAGTCTTTTAACTCGCATTTCGCATCTCAGGAATCATCATCATCACAATCCTCAATTCCTCATTTGAGCTGTTGATGGTAAAGAACCCACCCCAAGGGACCTGCAGTCGTAGCTTGGCGATGCTGGGATTTGAACTCATGACCTTATTTCATTAGATTAGAACTACATAGACTTTTATCAAAAGCTAAATGCTGGATTATTGTATCCTAATATGTAAAAAATGGGTTGTTATGGACCCCTCGTCTCGTTAATCTCAGGTTTAAGGAGTTTTTAACAGAAAAAACAACAACACAGTGCATTGTGGGAATACCGTCAGTGAAAAGAAAAGCAAAGAGAAAAACTAAACACGTCCTCCACACACCTTCCTTCACATTGTGTATGATGTTCTTGCAGAGCAGGTCGTTGTGGCAGAGCACCACAGGTGAGCCGAGCTGAGACAGGTGTTCCTTCATCCACGCCATTTCCTCTTCCAGAACCTCCTTGCTGGGAACCTCCTCTCGAATCCTGGAAAAGAGAAATAAAACCCATGTTTGATTCTATTTAACTTTGAAATTTCAAACTGCATCCCAGAATGTGCTTCAACTAGCACATAATTATGCTTAATTAATGAGATGCTCCATTAAATCAGAAAAAAAAAAATAATAATTATGGGATGGAGGATTGATTTTCATTTGAATATACATTAGACCAGGGGTCCCCAAACCTTTTTCTGTGAGGGACACATAATATAGATATATCACGATATATATTAAAAGAGCATTATTACTGTCATAATGCCAAATAAAATAACTATTAATAAATATAACTATCATTAATAAATTATGATTATGAATATTATATAGCCCTCTCCGTACAGCATGCAGTCTCACTTGTAAAAACAAACAGCACGTGGTGTCAGTGATTTGCCTCTAGAGGCCGCTCTTGTAACAACAGCAGAGTGGAAGCCGGAAAAACTATCAGTATGGATTTTTGCAGATAGACGACTGTTGGTGCCTTTTACTTCGAATAACTAATGGAAATTTTAATTCAAAAACCACATTTATGTTCAAATACAGATATGATTGGAGTCTTTTTCAAAATATGTTCAGAGGAATGTTCCAAATGTGGGTCGGGCCGTGGTTTGGGGACCCATACTTTGGAGGGTTGTTGTGCCATTACGACCTCTGTACCTCCGTTAACATAACTCAGAATAACAGCAGGCATGTCGTACAAACATTTTATGTGACCTTGTTCACATAATTTCCATCGTTGAAATTCCCATATCGGCATAAAATAAATGATCCAAACTCAAAGCTGTAATTCCAAGAGATTTTTTCCCCCCAGCCGCTTCATCCTCAGTTCAGAGTTTCCAGAACACCCACACGTCTGCCTACTTTCTAGAAAAGGACAATCGGCGAGAACGTTCCCGATGTCCACCAGCTCAGCACTTTAGGAAGCGGGGTGCTGAAAACAATCTAATGCAAATGAGCACTCTCCTTGAGTAATGGGCTTAGGAGACTAATTCTGGAGTTGCCATCGTCTGCAGACACACACCAAGCACGAATGACCCTGTATATTGGATTGGCACAGCAGCAGAATGCCCTTTGACCCTAATCTGAGACCTGCTTCGTCAACACAGGCAATGGGTCTTTGTCGGGGATGACAAAGCAGCCGCTCTCAGGGTGGAGGATGTTACGATAATTATTTTGGCAATAAATATATATGATATGGATATGATCCACATCATTAGGGTTGCAAAGGGGTAATTAAATTTCCAGTAAACCTCTGGAAACTTTCCATGGGAACATTACAAACTTACCAGGAATTTATGGGAATTTACGAGAATGAATTAGAAATTTGGCAAGATGGACATTTAACTTTATTTTGTGTGCAAGGTTTAAGAACTGATGTGAGCATGTGATTGATGAATGTGCATTGTGGAAATTCTAAAATTGCATTAAATCTGGTGGTTCCAACCAAGATTGTCCTGCAAGATTTTTTCCCCAACTATTTTTAAGTTCCTTGTTATAGGCTACACTGCAATTTTGTAGATTTGTCCCATTAATTCCCATAGAAAGTTTCCAGTCAACCAAATAACCAGTATCCTTCCACACACACTTCCAACTCATGTGAAGCAGATCTTCATGGAGCTGGTTATGTGCACAGGAGCACTATCATGCTGGAACATGTTCAGATCTCCTGGTTCAAGTGATGTGAAAATTTCATGCCACCAAATTCAGAGATACAATTGTGCCTCCAAATTTGTGGCAACAGTTTGTTGAAGAACCAACATACAGCAGTGAAAAGAAACGCTGATTTTCCACACATTGTATAAACACTACAGAATTTCCAAACCCGACTGCTTGCTCTAGATGACCTTACAGACGGCGGGATGACTGATAACCGCCTGAGCAACGCGACATGCCGGATTCGTCACGCTGTTCCTGATAAACGCAGGAATGTAAACATCTGCAGGGCTTGGAGAGCCTGCGTCTCTGTAATTCACCGAGGCTGCTGATGACCGACTGGGCTTACATAATGGCCTCGCAGGTGCACACAGACACCGATAACGCTCATATCATCAATAATTCTGCTCGCTCAGGCTACACGAGATCTGCAGAGTGCAGAGAAGATCGTGTGTCAAAAAAAAGCATGAATATCTCAAAATACATATATTGCATTTAAATTCTCATTCTCTTCCTCACACAACTCGTTTTCTTCCCCACAAACCACATACTCTTACACACACACACACACAAATACATACCCTCATACTCTCCCCCCCCAAACACACACCTCATACCCCCCCCAAACACACACCTCATACTCTCCCCCCCACACACACCTCATACTCTCCCCCCCACACACATTTATACTCCCCCCCACACACCTCATACTCCCCCCCACACACCTCATACTCTTCCCCCCACACACACCTCATACTCTTCCCCCCACACACCTCATACTCTTCCCCCCCACACACCTCATACTCTTCCCCCCCCCCCACACACCTCATACTCTTCCCCCCCCCCACACACCTCATACTCCCCCCCACACACCTCATACTCCCCCCCACACACACTTCATACTCTTCCCCCCCACACACACTTCATACTCTTCCCCCCCACACACACTTCATACTCTCCCCCCACACACACCTCATACTCCCCCCCACACACACCTCATACCTCATACTCTCCCCCCCACCCACACACACACACCTCATACTCCCCCCCACACACATACCTCATACTCTCCCCCCCCACACACACACACACTTCATACTCTCCCCCTCACACACACCTCATACTCCCCCCCCACACACCTCATACTCCCCCCCCCCACACACCTCATACTCCCCCCCCACACACACACACCCCTCCCCCCACACACACATACCCCATACTCTCCCCCCCCCCCCACACACACACACCACATACTCCCCCCCCCCCCCCACACACACACACACACCACATACACTCCCCCCCCCCCCCCCACACACACACACCACATCTGTAATGTCACACCAAGTCTGTAAGCTTCTGTATGCAGTGGAAGGCAGCAGATTAATACCATACAAACAAAACAAAAAGAAAGACAAAACAGATTAGGGACAGCCATCTCAGATCAAACTGACTGGAAAAAAAAACTATCCAATCAGATAACCCAAATTCAACTTTTCAATCAAATGGCAAAGATTTAATTCCTGTGTGTAGAAGTTCGGTGCCCCATTAAGTCCACAATGCTTCATGGCTTCATAATAGTGATCTGAAGAATATCCACAGAAGACGTCTGATGGGTCAGCTCAGAAACGTGCTGCCTATGCTAGATACTTCAGAAACGTGAAGGTGCACGCCTTACCTGGAGTTGGAAGCTTGGTCGGTGAACTCGGTGGCCACTAGGGAGAAGTACTTTCTCATCTTGATCCACAGGTTGGGTTTGGGGATGCAGCCGTTGTGGGCATGGATGGCGTGGATGCGAGCCATTTCTGTAGCGATGAGTCTGATGAGAGAGACACAAAGCGGAGATTGAAATGATCGCGGCCAGATGTTCAAACCATCAGACATCATTAAAAAAAAATAAAAATAAAAAATAAATAAAAATACTGTTAAAACTGACATGAAGAACTTCCATTGAGATTCAATTCAAACACATATCTATCTATCTATCTATCTATCTATCTATCTATCTATCTATCTATCTATCTATCTATCTATCTATCTATCTATCTATCTATCTATCTATCTATCTATCTCTTTTTTTAAAGGCTGTAGCTATCAATTATTTTAGCCGATATCGATAATTCTACCGATTATTCAATCAATTAATCGGATAAGTAGTACTTTTTTTTTTATTAAAGAGCAATACTCAATATACAAGAAACTTTCTAAATAATCAAGGCATAGTGCAGCTAATATTTATATATATAAATTGTTTTTAACGATGCAAATACGTTAAAAACGATCATGATTCAAATGTGTACTTGTATCCGATGCGCACATTTTTTAAAATCACTGAATCTTACCATCCCTAACACACGCATACAAATGCTAGTATTTATACAAATATGTATCGTCTTTAAAATACCGTCATACCAAACAAACAACGTGTTGCGTCAGCCCTTGTTGTAATGTAGTAACTTTTTAAAGTTTCCCAGTCTGACCTGGAACAAAGTGTCCAAAACTCTACAGCCCTGCATTTAGTTCCAATGCTAATGCAACACCTGATCTAGATAATCTACGGGATCTGGAAAAGTCTCCTCTTGACGTTCGAGCATTAGCGATTCAGCAATGTGGAGACTGATGTACAGCAGAAAACATGACTGAAATCCAAAAAAGTGTGTATAATGCTATTTAAGATATACACTATAATGCCAAAAGTATTGGGTCACCTGGTCATAAATTTGATGTGATTTTTGAGCATTGCATTCCACATTTCGTCCCAATTTGCTCTTATAATTCCCTCCACTCTTCTGGGAAGATGTTCCACTAGATTTTGGAGTGTGATTATGGATATTTGTGGTATTACAAAAGGCAGGTAACTGATGTAGGTGGGGAGACCTGGGGTGCAGTCAGTGTTCACATTCATCCCAAAGGTGTTCAGTAGGGATGAGACCAGAGCTCCTCTCCAGAGCATGTAAACCAGATCTTTAAAGAGCTCGCTTTGTGCACAGGGGCATCGCCATGACAGGTTTGGGTTTCCAAGTTTAAGTGAATGCAAAAATTGTATTTGAAGATTAGATCTAAAAGACAGGTGACCCAATACTTTTGGAAATGTAGTGTATATACATTGGAAATAGTTATAATTCTCACCTTATCATGTTTCATGATGGTATACGTGTAAATCCCCTAAAGACATTTCAACCAGGAGAAACGCTGAAGATCTAACAACAATGGTTTGTAACCTTACGATAATTACAGCAGACTTGTCAGGGAATCGCTTGTTTGAAAGAAAGACCAGACACCCGAGAAAACTCGTCTACTATATGTAATTCTTACTTTCGGTCTATTCTAATGTTGGCACCTGTATCTTGTCTGGAGACAAACACCTGTGAAGGGATTCCTGATTTGCTACCCTGCCGTTCTAAGGCTGGTTTCAAATTGTGTAACTCTTATCTAAAGCTTCTGCAGCCTAACCTGAGCAGCGTGGGGTCCCTGACATCCTGCGTCCCGAGAGCGTCCCCCTGCATGAATTCGTAGCAGATACCATTGTTGAAGGTGCAGTAGAGACGAGGAGCGCAACCGTTGGCATGGAGAACCTGGAAGCTCTTCAGCTCGTTGTCGCGGTCTACGATCAGCTCGGTCTTGTTGCCGTACACCCTCACCAGCACCATGTCTTCTGGGGTCTCGTCTATGTAGCATCCCACCAGCTTGTTGGTCGTTCCGTCTGTGAAAAGCTAGCATAGGGCGATACGTGGTCAAACGAGAGGCTGCAAGAGTTCATATTTTTACATATCTAAAATATCTATCACCAGATAAATATCTGATTATTTGGCGATTTAAAGTCACTGTGGAGCATATGATTGCTATGTGCTTTTTTTGAACCTGTCATTCCACAATGTGCTTTTAAAATAACCTCCACTCTTCTCAAAAGATGTTCCACTAGATTTTGTGGAGATGTGTTTATTTAACCACAAGGGTGAGAGTAAAGTCAGGTCCTGAGGTAGGTGAGGTGAGGAGGCCTGAAGTCAGCGTTCACAGTAGTCACATTAAATAGGGTTGAGGAGCTCAGAGCTCTATAGCACGAGAACCCATCCTGGTACTAGCTTACTTGCCCTAGAACTTGCTTTGCCATCCTCAAAGGAGATTAATGAAACTGACATTTATTCTGGAGCTGATGTTTCTGATGTTTCACCTTCAAACTTATCCTGGAATTTATCCTACGTGTCCTGAAATCTGTTTTTTTTTAACATATCCTGGTTGGAACTTATCTGTCCAGGAACTTGGTTTTTCCCCTATTTGTCTCCCAATATGGATTAATTTACCTTGGAACTTTTTTCCTAGATTTAACTTAATCTGAAACTAATCCATCCCGGAGCCAATTCCGGTTCTCATTTGCTCGGTCTCTCCTTCTACTTGCTTACTCATCCGTAAACCAAAGGATACTAAATTACTAACTGCTAAGATACAAGGAGTCCATAGTGGAGAAAATTCACGGTTCGGCACATACCTCAGTTTTAAAGTCATAGAAGTCATAGTTGCAGTTTCTTGTTACATTTGCGAGAATCAACGATTTTAAATAAAATGGCTGCCTGGTTCAAAAAATATATATATTTTATAATATTTCATTAAAATAAAATATACAAAATGAAAATATGCAATTCCGTCTTTAGAAGGTTCTTTAGAAAGCAAACAAACGTCTGGAGTGTAATCCATCATGGAATGACCTGCCCAGTCACTACACCTAAATCCAATTAAACTGCTCTGGGATAAACTGGATCACATGGTCAGAAAAAAAATCTCCAACTAGTCAAGAACATCTTTAGCAACTTGGCTGAAATGTTTGGAGAAATGCACTGTGAGGATTTCAAGAGTGTGTAAAACTTCATGCTCGAAAGATGCCATAAACTGGAACATCTAGACATGTTATATTTGATTGGCCAAAGTAAATCTTCATAGCGCTAAATGACATAGTCTGTTGCATATGAACAAAAGGAACATGCACATGTCTCTCAAAAACCATAAAACGCTTTGTTTCTCCAAACTTTTACATGCACTGCGTGTCTCCTTTCCGTCTTTCCACGTCCCCTAAGCGTCCTGTAGCGAAGGTGACTCCGAGTACTGGTAATCTTTATAATCTAATCTAATTGAATGATGATTCTTGAAGACTCGGTGCTGAACTCTGGTGTCGTCTGAATGGCGGAATGCAGTTCACGATGAATAGCATTCTGAGGAAACAATGCGGGCCTTTCATTCATAAAGCTATGGAAGTTATGTATGGGGAATGTGAAAGCCGGGGAGGTTCACGTAGGAGGAATGTGTTATAATGAAAGTGAAAAAGACAGAGTTAGGAAGCGATATATAACAAGGATTTATGGGGGGCGGGGGGGGGGGGGAATCGTTGTAATTGAAAACATTAAAATACAAAAAAGACAAAAAATATTTAAAAAATGTTAATGAGAAATTTATTGATTATATTGAATCAATATATATTTGTACTGGGTTCAGCATTTTTTTTTTTTATGTAAAATTTTACGGATCCAACACAAGTTATCATATTTTCAGCTGCTTCTAGATTTTATATGCCAAAATATGCCCACATAACTTCAATTCAAGTCATTGTTTTTTCTTAAACAATGGACAAAGTCCCAGAGATAAAGAGTTATAAGGTTGTATAAAATGTATAGGTTTGGTGCCTAGAAGATTGTTCCTTATAATTGTAAGTAGGGCTGCACCTATCGATTTTTTAGTAATCGAGTTTTCTACCGATTATTTCATCGATTAATTGAGCAATCGAATAAGAAGTGAAAACAAATTTTCTTTATTAAAGAGCAATGCTACATATACAAGAGAAAATAAGAAGAGTCTCTTAAATAAGCAAATAATTTATTTCCTTTTTAGAAAAAATTATGTTTTATTGCTGAAATTGCCTACAAGAATATCTGCATTTATTTGCCATAGTACATTAAATGCAAATAAAATTGAAAAAATACAAATAAAACTTTTTGACACTACAGGAAAAAACATGCTGCCAGATTGCCTTAAAAAAAAAAAAAAAAAAAAAATTGACTGAATTGCTAGAAAACACTGTGCGATGATACAGTGTGTAGTTAAATGGACTATAAATAATCATTTGCCTTGTTGATTTTTTGTATTCGAATTTATTTGAGGAATCGTTTCAGACCTATTTGTAAGTTTGTCCCCAGTGTCAACTTCAGAAAAGAAAAACTCCTTGAGACTTCTCATAAAACTTCAGAAAAAAAAAAAAACAGATTGAAAAGGGAATCATCATTGTTCCATTGTTGAGGTGTACTGTTCATTGATAGGCGCTTAAATGCAGAACTGTTCATGCAAACTGCTGAGCCATTGTTGCAGACTGTTTATATTAATTTCAATCCAAATCCCTGATAAATGTTTTTGAGTTGTTTAGTAACTTCAGTGATCTTTAAACTGTTGATGTGGAACCAGAGAGTCCTCCAATAACTTAATTCAAGCAATAAAACGTTCAGGAGTGTCGTGTTACACATCCTAATGCAAAAGGAAAATTTAAAACCTCAAAGCGTTTAATTCCTTTCATATGCCAGCAAATGGTCAACAATTACAACACCACATCACTGATTTATCTGTTAATCGCTACATTTTAAAAATTACAATATAATTAGAGGGCTCTGGATCACTGTTGAGATGTTTCTACACTTAGGCTGGAGTCCACCTGTGACAGTTGATTAGACAGGATTTAAAAAGACACACAGCTCTCTATTAAGGTCCAACAGATAGTAAATTTCACTAATACTGATAGCTAGGTTTGATTGTACTTGTTGATAGATTAATCAACCTATAGTTTTATTTTTTTTAAATGGATACTCAATAAAAAACAAAACAACAAAAAAAAAACAGTACGTGCTGTCTGCGATTCACCTCTAGAGGCCGCTCTCATACTGTATAATAACCCAACACAGAAGCAACCCGGAAAAACTATCGTTATGGATTTTTAGTTCAAGCAATCAACTATTGGAGCCGATTAATCTGCAAAAAAACAATGAATTTGTCGACCTCCATTAATTATAGTATATTAAATTATTCTAGTTTTATACATTCCACCAACAGCCTTTGATTTTCGCTTTTAAGTAAAGCAAACGAAATGCAACTCGTCAACAGGAAACTAAAAAAGTTTCTTGAAGTCCATGATGTAAAACATAATATAAATCACAGACACTGGAGACGCCTTTTGTTAGGATTCGCACCATACTTAGTTGTTAGCTGTTACTATAGAAATGATCACTGATATTAGAACAAGTGAATTCATAGAAACCTACAGTGTGAATCTCAGCCTGAAATATTAAGCAAGCTGGTGTATACATACACATACATATATACACACACACACACAAACACATATATAGACTGTATTCTAACAATAACAGTACACGTTATCCCATATGTGGGCAAACAGAGGAGAGCAGGAAATTAATACAGGTCACATCCTGTAGTATAAGCATTATAATGTGGGTGATACGGCACAAAGGTATGAAGGTCATAAAATATCAGAGATTGTGATGTGGCAGCTTTCAATGTTTTGTCTGACCTTTGCCTATGATATTCAGTCATGTGTGATGTCAACTTACAGTTAAGCAACTTTTAGTATTTCCTGAAGTTAGTTGGCATATAGTTGGCAGTTATTGGAGAAAGAATATGACAGAGAATAACAGTGGAGTTCACCAAGATTTCCACTGGTGAACTCCATGGGTAATGCCCCGTTATAATCCAGTTCTGTATCACTGTAAAGGTATAGAGAGAGGTAATGAAAGCGAAAGACTAAGACTCATTCTATTTCAATAAAGGGGAAAAAAAAACCTGGGGAAAAATACCTGATACAGGTTCTGCATTTCAATCATAATACTGATACTGAAATTGGATCAAAGCATCCCGGAGTTCATACTGACGACTTGTTTATAAACGCACATCTGCAAACGAATTTGCGTTGAAGATAGACTTGGGTCTAGCCCCTCGGCCATACAGACCGGATTGATTAATCGATTTTCACAAAGATGGTTGACCTAATGGTGAAATTTCTCCCATAAACATGCACAATCTCTAGAGCTGAACCAGAGTGACCCCTGGGTTCTTTATTGGCTCAGTTTGGTTTCAATCTTGTTCCAGGTACTTCAACACAATCCTGAATGTTGACTTGATTGTTGCTCTGATATACAATGTCAGTGGTTAGACCTAGAGGTCAACCGATTAATCGGTTTTGCTGATTAACAGGCCCCAAAAGTTGCTTGCTGGAACTAGCTGGCTGTCCTGCAAATTGTCATTTGACTGTCGAAAACTGTCGTTATGAGGGCGGCCTCTAGAGGCGAATCACTGAATCCACATTTTACATGTGCGACTGTGTGCTGCACAGAGAGCGATATATTTATATATTTTATAGCATAAATATATTTATTAATTAATATGTTCATATTTGTTTCATTTAGCACATTTTAAATGATTCAGTACTGGTTTTTTTATGGTTGTAATATAGTAATGTTTTACACACAGTGTTATGTTCTGTTTTTTTTATCCAGTATGCATAAAAAAATATCGGTTGATTAATCAGTTCTCGGCAAGTACGATCCAACCTAACGATCGGTATTAATAAAATCTATTATCGGTCAAACTCTGGTTAGATACTAATAGACAGCTGTGTGCCTTTTTAAATCATGTCCAATCAAGTGTCACAGGTGGACTCCAGCCTACGTGTAGAAACATCTCAACAGTGATCCAGAAAAAAAAATAAAAAATAAACAGGATGTACCTGGGATACATTTAAATCCCAAATAAATAGTTTCAGCTTGATGAAGAGATTTTAACATGTTTAACAGTTGAACAGGTTCATGTGGATTTGACCCGAAGACCTCCTGCCGTGTTGGTTACAATTCATCCCAGGACTATTCACTATTTGATACGTCACACCATACTCCATACTAAAATAAATCACAGTTCTACACCTGTAATGATTTATAATCCTACTATTCGGTGTCACGTTTCCCTTTTTAGAGTCTCTCTCAAGATGTCGTCCTGGTCCAGATTTGTGCAAACCTTCTGCATAACAATGTCTGCATTTAAATAAGACTGAATACAATTGTAGACAATGTAACAGTTAAACAGGTTAGTAGTTGGTTACTTATTAACTAGTTGAGAAGAACTAGTTAGAATCATCAGTTTTAGACTGTGTGAGATTCCCATCGCGTCACTGCCAGCTGCTCACTGACAATACAACAAAGCACAATTACAAGACTTAGTGGACTATATGGTTAAACTGGTTAGTAGTTGGTTAGTTATTAACTAGTCATGAGAAGACAAATGGAAAACAAATGGACACATGGGTGTATATATATATATATATATATATATATATATATGTTTAATATATATTTAGACGGGGTGTTAATATCACAAAAATACACCAAAGTACTTTTATTCTTCTGTCAAAGCTTAACTTAGGATGGGTTGGTTATCAGGGAGGGTAGTTGTAAAAAACAACTAGTTAATTAGTTATAATCATTAGTTATCGCCTTTCTGTCACTGCCAGCTGCTCACCGACAACACAATACGTCACAACTAGACTACATTATTACATTATTATTATTATGAACGTGTTTTTGTCTATTTTATGTGCAATTCTGATACAGAAATTAAGGTTCGGTGCGCTTGAAATGAAAGTGTCATTCGGTTGGGAGACATGGCTAAGCTTCGTGATGCCATGCTAATGCTAGGGCCGGTATCATTCACGAAGCGCGCGCGCGCGCACGCACACATGCACGCGCGGCTTTTTATGTTGTTAGGATACAGTGTAGAGTAAATCAAACAGACAGGGTTAACCGAGTCAGTGTGCTAGTAATAAGGTGCAAATGGAGTGCTAGCGAGTGACCGCGGTGTTGGAGAGAAAAACGCCCCATCTTACCTTGGTCTTTACGTGTGTGATGTCCCATGTCGGCCGCAGCTCCTTGATTAATCTGATCGCACCGTCTTGGACGTTATGCTCGTCGACGTGTATCGGGAATTTCCGGATTGTCGGCGAGCCCACGGGCACGTGGATTTCCGTCTCCATGACAATCTTTATTTTCCTCCCTTTTACGAATATGATTCGCTCCTGCGACATGCAAAAAAAAAAAAAAGAAGAAAAAATACACCTAGTCGAGGTGCACGCTGGAGCTCGGACACTCTCCTTGAAACAGAAACAGGACAGACTGCAGGATTCCCGCACACGGACACACACACACACACACACACACAGCGGCAGGACGCGGATTCTAGAAGCCGGTACGGACTCGCCTCAAGCACTAAACAACTATGGCTTCCTCAATAAGCTCCGCCCACACCGAATCATCCGATCACTGATCACAGACTGATGACGAGGGATGCGCGCGCTCACATTTCTACATCACTCCAACGCCCCTGCTCTCACAAAAGGCCACGCCTACTCCCCCGAGCCCGCCGTTACAATGACTTCAAATAGGATACGCCCATTATATTTAGGTCATCACGGACACGCCCACAGAACTACTGACACCTGCTGTAAAAACTCATGTTTATAATGTGTGCACTATAATCTTATAATAAAGATATTATTATAATCGTTATGTATTTATTTATTAAAAAATATTAAATATTCCATAATTAAATCTTGCCTAAAACCTGTGTGTGTGTGTGTGTGTGTGTGTAAGGTGCAAACTATAATCTTATCATAATTATTATTGTAATACGTTATCATGAATTTATTTATTTATGTGTTTGTGTTTTTCTTATTTATTTGTATGTTAATGATATTTTTTAAACGGGAAACTATTTAAAGAAATCATCATCAAACAACAATCATTTATCAGACAATCATTTATAATACATGTTGAAATATTGAGTTAATATTATTATTCATAATAGTGTTATTATACACCAGTAAAAAAAAATACTTTGAATTTATTTGTATTTTCCACAAATTTTAATATTTTAATATAGTAAGATATTATTTAAGTGTTTAAGCTTCTGTTTGTCCTGTTGTATATATATATATATATATATATATATATATATATATATATATATATATATATATATATATATATATATATATATATATATATATATATATATATATATGTGTGTGTGTGTGTTAAATATCTGTTTACCACCACATGTAGCTTCTTTTTAATAAAATAAAATATTAAGCTTTACTACACTAAATCTGGCTTCTTATTCGTTATGGAAACGAGTGTACAGAACACACCCTCAGTTCTGTGGTGTAATGAACAGGGTGTCATGTGACCCTCACTAGATCTTTTCTGGCCTCCAAGTCACTTAACTGGAGTTTGCTGGGTAATTTTTGTGCATCATCTAGTGGCCAAAACTCAAACTACATTCATTCTTAGTCAGATCTTTCCAAATATAATGTAGGGCTCCAACTTGTTATTTTGAATGCATTCAGTATAATCCCTTATATTATATAAATCTATAATATAGTGCAGGATCTCCACAATGGTATAAAAACATTGCTCTTTGTTCTGGATCTACATCTTTGGGAAGAGGGCAAAGTCAAATCTGGCGTGTAGGGTAGGTGCAGAAGTGAGATGGTGTGGATCGTTTTCTGTATGTTGCAGCATGATGCTACAATTAGAAATAGATTTTCTCTCATTAAGCTACAGTCTAAACTCAGTACCCCATAACGACAAAGTGTAGACAAAATTCGAGAAATGTCTGTATATTTTTAAAAATAAAAACACCGAAATATCACATGGTTATAAATATTCTGACTCTTTACTCAGTACTTTATTAAAGCACATTTAGCAGCTTCACAACAACAACAACAACAACAATAACAACAACAACATAAGCTTTGTAAAACTAGATTGGGGATCATGGGTCGGGTTGGATGCTGTGGAGCGGCGCCTGATTTCCTCCAGACGTAACGTTTAGAATTAAAGCCAAGCAGTTCAAACTTGGTTTAATCAGGCCAGAGAATCCACACAGTCTGAGAGTCCTTCAGGTGCCTATTGGCAAACTCCAAGTGGGCTTTAATGGGTTTTGCACTGAGGAGAGGCTTCTGTCTAGCCACTCTTCCATAAAGCCATGGTCGTCCCTCTGGAACTTTGTCCCATCAACACACAGGTTCTCCGGATCTTTGAAGATAATAGTCATGTAGACTATTAGAGCACGTATTAGGTCATATTAATTAGCTCGTATTAATTAGGTCTATTGTGTATTTACTGTATAAACTCATCCTAAACTCCCTCTGTAAACCACTCGTGCCCCAGCAAGTCTTCAAACGACGGACGCAAATCAGGGTTGAGCTCCAGGCACCACATAATCAGATCCAACACATCTGCAGAGATCAGATAGTTTAAAGTCTTTTTCTTGTGCATGTGGTACACTAAAATATACCTGTACACTACAGGTAGAAATGTTTTTGTTTCGACTTACCTCGAGACACCCCAGGGATTAAATCTAAGCACCCATCATCTAATTCGTCTTCCAAATAAAAGGGGTAATCTCCACACAGGAGTCCGAATGTTAGTATACCCAGACCCCAAACGGTAGCAGGAATGCCCTTATACTGTTTATTTATTAACCACTCTGGAGGCCACAAAGCAGGAGTGCCTGAAAATAAATGAGAAAAAGCACAGTCAGCAATTTAACCCACAGAAAAAAAAAAAGTTCTGCAAATTCTGTGATTCTCCGCAACATCATTTGATCTTTACTTTTGATCTTTACCTGAGAATTTAGTGTAAGGCGTGTCAATCAGCCAATCACCACAGCCGAAATCAATCAGTTTAATTTCCAGAGTTTCCGTGTTGATGAGAATATTCTGAGCCTTGATGTCACGGTGTAAAACTCCACGTGCACAGCAGTGTCGAGCCGCACGGATCACCTGCAGCATGATGCCTCGAGTCTGCGTTTCAGTCAGACGACCGTCCTGACGCTCAGCAAATTTCTCAAGGTTCATACAGGGGCTGGGATTTTCCAGAATGATGTAAAATTGATCGGGCGTGTCGATCCATTCGATCAGCTTCACGATGTTACTACAGCAAGGTGGCTCACACACCTTCTGCATTAGCACCACCTCTGCAGGCACATTATTAATGCAGTTGCAGTGGTGCTAAAATCAGAACAGAAACCTTTATTACGAGTAAATAAATGTAAGTTATCACAATCGTTATCGGTGAGAACACGGTCATATAATATGGACATGAAGCCTTCGCAGATTTTTCTATGTACCAGAACGTAAACACTTTTAGTCAGAAACTATATAATACATATGTTATATATGTAAATATTCATAGAATAGTTTAATATTTCATATTGCTGAAGTTCTGCCTGGAGCCTCACTAAAGCATAAAGAACACATGACAAATAAAACTTGAATACAATAAAACAATGCAATACAAGACAAAATCTAAGACAAAATGGGGACGTATTCGCTTACAGTTTTAAGAAATCTGAGATGGAACTTCTTCAATACAGTTTTGATTGCAACCTGTTAAGAAAAAAAACAAAACATAATCAGTCATTTGTAAGTGATAATTTGCCATGTTAATGAGCATAAAGGACACACGCCCAAAGTCATTATTTTACAAGTAAAGAAGTTTGCGAAGAAACAAAATCTTGCATTATGGAGTCTTGGAGGGAGTCAGAGAGGACGGTTTACCGGTTTAAAGTCTTTATTACGAAATCCATCGAAGACAAAACCAAATGATCCCTTCCCAAGCAGATCTCCCATCGTGTACCGACGATCTAAGTCAGCTGTTGAAGAGATCATTTTTGGTTATATATAAGTTATGTCGAAAATGTATTCAATTAAAGAAAACACACACACACACACACACACACACACACACACACACACACACACACACACACACACACACACACACACACACACACACACACACACACACACACTTACATACATATCTGTGTAACTCAAATTCATTGAGTTTTTTGTATAACTCAATGGATTTTTTCTTCCCTGATGTCATATATATATATATATATATATATATATATATATATATATATATATATATATATATATATATATATATATATACAATGTATATAATTAATAAACAGTTCTTGTCCAGTGATGGATTCTTCCATACCCTCTGAGAGCTGAAAATGGGGAACGCCGATCTTGTCAGTCGTCGTGCCACATTCTGAGTCCTGATCCTCAGACCCCGTGGCAGAGCTGTTAGACGATACGAGCTGCGCCGGATCACAATTAGCTTCTGTTTTAGCATTAGCTACTTTGATCTGGTGTAGCCTGTGAAGCTGTTGAAGCCACTCAGGTTCCGTTTCTTCTTCTAGTTTTTTCTGCACGTCACTAGACAGCTACATGACAGACGAGGAAAATAAATCAGATATAAAGGTATAAACACTCTGAAATTGAAAACCCAGAAACCATTTGGAATTGAATGAAGCACTTTTTTCTTTACCGAAATAACCCGTTTCAAAAATGTTCTTTTGTAGCTACCAGGGAGGGAGATGATTGCCCTCGCGATAACCTCACAATATTCGAAAGCCATTACATAATGTGTACTCATGGCCAGTCTGCTAGTGTGACACAACTTGAAGACCTGGAAGTGTGGCTGGACCAGGCCTGAGGTCAACCACAGCACAAATTCATAGATCTCTGTTCTGATGATGGCACTAAACAAGATTCTGAGTCCAAATGGAAAGCTGGTACAAATAAGACCAAGTGTTAGTGGCAAGTCTGACACACACACACACACACACACACACACACACACACACACACACACACACACACACACACACACACACACACACACACACACACACAGGGGTACAATACCTTTTGCATCCGATCAGATGAAACTGATCACGTGAACCCAGCTCCAGTCTCCCCACCATGAAGCAGATATGAGCTGCGTAAGTCAGTTCTTTGCTGTCTGCACGAGAAAAACCGAACATGCACGTGAGATTCGGCATTAATTACACAGTAATATGTGATTTACACAAAAAAGTGCTGCTACTGTGGAGCGTAACGGTACCAAGATTGTCCCCCATCTTTATCACAGACTCCCTGAGCTCGTGTTCTGGGGCAAAGGAGACCAACAGCTGGGCGAGAGGAAGGCACCACTGCTTATATTCATCAGCACCTTTGACCTGGAGCAGAAAGTGTGACATTAGTGAGGACGATGCTGGCGATCAGTGCAACATCACATAATCATGAACATATACTGATGTGTGATATACGAACTTTTGATGACTTCGTACGAAATAAGTGATAGTCTTTTAAAAGGAGTATGGCGATTTGAGACATCATCACTTTCTGTAAAAGAAATAGTATCAGTATAATTATTATTATCTGTTAAAAGTATTAATGAATTATGGAGATCAATATGACATTAAATAATAATTAATTAAAAATGGTTTGTTTTTTTTGCGGTTAAAAACTCATCCGCTGACACACACACTGTCAATCAATTAAAATATTTAAATTAAACAATTGAATACATTTAAATGCATTTGTAATAAATTAAAATTTACATTCAAATTGGCATCATTTTGGGCATCTTAAATTTAGTTTTGGGATAAAAACATGTATTATTAAAGCTCAGAGCTTCGACAATCAACGGGTCTGAACGATGAAACGTACTCCATTTTGACGGCAGAACAATTCCACAATCCGCCAGAAGAAATACTCTTCCACACGGACAGTCATATTTTTGTTAATGAGACACTTCTGTGATTGATGTACGATGAAATGAATCAGGTTAGCCTTCTGCATGTTTTTTCTGGAACAGATGTTAAAAAAGCAGATATCATACAGAACATCATTTGCAGGACACACAAATAAAACTAGATGGTGTAAATGAGTATGTAAAAGGATCTAACCTCATGAGAGGACCAGGAAAAGCTTGATGATGATTCATGTTGTTCCCTGGAGTCAGAAAAACTCAGTTAGGACTCCAGAGTAATTACACGACTCTATGCTTGTATAGAAATATTATTTATTTGACAGTATTGTATTGTTCCTATTTCGTTAACTGAGCCTGGGATGTACAACATAACATGTTCGTAGGATTCTCATTGTGTAAATGTGTCCTATATAAAGTATTAGCCTTTATTATCCTCAGCTGTAGAAGATCAGTGATGTATTTGATTTACATTTTTTATTTTTTTATCATTTTATAACGAAAAGGTTCACTGAGATAATTAAGCTATTCCAGTTCTCACCACCAGGGGGCACTGTCACTACAATATCACACAGCTTGTTATAAAGTCTTATTATGAACACTAGTGCGGATCGGTCGCTATTGTCCTCCTTTTTTATTTCATCCTACATACACGGTACAATATGGCGGTGCTCTAATTCGCGGATTGGCGAAGTCACCTTTGCTATGGTAAGTTTAGTTGGTTTATTTATGTGTTTATCGCCTGATAATCGAAACTCAAAATTAAGCTTCTCAAGTGAACTCTCGTTCCTGCTGCAGGGACAAAATGAGCAACTCATGAAAATGGCGACTTTTGTTAGCGACTGTGACGTCACTAAGATTTTTTTTAAGGGAGGGGGCGGAGCTTCTGAAACGTCAAATCATTATAAATAATAATCCATTATAAATAACAAATAATATACTACTAATAATAATTATAAGATAATTTTCACTGCAGTTGACCTTAAATTGTAAACCTTATAAACCTTCCGCATAGCATGATAGACCAAAATACTTTTGTTTTTATAGTTTTATGTTGAAAAAATGAAATTTATTAATAAAAATATAATTACTGTATGCATATATATGTGTGTGTGTGTGTGTGTGTGTGTAGATAGATAGATAGTGAGTGTGTGATATGAAAAAGTATTTGCCCCCTCCTGATTTGATATTTCTCACAGTTAAATAATTCAGATCGTCAAGCAAACTTTAATACAAGTAAATCTGAAATGCAATTTGTAAATGATGATTTCATTTATTAATT
This sequence comes from Silurus aristotelis, assembly GCF_946808225.1. NCBI lineage: Eukaryota > Metazoa > Chordata > Actinopteri > Siluriformes > Siluridae > Silurus > Silurus aristotelis. The sequence goes on from NC_139602.1 coordinate 9,504,964, forward strand.
GGAAAAAAGCTGTCCAAACCTGTGAAAAAGTAATTGCACCCATTTACTCTGGTTATCTTGGTGTAATATTAAAAAATACTTGATCTAAATCCAATTAAATTTGGTACTTATTTTCAACCCCCCATTCGAAGCCCTAGTTTGGGCATCTCTGATGTGGACAATGGAAAAGTTTTATCATGATGTGGCAGGTTGGGGTTTCTCCTGTTCCATTTAGATGTCTCGCATGACTACACCATCATCAGAACATCACCCAGGGAACCACTCAAACAAAAGTTCATCTCAAAATATTTAATATATAGTTTAGCAAATGATCACAGTGCGAGGATTCGAGTATGTTTAAAAAAACAACACAAAAAAAAAAATCACTCCAGAAAATAAAAATAGTAATGATTTAATATTCAGAAAGAATGTGTCATTAATTGTCAAGCTGGCAGAGCATAGCCACGCCTCTCTTAATCCAGTGCTGTGGGGGCTTGCTGGTGGGCAGCGTCATAGTAATGACATAGTTAGTGGAGTGTCCCGTGGTAGACAAAGTTCCTTTACGCTCGCTGGTCTTATAGAGTGGGCAGATATACATGTTCTCAGTTTTCTCCATAACCCGCTTATCCGCTAGAATATAAAAAAAACAAAACAAACAAAGACAATAAATAAAACCATGCGTTTTCAAGGATTATAACAATCAAGCTGTTTTTCTTTCAAGAACGTTTTTTGGTGTTTACTCACTCGGCTTTATCCATATAATAGGGAGCGTGTCGAACAGGACTTTGGGGTACTGTTCCTCTAAGACGGCACTGAAGGTGAAGAAAATGACTCTCAAAACCATGTTCATTGCAATGTAAAATACATGATAGATATATGGCATCATTTGTTCTCAAATAAACAAACCTTTTTCTATCCCATCGAGCTCCATCCAAGAAAAGGCCATAAGTATAGACTCCATCTTCAGGGAAGGCGCTTGAGGTTTCAAACGGCATAACCTGCGTAAAAGCAATCGGTCAAAGATCATGAACAACTGGAATGTTTTGTGTACGTGTACATCGAAAACTCTCAGGCATAACTTTACACCACTGTTTGGTGATGTGAAGAACACTGATGGTCTCTTCATCATGGCACCTGTTAGTTTGTGGATATATTTATAAGGCAGAAAGTGAACATTTGGTCCTTAAAGTTGATGTTAGAAGCAGGAAAAATGTGTAAGGATTTGAGCGGGTTTGCCAAATTGTGACGTCTAGACGACTGGGTCAGAGCGTCTCCGAAACTGCAGCTCTGCAGTGGTCAGAATCTATCAAAAGTGCTCCAATGACGGAAGAGTGGTGAACTGGCGACAAGGTCACGTGCTACCAAAACTCATTGATCTCACGTGGGCTCATCCCCGAGCTTCTCTAGGTTAAATTGCTAAAGAAATTAATGCTTTTACGACTGTTTTCCAGCAAAAGGGGGACCAACACAATATTGGGCAGGTGGCCATAAAGGTATGCCATTTTGGTGTAAAAAGTGCATGGAGTATCGTGCAGCAAATACCTCATATTCAAATACAAGCAGGTCAATGGGGATGGAGTATTTCCTGGCAAAATTCTGCATGGCTCCTGTCAGGAAAGCTTGAGTGAAGAAAAAGCCGGAGAGCCAGAATACATTGGGCTTTGTTGTGTTATACCAGTCCTAAAACGGTGCACAGAAAGCCTTTAAATTACTACAGCCAGTAAAACAGTGATATCATTAATCATCCAAGCAGTACTAATAGTTGCATGTTTAAATTGTACAAATTTTACTGATCTGAACATTATTTTTTTTTGGTTCCAACCTGCAAAAATTTAAGCCTAGCAAGCAAGTCATTGACGTAGCTTCCCAGGGGCTTCAGACTGGGGTAGGAGCGCTTTGCCCACTTCTCTGGCACTTTGCCCACAAGCAGACTGTTTGCTATAGCCTCCAGGTCAGCATCCATTACGACAAATCCCTTAATGGCCTTCAGCAGGTTCTGGAGACTTACAATAATTGTTTTGCACAAACTGAGGAAGGAAGGATAAACAATGTAATTAACACGACGTATCAAACAGGACAAATCACAAGGATAATTGAATCCTGTGCAAGAACTTACTTGTTATATCGTTCCATTTCCTGCACAAGCACAGTGTTCATGCTCTCCTCATACAGCACTGGAAATTTGGTGAGAGCAGCCTCGATGTTAAAGTTAGCTGGAAGCTGGAAATATATATATATATATATATGACAGTAAAATGCTTTAATAAAATGCACTGTTTTACATTATATTACATAATAGAAATTCATAGTATGGCTGATTACTTTAGACAGAATGTCACTGGCAATATCCAGCAGATTGTGGTCACTTGTAGAGCTTCCACCTCCCTTTGAGCCTCCTCCCTGAGTCAGGATCAGTGAGTCAAACAGTAGTTTAGTCTGCTGCAGGTCTTTAGAGATGTCCACATTCTCATGCATACCAAAAACTTCTGGTTCCTGGCTAGAAGGAAGATTCTGCAAGTATACAGATATTTTTTAGTTATTACCAGTGGTGGACAAAGTACATAAAAGACATATTTGAGTAAAAGTAGAGATACATGAGGTAAAATGTGACTCCAGTAAAAGTAAAAAGTGTCCCTTGAGTAAAAGTACAAAAGTATTTGCCTTCAAATGTACTTAAGTATCCAAAATACCTTTTGTGGCTATAATGTTCCTAATATCATTATTAAGCCTTAATAAATCATAGTACTTTGGACATTTAAGTACATTGATCTGATGGTGTTATCCATCGTTTTCCTCACCCTGATAAACTCCACATATTCTTCATAAATGGACTTTGGAGGTGCAAAATATTTCCCACTAGGAGAGAATTTGTAGGAGTCGTTTTGGATGATTTCCATGTTGTAGAAATCAGCCAGCATGGTCAGTAGAAGGCGGCGGTCCCAGTCGTCTGTCACTCGTCCACCGTAGTTACACTCTCCAGTCAGATATGTAATTGCGTCAAAGGGAACCTCCTCATATTCATTCACAAAAAGCTGCGGGAAATACAGGATCCAGCAAGTTTTACAAATGGATTCACAGCACCATATACGACCTTTTTTTTTTGCATAAATAATTAATGCATATTTTAGAGGTCGACTGATTTTTTTGCCTCTAGAGGCCGCTCTCGTAATGACAGCAGACCTTCTCAGCCGTTCCAGCAATGGACACAAAATCGGTATGAATTTTTGCCAATAGACGATAGTTCCAGCGATCGCCATGACCTCTTATATATATACAGGATATACTAAAATATGTATTGATGTATGCAAGAGTCTTGACCTGCAACTGCCTGATGCTGATACGCAAATCCGATTCATTAAATCCATATGGAATGTTCCAACCCAGTGGTCCGAATTTCTTCCTTTCCTGGACGAGGGCATGGAAGAAACATACTCCATACAGAAGCTTTTCCCAAACCTATAAACACAAAGGGGATTTTGGTGTGATTTCTTTGTATTTAACAAGACGATCTTAATGAATGCAATGAAGTGTCTACACTCACAGGTTCTTTGCCTGGACATGCTGAGAAGAACTCAGGGTCTGAGATAGGGTCTGATTGGTAGGACTGGAGCATATTCAACCTAAGTCCTGTGGGAGGCTCATTAGTCATCTTCACTCCATTCTGCAGGATGGTCACTGGGAACTGTCAAAACAAAGGTTTTTGGTTAATTATTAGACAAACAACTGGGACGTGACATCTTTCATCGAAGATGTACATTGAATCTTTAAGCACAAGAATGAATGTTTAGGCACCATTGGGGAGGGGTAGCTGGTGAGCCAGAGCCGGAAGTCTGGGTGGCACGTGTCTTGGTTGAAGTCTTCACAAATCTTCTCAAGTGTGGACATCCAAGATACAGCCAGATGGCAATTTTGTAAGCACACCCATGTGCCTTCTTCCATCGCAGCCTGAATCATCTTTACAGCTATAGGACCCTGCCCCTGCCCGAGGGAAATCGACTTGAACCTTGAACCGCCCATGTTCTTGTCATTCGCAAACTTCAGCAAACCTGTGTGAAAAAGAAAGGGTTTCACCAGTCAATAAGTGAGTTATGAGCAGGGTGATAGTGCTTTCTTACTACAGTTATGGATAATACTTACTGGCCATAGGATCTGCTCCTGGCGAGAGCACAAACACCAGTGGGATCGTAGAATTGGAATCGTTGTAACTCTTACTTAGATCAAATGGCGGTGGTTCAACAAATATTTTACCCAGTTTGGCAGACACATAAGTTATAATGGCCGGTTCAATCTGTAAAAAATTGATAAAAGTCATGATGTTAGACGTATATTTAAGTATAATTAAATATGATGTATGAGTAAATATATGGTATGCTGAGATCTCACTTTATCTGGCCTGAGGCAGCGGTAGATGATCATTTTCTGAAAGTCATTAAGTTTGTCACACCATGGGTTTGGTAAAGGAGTGTTATAAGGTTCCTTGCTGTCATAAATAGGCAGGAAGGTTTCAGGTGACTTGATGACACCCTCCCTATAAATTCAAGGCAGAGACATGATGAGATTAACAAAAAGCCTTGTATGGCTGAGATATACGAGGTGGTATCAAAAGGTTTCGAGACTAGCGTAGCGCAGATCCGGTCGCTTTCACACTTTCATTAGACGCCTAAAAACCTGGCAGTAGAACCCGCTATTGACGGTCTGGCCCCTGGGGAAGAATTCTCGATGGCGCAAATGTTGCAAAAAGACGAAAAGCGGTCGTGAAGATGATGGGCTCGCCCACTGTGAAGACTGTTGCTTCGTCTCAGGGTCGTAACCCACACCCAAGTTTTGTCATTTTCTTGTCATCTTCCAATGATGTTCCTCCTCTCTTGAAGCTCGCATGCAACTTGAAACACCTCGAACGACTTGTTGCAGCATTTGCTTTACATCACATTTGCTTTTTTTTCTGACTTGCTTTTCATGACGATTCGCAGACGTGGAAACACACATGGTCAGAACAGCACAGCTTATGATGTACACAGGACGATGTCTGTTGGCACACTGACTTATGAAGGTCGGTGCTCCATGTGACTGTGCGTGCAGCCTGGTGCTGCCATCTGTTGGTGTGTTTCAAAACTAGTCTTGAATCCTTTTGATACCACTTCGTATCTTAGTCATATCACAGTACACACACACACATATATAAATATATATAATATATATATATATATATATATATATATATATATATATATATATATATATATATATATATATATATATATTATGAGCAGGTTAAGTTTACAAAAAAATAATAAATTTAAATACAGACCGGAGCCCCTTTAGACCGGGGAGATCACTGGCTCGACAGATCTCATCCCAGCTCTTTTCCTGGAGCCAGCTGGGATCAGGATTGGGCACATTATTCTGTAGACCCACTCCACCTGTGAGCAAGAACATGAACTCCAAGTAGATAATCTCATTCTTGGCCCTGTTAAAAAAATCAAAATAACAGTTTAATATGGGAAACAATGTTGTCTGATAATTACACTGACATCTAACACTTTCACTAAATTCAATCTTAAAAAAAGGTTTACTATGATGACGTACAGGAGCAGATTGCAGCAGAGGATGAAGGAGAAGAGCAGTTTGTCCTTCTCAAAGAGTGATCGACACACATTGCAATAGAGGTTGTAGGTAAAGTGGTCACTCAGGAATTGCAGTCTCTCGTCTAGATCCTCTGACTTGTTACTAGAACGCACAGTGCAAACTGATTAACATGTGCCACATACGCTGAAATAAAAATACTCGTAACCGCTGATAATTTTTAAGCTCAAGTGCTCACATATTTATTTACCTGTCTTGAATGGAGTTGATATACAGGTTGACAAACCAACTAAGTGAGTATTGATACATAGGGTCAATGTTGGCCAGGTCTGCAATGCTGAAAAACAGGATGGATGAGTGGTTGGCAATGGGTCTGTAGCCTTCTCTCGACTCTGCGATTTTAATTTCTGTCTTCTCTGCGATCTGAAAGGTCACGAAGTTAAAATCAGTCACTGTCCCAACAATGCACTTTTGCATCTTTAACAACAACAACAACAACAACAACAACAAAATAAATAACTGTTTCTCAGTGAGCAGACCTGCTGTTTCTGGGAGATCTCATTTGACATGATCTTTGCGGAGTCCAGGATCTTAATAGCGCTCTCGTCCTCCAATATATTACCCTCTGAAGACTGTAAAGTCTCCAGGATGTTGTCCTCAATCTCCTTCAGCTGTTTCTTATTGGCAGCAGACTGAAGAATGAGAGCATTCCTTTCCTCTTCCAACTCTGGCCTATAAAACAAATGTTAAGTATACATAAAAATATTCAAGAACTTTGAGAAGAAAAGGGTGACAACATTCAAAGACCAAACTCTTAAAATAATCTCGTCACCACCTATGCTTCCAAATGATCATTACACAATTACACGACAATCGATTTTATGTTTTGCGTCTCTCCACCCTTAACTGTACCGAAATTGAACCGAACCGTGACTTGGTAGTCAAGTCACGAAACGAGGTACGTACCGAAACGTGAATTTTGCGCACCGTCAAACCCGTAATGTATATATTAGATTAGGCTCTGCATTGACTGTACGTACACAATACTGAAAGCAAATATGTGTGTAAATGCAAACTGAGTACGATTCTTTTTGCATGTTTGTTTGTTTCTTCACCTCTCTTTAGCCACCACGATGCCCAGCAGCTGGTCCTCCAGACCTTCTGGTGTGATCATGAAGTTGAGCAGGGACACTTTGGTAGCCAGCTCAGGGAGATAATGAGGGTTTCTGAGCTTGGTAGTGATATAAAAGCGGAAGTCACTGGAGTACTCAATCACACTCTCTCCCAGCCTAATGCAGTCCATGCCACCTAAATTCAGACAATAACCATGTAACTGGAATTTCAGTTTATACTTTCAGTCTATTAACTGTCCAACAAAATTACATATCTTTGTTCGATAATTATTGAATAGCATGAATTGATATCACTTAAGGAGTGAACCTCTGTACCTTGTTTAAATATCTGTTTCAGCAGTAAGGGTTCTAAGGAAGGGTCCAGTTCTTCTCCGACATTCTCCAACAGCAGTGGAGTTCCAAACTGTATGCAGTTCTCCATAGTCCTCATATAGTCCGAATCAGTGAGTTTAATTACATTCAGATTGTTCTCTTTCTCCGAGTTTTTCACCCATTTGTTGGCTTGCCCCTGTGGGTCGATCATCAAAGGCCTGCAAACGCAATACGACATGCATTGAAGCCAAAACATATGTAAATAAGTACAGTTTTGCTTTGATTTCGATATGTGTGTGTAGTAGTACCATCTTCTGGAGTTGCTCACTATGACGCCATTGTCGATAGAGAAGCTGTCAGTGGGAAGCCCCGCGATGTTCCAGGCCCTGATCATGATCGGATCCCCAAGGGTTTTACTCAAAGAGAAGTCATCAGAGGATGGGATCTTCTTGGCCTTGAATTGAGAATATGCATTACTGAAGCTATTTTCATAGGATGGCTACACACACCGATTTGAACTGGAAAATCGAACAGCTTTTAGAGCCAGAACTATCAGACTGGAGAATAATGCAAGTATGTTTTTCTAATTTGGTTACGAAACTTATTTAGTATTATAAAAATGGAAAAAACAAACATATTGGACAGATTTAGATAACCATTTTAGTGCTATTAACCTGATGCTGTTAATTAAAACCTTACTTTACAAAGCTCAGTCCAGTCTTTGGCGCATTCTTGGCGGAATCCAGCGGTAAAGGCTCCGAGGTAAGCAATTACACCAGCAGATATCAGAACGTCCCCTATCAAATTATCATAAGTGTTCTGAAGATCATCTGCAGCTTTGGACCACCTAAATAACACAAGAAAATACCTCTGATCAGTTGTGGACGAAGTACACAAACCATGTAGTTGAGTTAAAGTAGATCCACTCAGTAAAATGTGACTCCAGTAAAAGTAAAAAAGTCCCTTTAAACTTTCACTTGAGTAAAAGTACTAAGGTTTTTGCCTTTAAATGTATGTAAGAATCCAAAGTACTACGATTTATTATGACTATAATGTTCCTATGATCATTTTTGTCACAAGACTCTTTACCTAATCACCTCAGTTTATGTGAAAAGACTCGAATGTGACTCTCAGCACACTGATCTATTAATAGAATGATATTAATAAATCAAAAATTTATTGATTTCTATTACAATAATCATGAGCCCACTTAACTGCTTAAAAATAAGCGTGTAAATAAGATCACGTGTTTTTTGTTGAGTTCGAGTCTGGAGTTTCTTCATAATTTTTTCCTCTCTAAATCTTCTGCTTGCTGTTGAACTGATGCTGACATGTATGGTGATGATAAGTAGATACACCAAGTGCCAATCAAAACCAATTCAAAATAGAGCGAGCGCTCGACCCTGATTGGTGGCTTGACCAGTTAGGTTTTTATCCGCTCATAAATAAAAGGAAACGACTAACCCAAACGAAAAAGTACAGCTACGTGAAAAAGCTACTTAAGTACAGTAACAAATTAAATTTACTACGTTACTGTCGACCACTGCCTCTGATAATTGGATATTGGAGTCTCGAATGAAACGTTTTCGAACGTTTTCGAAATGCGCAAATAGTACACTGACCTTGTCTTTTCTCCTCCTAAGCCTCCGATCAGCTTTTCAGCTCTCTCAAGCTTACGGGCACAAAGATCCACCTGGAATTCTAGCTGAGCCTTCTCCTCGGTTTTCTCCTCAAATGTCTTCTGCAGAGAAGCCAAGCGGTCCTCCACTTCTTTCAGCTCTGCTCTCTTTTGATTCAGCAGGGACATCGTAGCGGCCAGTGACCCCTCTGCCACAGCCAGATTAGCCTTTTTAGGCGCCACAACCTATAGATACATTTATAACAACATTACTAAGAGTTTCTTCCAGGATCTTATTTTAAAACATATCGTGTAAATGACCTGGGTAGTAAAGTAAAAACATGAATTGAAGACAGAACCAACATGTAAAAGCAATTTTTTGTCACAATAAAAGCACCTACTTAAAACTAAGGATGAAACCAGACGAACCTAAAGGCATCAGTTAGGCTTAATTAGGTAATTCACAAACACCCACCTTTGCCACTCTGTCATAAACCTCCATGGCAGTAATCCATTTGCACAGACCCTCAGCTGCAGAAGAAGCTTTGACCACTTTGTTGGGGTCAAAATCAGGGTTGGTCATATACTCGCTGCGGATCTTCTGCATGACTGGTACCTGTGGTATTTGAGATACAGTATATATATACGGTTTATAAAATATAGCACCAAATCCTGACAGTCACGATCATACATATAATATATACCTACAGGAATATTGTCTTTGTCATATTCTCTCAGGTCCCTGAGGAAATTCATGTCACCCAGCAGCTTCTTACTGGGACCCCAGTAGTCTTCGACCTGTAGATAAGGAGGATGATATGTGGTTAACAAAGTGAATCAGCAGGTGATCAGGTTTAAAATCGGATTTGATTCAATCCATTAGTTCACCTTCTTTCCTGTTCCGGTAGGGTCCGGGATTCTCTCAGGCTTGATGTCCTTCATGACACACACTGCTGCCATAACAAGCTTCACTCCAGATGGAGGATTTTTCATAGACTTTACAATTGTAATGTCCGCAGGCTAAAATAATAAAAAAATATACATAAAATGTACATAATAACAATCGTCATGATTTACTGTATTGCTAGTGTTTTGGTGAGATCTCAGTAGAACGCTAACTTAGATACCTTCAGAGTATCAAGAGCAGAAAGTGCGGCCTCCATCGCGGGAATGGCCTCGGCAAGGTCACTCTCACACTCGTTTTTTAGGGCCTGTGCTTCGTTTGCTTTTAGAGTAGCCGCCTCCTCGTCCACACGCACCACTTTACTCTTAGCCTCCACTTGCACTGACTCGACCTCGATCACCTGTAACGCCGCACCAATTTTAACATGTGGAAGTTAAAAAAAACAAAACCCAGAAAAAACATACACACAAAAAAAGGATTCTTGTTATGTATTAAATTGTGGCTTTAGTTTATAGTTTTACCTTCATTATTTTTATGTTCTCAATCTTGGCCTGTTCCAGTTTGGGCTGAAGCTCCACAAGCTCCTTCTTCATTTCTCCCACCTAATGAAGTGCCAAATAGTCAGTCATTTTCTTGACAGCAAAACCAATACTCCAAGTAACTAAAATTTTAAAAAGCATAATTAAATGTGGGAAAAAAAAAATGAAAATACACAGTTTAAAAAATACCTGTGACTCAGCAAATGCAAGTTTGTCCAATCCATCGGTGTACCTCTTTTTTGCCTTCATCACAGTGTCCTGTTTCTGCGTAAGAAGCTGTCTGAACGCAGCTATCAGCTCCAAGTAGGAAGTAGGAGTCACATAATTATGACGCCCAAGCTCAGACAAAAACCTTGAAATATCAAATCGATTAAATGAGTACAAGAGTAAGCTCAGTATAAAAAACATGAACATCCCTGTTAAATGTATGTCCGTTGTTGCGTACCTTTTGGACAGCTCGCTGGCAGACGTATGGAACGTTTTGCAGATTAGCATAACTTCCATCCGTTCGTAGTCACTCATCTCTAGAGTCTCCAAGAACTTGTTAGCAACTCGCTCTAATGCCTCTTCTGGCCATGGCTATAGGAGAACAAACATTAAAAATTGCCAAACCTATATATATGCTGTGTACTATATAGGATGCTGTATTCCATGATATATTTTTCACCTGGAACCAGTTGATTGTGCAGCAGTTGATAAGAGATGGGAACTGCCTCAGGCGGTTTCTAAAGGAGTCTCCGATAGGACTGAATGCCACCACTATGTGCAAGTTCTGTTTGCAGCGGTTTACAAAGAAGGCGAACAGAGCCAGTGGGCTGAACTCTAACTTCTTATTTCCAGCTTGGGCTAAGGGCCGCACCGCCTGAGATACAATCAAAAGGTTGCAAGGAATTCATTAGAGCGAGATTCCTAATGCTTCATATCCAACTCATTCAAAAAAATTTTACATGATAAATCACCTCCATAATCTCCTGCTTCTCGTCCATAGCAAATATGTTTGGAACCTCGCCGGTGTTTAACAAACTGTCCAGGTCTTCTAAAAAGGACTCCTCTTTGATCTGAGCATCTGTAAGTAGGAACACTGTCCTCTGGCCATGCACGCCTGCTTTTTTCATCAAAGCCTGAAAACGGGACAAACGGATCTTATTTATTGACTGAATGTAATAATCACACCGAATGATCTCGCTTGACGTAAATCACATGTTACCTTAAGGTCGTCTCTCCACTCGTTCATGCCATAGTTCTTGGAGATCTCCGGCTGGAACAAGGTCATGCCAGACATGAAGGTGGCCAGCCTGGTGATGGATTGACGACCACTGCCACCAACTCCCACCAGCAGGGCATTTCCTCCAGGCTGCTTAAGCACACGACTGATCCTGGACAAGTGCTCTAGGACGTAGCTGCCACCAACAGTACAGGTGTTTATGTTTATGTCTTTTTAAACCATTCAAATCTATATTCACTGTATTTGTGGTGACTGCATGACTACGAGGTGGTATCAAAAGGTTTAAAGAGTAGTATTGTAACACGCCAACAGATGGCAGCACAAGGCTGTTCGCACAGTCACAGGGAGCACCGACCTTTATAAGTCTGTTTTGTGTCCTTACTTTTATAAAAAATTTTCATGTTGATATATAAAATAGTATTTACCGAAAGATGACCAGGTTCATACGGTTCTTGTGTGTCTGGTTGTATTCTGCCAGGCAGGACTCCACCACCTCACTGAAGCTCTCCATGTTGGGAACCTCTGCATATAATCTGTCTTCAGGATCCACATCAGGGGTCATATAGTCTCCAAACAACAAGCTCCTCATGTCCTCTTCACACAGCTAGAGTTTGAATATAACACACAACATGCTCCCAGTTAATAGTTTTATATGATTTTAGTAACCTGCTCCCAAATCACCTACCTACTTGATACTTACAGCTTTGTTGTTAGATTTGAGGTGTTCGAAGACTGTGTCAAAGTTTTCTTTAAAATGATCTTTTACAATGGTGTTCATTAGTCCGTAGAGCCAGGCTTGGTCCTGGTTGTCCACCAATCGATCGTAAAAGACTCTAAACACCTCATGAACAAACAGGCGAATCAAGGTGTGCTTGCTCTCCAGAGATTCCTTCTTCAGCAGCAGGCAGCCCTGCACTACACGTGAGAAATCTCTCAGGTTGAACGTGTAGTGAGATTTGGCCGGAGTCGGAAGGAGGGTTTGCATTGCTTTTTGATAAACCTGTTCGTATCACGGACAAAAAAAAAGTGATATGTTAGCTGAATCAACGGAGCATTCTCGCTCTGCAGACGACCGGAACCTCGAATGACAATCGTATGATTTACCTCCAGGGTCGCAGAAACGATCTGGTTGCCGAGGGAGTAGCATTCAGTCGGGAAATTGTTGTTGCGGTAGCAAAATGCGACCACGTTCGAAAATATTCGCGTCATTGTCTCGTTGCTAAACGCATTGATACTGCAAATGTTGAAGTGGCGCAGGAAACGAGAGGTCACCGCGTTCCTTCCACCACCAGGTGGACCCATAGCTGCGATCAGTTGCAGATCAATCAAAGTGATTTTGGTGGTGTCTTTTAGGTCATACCTGAAAGATCAGCACAATTTAAACATAGTAAAACTTTCTTCTGTTAAAGAATCCAACCAAAGAAGGATAATTTCCCAAACCTACCAGTTCCCATGGTCGAAATACTGACGAAGCAGCTCGATTGGAGGCTGCGCACCAAACACTTCCATAGCTGGCATGTTCATATCGTCCACAAAAATAACGCATTTCTTTCCCATCGGAGGTCCAAATACTCCCTTTCTTCTCTTATCCAGCCTGGACATGATTATGTTCTAAAAAAGAGGAAATATTGCACCGTTTATGTTTTCCGAAGTAATCAACATGGCAGAAAAACAATAAGATTAAAAGATAAAGACTAAAGATATTTCAAGCTAATTTGCCCTTGCATTTACCTGAGACTGGTTAGCGCTAGTGCGAGCTGAAAAGTTAATAAAGAATGGAAGGTAGAGGTCCTTGTCCAGGTTGTTCATCAGTTTTTCCTTCACGTAAACAGACTTTCCAGTGCCAGTGGGACCAACAAAAAGAAGAGGCCTACATATAATCACAGAAATGTCAGATTAAAAATATTTTAATTAATGTGCAAGCTTTAAATACGTAAAAATCGCATACAGTAGATAATATATTGAAAAGTCAAATCAAGTCAAGTAGGCTGTATTGTGATTTCAATCATATATACAGTGGTACCAGTCACCAGCATATATATATATATAATATTTAATCGCATGATCGTCAGTTAACTCGTGATTAATTGCAATTAATTCGCACATTATTTCTGTTCTAAATGTGCATTAAATTAATACTTTTCAAGTTTTTCTACTATAATCAATATGGGAATGGACAAATATCGATGCTTTACGCAAATGTATGTTTATTATTAGTGAAACCAAACTTAACATAGAGCATGAAGACAAAATATTCTTGTAAAAGTTTTAAAGGAATTATTGTGTTTTATATGATGTAAATCATCAGGACACTAATCGAAACTTTTGCTGTGTTTCCACACAGACGGTTTTTATTCCCGGACTTGTGCATCATGGCGTATTTTAGTGTTTGATTTGAGACTTGGCGCATCAATAAAACAAATGTTTAGTGATTAAAAATAATTTATATCTAAGTAAAGGAAGGACGTTTTGAATAAATGTGTGTTGTGTAGAAGGTTTTGATTACGCCTCTTTTTATATATATATATATATATATATATATATATATATATATATATATATATATATATATATATATATACAGATACACACATACTTTTATATATATTGTCAAAATATATTATCAATATATTTTTGTAGAACCACACACTTACGTTCCATAATTAATGCAGCGGTCCATTAAGTACGTGTAGCGCACAGTGTCGATTGTAGGAACAATGATGTCTTGCACGTTGGTGTTCTTGTTCCCTAACGTGACATCCTTTATTATTTCATTCCAATGAATCCATCTCCCTTTCCCTTTGAACTGAAAATTGGCACAAAAAGAGATCAGGGTCGTGCGCCGAAGAGACATTGAGGTGTCTCAGAGCAATAATTAAGATACAGCAGTAATTTCATTACCCACCTCGTAATAATAGTCATAAACAAGACCCTTATCATCGAAAGGGCATTCCCATTTTGATACAGCTGCAGGGATGGGGTGCTCTGATTTTCCCTTGATGATTTCCCTCAGAAACATATCAAACTTTTCACGACTGTCGCCATCACAGCTTCCACCAACAGACCACACCAAAGAAAACGCAAAGGCACCCTGTGTGAACAATATATGTAGTGATTTAAAGATATTTTACTATAATTTCAGATAAAATAGTGACATTAATCACAAGTTACAAACGATTACTTGCCATGATCCATGTACGAATATTCTTGTTTCCAGGATCTTCATTTACAGGTTCTGTGAGAAGCATTTCTACGAGTCGTGTAAGAGACACTACCGTATTGCTGTTAGTGGTGGGGACTACCTCCTGTAGCAGAAACAGATGATCAGAGATGGTTCAATGAGCAATAATTTGCAATGATCAATGTAATTCTGCAGTAAAATACAGTGTTCAGCGAAAATACACATACATACCTTACAGCTTTTCCTTAAAATATTATGCGATGGAGGGATCAACCAATTAAATAGCTCCAGCAGCAGGGTGGAATTCTCCTGGCTCTGAAGAGGCTGGGGTAGAGTTTTTACCCAGGAGGACACCAGAGGAAGCCATCCCAGCTGAGAGGGTTCCATATAGATCATTCCACAACGACTCACTGTGGCTGGCTGAAACAGAAAGTCAGTACAACTAGTGTAACATTATACTCTAACCTGGTCACCAAATCCAATCTTAATTTTAATGGTCAAGAGATTAGTATTCCAGTCATCTTACCGAGGCCTGTGATAAGTCCATCGCCTCGAAAATCAGACTCATTTGATTAGACATCTGGATAATTTCTCCGCTCATGAGACAAAGCTGCAAGACAAATATGAATTTGTTACCTGATGATACAATGGCCACACAATTAAACCAAGGTGGAATCAAAAAAGTTTCAAGACTAGTTTTGTAATACGCCAACAGATGGCAGCACAACGGGATAAAGGGATAGTTCACCCTCCCAATTAATGACAATTCTGTCATCATTTACTCACACTTCTTTCTTTCTTCTGTTTGACCACAGTTTTCACTGTTCTTTTACTTTTTTACTCATTTTGGTGAACATTCTCAATAGCATTCATATCCTACTGTTTTAAATACTACAGCGCCCTCTGCTGGTTGAAGAATTAACATCCTAATATGAACGCAGCCTTTTCATTTTCCAGGGAACAAACTGACATGGTCCTGCAGGCTGTAGTTAAAGATAAAGATTTAAAGCTCACGTGGGATGCCAGTTGGCCATCCCCGGTCTGAAAAATAGTGTGTAAATGTAGATAAATAAAGTACTTTCTTGTAAACGGATCTAGTCTTGAAATGTTTAAATGGCACCTCATTTACACACACCATCAAACCAATTGCAATATAGTTCTATATTAGATGAAATTAATTCCAGAATAAAAGCTTACCTTTTTGTTGTCATCCAGCACAGTGTTCATGCTCTCAATCCAAAGTGTGTCAATTGGTCCATCAAACACCACCCACTTCCTGTCTGGGGTCTCTGAGGAAGCAAACTCCCGGAACGTATTTGCCACAATGCCGTCTGTCCACTGGAAAAGAATAATGAAATAATTATAATAACAAGACGAATTCAAGAATCGTAACCAATTTGGCAGATAGACACTCACCTCATGTGATACTGGGTCAAACTGACCAAAAAGCTGGCCCATTGTAATGGACTTCGGGTTGACAGTAAGATACTGGACTCTCTCCTCTTCATTGTAGCCCTTCGCATTCATAAGTGTTAGCGTGTCGGCTAAAACATGGAGTACTTTGGTTTTGCCAGCAAAAGGTTCACCAACAAGCATGAACCTAAAAATAAACGACTGTTTATAAAAGGCTAGGATATAGCGGAATGCTAAATTTGGGTAAATCTACGATGAGCCTATTTGCTGCTTTGCGAAACAATGTACACCTACCCATGTCGTACGATCATCATCTCATAAGTCTGGATAAGTTTATCCAGGAAAATTTGCACAGGCTGGACATTGTGGGTTTCGCAGCATTCATTAGCACAAGCGAGTAGAAGCTAAAACATAAAGGAATGATTACGAAAATGTTAAGACACGTACAATATTACAATTTACACAAACACTATTAGACCTCAAATACTAATAAGATAAATACTCACCTGATAGTCGGCTACGGGCAGAGAAATTCCAGGGAAGAGATCACTTGTAATTCCATTGAAGAGATGTATATCATGGGAAAGAAACTTGGGCTCGTTCACATCTTTGATGGATCGTAGAAGCTAACAGGACAAAAATAAACAGGAAGAAGAAAACATTAGTTTTGAACCGAGTAATAAGGGATAACGATTTAAATATATTACGAATATTGTTCTTACGAGAATATCTTCATTTTCATCTGGAAATTTGAGTTTGAGGTTCCCTGCGGCCACCAGTACTGCTTTCACAGCTCTCATTCCATAATCATAATGAAACTGGGAGGACAACTGCTCCGAGCACAACCTGTATGTCATTACTATCTTTACTGAAAGCGGTTTGGCGTTTAAGAAGCCGTAAGAATACAGAGAGATCTCTGCGATCAGAGCATAGTTAGGTACCATCATTGCCACTGTTCTAAACAAAACCTAGAAAAACACAGAACAGAGTAATAGCATTTATACATAATAATACACACAAAAATAACAGTCAGAAAAAATCAATTGAGCAATCAGAGAGGGGGAAAAAAAAAGAAAACCACTCAGGTTCTTACTTTGAGGTTATCAGGAAGCTCTGATCTTCCTGCATATCCAGGGTTCATGGTGATGGCGACAAAGCAATTGGGATTGAGACGAAGCTCAGTACCCTCGAAATCAAAAACCTCCATACTTGTCTCAATAGCTCTTTGAATGCACAAGATCTGCTGCGCCACCACGGAAAGCACCTCCAGCTCGATACGGTTAAACTCATCAAAACATGCCCATGCTCCTGAGGATGCCAGTCCCTTAAAGAACTGCAACAACATGACAAATCAAAGAGATTATTCACTCCCTTCTAGAGATCCTGACCATTAATTCTGAGGGCATCTAATTTTACCTTCCCCATGGCTAAGTAGTCAAGTCCATCGGAACAGTTGAACACCACGCACTGCACAGCGAGGGCTTTGGCCAAGTCTTTAGTGGTCTCAGTCTTTCCTGTTCCTGCAGGGCCTTCTGGAGCACCACCCAGATTTAGATAAAATGCTCCAATCTGCAAGAAAGATAGTAAACAACCATTAATCGAATGTTGATTTTGCCTGTTTGGTCGATATTTTTCTTTCTTTCAACAAAATGGCTAAATGATCAGAGAGGTTGGTGCTGGTGTTCAGGTTTACCAAAGTTCTGTAACATCGGTCTGTTAAAGGTGTGATCACCAAACGAGGCGAATTTCCCAAATACTCATAAGCATACTTGACGTCACAGTTCACGATGCAGACACGAACGTTGTCGTTTGTCCAGTAGTAACGTAGCTGTGCTAACCATTGAAAGTCTGTCTCAGAGGAAACGCCTGAACAAATAAAATAAGTAAGAACCATAAGAATGTTACAAGGAATAGAGGTGAAAAGAGTAATAAAATATTCTACTCAAACGAATGTACTGTTACTTTGATGAATTTTTACTTAGGTACAGGTAAAGTTGCCGGACCATATTTAAAACCATATTAACAAATGTAAATAAACAACCTTGCTGGATCATTTCCATCACCACATCACGGGCATGCACATCTATAGTGACCAGTGCCCCTAGAGTGGTACGAGTCTGTTTGGACAGTTTTCCTCTGACAAGCTCGACGATGTCATTCAGCTGGCTTTGTAGCTGGTCATAATAGTTCTGCAGACCCTGCCAACGAAAACAAAACAAAACACAACAGTATAACATCTGTATCTCAAAAATACAGCTATGGGTATGGCTTGTGTTTGACACCATAAGTATTTACTTACGTTGAGTCCACTCTTGATAGCGTCATGTACTTCTAGAGTCCAGTATATCTGAGAGGTACAGAGCACCACCTGACCAGGCCATTCGCAGACCCACTTACTCCTGGTGGACTCTGGGTAAGCCTGTGGGGCAATATACAAAGGTTAGAAGCTAGTACAGTACTTTGAAAAGCGGTGAAGATAACGTTACAAAATGTATTCAAATGTGCAGTGTTGCTTTATACATGATTTGACATACAGTCTCATTCAAAAGTATTGGAACAGCATATTTTTTTCGTCAAATCCACTATTCACACCAGACATACCCAGGCATCATGTTATGGCCACCTGCCTAAAATTGTGTTAGTCCCCCTTTTGCTGCCAAAACAGTCCCGACCTGTCGAGCTCTAACAGCATTAACTTCTTCAGCAATTTGAGCTACTGGAGCTCATCTGTTGGAGGAGCTCCGGGAAATGTTCACTGGCTGCCTAATATATGCCACTCATGATACAGGTGCCATCATGAAGAGATAATCAGTGTTATTCACTTCACCGCTCGTAATGTTATAACGTCATAATGTTATGTTAGGCGTAAGCTGTCTACATTAATCCTTAAGATACCAACACAATAACACACCCAGCAATATCGTTATATGCTGATAGTTATCGCTAAAAATTATAATTATTATTATTTTATTTTTTGTCAATATCACACAACCCGTACCTGACAACCCGATCTACTGTTTCAAATTCGCTTTCTGATCTCAAACCCAAATATCTAATTTCATTATAAAGGAAAAATCCAAACAAATGGCCTTTCCGAACCATTATTTTTGGAGTATAAACCCTCGAGACTTTGTCTTGACTATGAAAGAGCAGAATACAATTGTGTTGATTTTCTCACCAGTTTTGCGCGGCTGATTACATCCCTAACACTACGCAGCATCAGATCTTCCACCTGCACAAGCCACCTCTCCACTGCTCCTCGTGCCTCTGAAGTGGAGATAAGCTCGATTAGGCCCACTCGCTCACCCTCACTACTATACATGGCCTGGATATCCAAGTTGGGCAGGAAATCCAGTTTGGCAATGCCCTCGAAGCACTTCTTGAGGTGAGGCTGTACACGCAGAGGATCCTTGGTTTCAGAGAGGATCTCCAACATTTCGTCATTAGACAGGAAGAAAAATCTGAGGGGGTTAAAGAAAAATGGCAGTATAGTAAAAAAAAAAAAAGCAATAAAGCTTGAAAAGACGCGATTTTGCACGAACTTTACAAATATCGCAGAACGATCCTGATACCGTGGAAAGAATAGTCGTTTCTTCTCAAGGTATGCATTCAGTCCCTTCATAATTTTATCAAGAAGGTCATTTGATTCCTTGAGCTTCTCAAGTAAGCCGGGGAGTGAAGTTGCTGCTAAAACCTGCAACACACGAGATCATTGTGCAAAAGTTTAAAAGTATGTTCAAAGACTTAAATCTGTTGGAGATAAAACAAGCCGATGTTATTTTGCGCTGCCGGCGTGTTACCGTTTACCTTTGAGTCTTTTTCGCAGTGTTTCATAACTTCCCTCCAGTGTTTGTCCACGATCTGAAATTGGCGTCCCTCTTCAGGCATCTGCTGCATGATATCCTGCGAGCTGAAGATGGGCTCCAAGTAGAGCCACTGGGCCTGTACCTTCAGCCACTCATCTATAGTGTCCTGGATATTGATCAAACGCCCCTCCCAGGCCTAAGCAGCAACAGTGAGCAATATTTAATACATAAAGAATCTTGACAATTTTCATAACCTTGCACCAATACATAATGCAAAGGTCATTTTCCAAACAAAAACTAGGATAAATTACCCTGATCTCCACTTCAAAAGGTTTGATAAATGGGGAACTCCTCATGGTCTGGGTTTTCACTATCTGGTCGTCCAACATGGTCTGAATTTCATCTACTGAAGTAACAATAGACACACCAGACTCCCTGTATGCGACGTAATTAAAAGCCACAACATCCCATGACTCCAGCATAGTCTGCATGGCCTTCTCCAACGAGAATTCCTGGACAAGAATGACTGTATCAATAATGGATCTTTAAAAGAATAGCATAAAATACTTAAATCGTTTACTTTAAAGTTAAGATGAGAAACATTTTGTATGGCAACGCCAGATTATGGCCCTGCCATTTCTTCAGTGGTTTACTTTGCTGGCTGCAGTACTGATGGTCTCAAGCTGCTCCAGGTAAGCAGTGAAGTTCTTTTTTAAGACTTTACTCAGTGTGGTCTCTGGACCGGGCGACATGTCATATTTCATAATCGCTGACATCTGCTCCCAGTGTCGCGATCTCATTCCAGGATTACACAGGATGGACACTGTTGGGATGTTCTCCTGTGAACAGAAATGTGTCATCCTATGCTTTGCTAGTTAAAATAAATATTAGAGGTACGAGATCTTTGGGACAAGAAATAGAAAAAAAAACATTCGCATGCACCTTGAAATGGCTGATTTGCGTGATGACATTGTTGCAGATTGCAGCATTGGGACTTTCCTGTTTTTCTTCTACTTGTTTTTCTTCTTCTTCTTCTTCTCCAGGCTTCTTTGCAGCTGCTTTCTCTTGCTCAGCCTTCTTCTGTTTCTGCAGGAAGAACTTCAGACTCTTGTAGATTTCTTGGGAAAACTCATCCACCTCTGCCTCTATGCGTTCACCATTCAAATCCAAGAAGGGACCATTCATCCATCTAAACATGATCAGCGATAAAAGAAAAGACACGCATTGAGTTAGACAAAGCAGTTCAGTCCATAGCGAGTTGAAAATCAAAACGCTGCATCCTCTTATTAAAAAAACCCGAAGTAAAACAATGATAATTGAACAAACTTCTCCTGCGTGGTCTGCCATCTTAGTACAAGTCCAAACAGCTTGTTATATGGCTCAAGGTTCTCCTTGATCACATCAATCTCTGGATAAACAGTAAGGTCCCAGTTGTACAGAGTCTCTTCTTTGTTGATGAAGACAATTGCCTCATCGGCATCCTGAACCCTTTTCACCACTTTTTTGACATCTTTCACATACTGAATAAATAGAAAATAAAGTGTCATCATCATTCAAGGAGCTCTGATGATAGATAATCTAATTTGTAGAAGATAATGTGTTTTTTTTTTTTTACCTGATGCATCATATCCAGGTCAAAGCAATGAACAAACTCCTCAATCCTTTTGATAAGTTTATCAAGCTCCAGCAACAACTTCTCTCTCCTGCCCAGCAGCTCCTGCTGACCTTTCTGCTTGGCTTTCTCCAAGATCTATAACACAGGACCAAAACAACTTTGAGTGGGGCTGAATCCCAAAGCTTACAATACATACTTAGACTGAATCTGAGATGTGGCTCAATGAGGATGGGCGAACGTTACCTCAGCACTTTGATCGAAAATTGGAAGAATATTTTGTGGCCACATCAGGACGGTTGAATGAAGCTTTAGGTCTTCTACATCAAATATGTGTACATCCAGCAGGTAATTCAATCTATTATGCGCTTCCTGAACAAAATATCCATTCTTCCTGTTAGTAATTTTGTGGCCATAATATGTGTAGACTGAGATTAAATGAACGTTAAGTGCTCACCTTTATCTTAATGCCAAGCTCTTCAAGTCCTATGGTCTTAACCTGCTCAATATACTCGATCATCTCGGTCATTTCTTCTGATGTGGTCGGAGTTTTTAAAGATTTCTCCTTAATGATCTCAAACTCTTCACAGATTCTTAATAAAAAAAAAAAATAAAAATCCTCAGGCGTCCTGGTAAACCGAATACAAAAATCGATTAATTAATTTGAGGAGGAGAAACAAAGAAATGAAGTCTTACTGAAGACAGTGTTCACGGTTTGCGCTGATCAGTCGCTCCACAAGGATTGTAGAAAAAGTGTGTGCTTTATTTGACAGCCCTTGATTGAGTTCGTTGCATTTCAAGCAGATCATGTCAAAATGAGCCACGGAGTCGAGGTTAGAAAGCTCTTTGGAGAGTGCACGGAATGACTCGACTTGCTAAAGATAAAACAGCACAGTCAGATGTACTGCAACACATTGCACATGAAGGTACTGTAAATCAAGCCGTGTTAAGCAGTCATTTACCTCAGTATACTGTTCGAAACTGTGCTGTTCCTCCATAAATATCTCGACCTGATCCTGCGCACTCCCGTTTATTAGCCAATCGTAGTTTTCAGCTACAGAAAACAGATTTATTCGAAGGGGGGGGGGGGGGGGGGATTAACAAGCAGGTCATTATGAACATCATTATAATATACAGAAGATAAAAAAAAAAAAAACGTTTTGCATATTTTTTTTTTATTATATATTTGGTATTAAAATTAAGATAAAAATAAATAAATGCAATGAGCTCACAATAATTCTGGAAGTATTTCATGGGTGCCTGTAGGTTTTCATGAACTGCGTTCCTCACTGTAGTCTCTGCCCATGTGATAATGTTCTCTGGCACTTTAGCATCAACCACTGTCCTATTTTCCTCATCAATCCAGGACTGAACAGTCGGGACTTTCTGTAAAATGATGACATGATAACATGATCTGTTTGAATACCACCGTTCTTACTCGGTGGTGGACAGTAACAAAGTAAATGTAATTCTTTTTACATTTTTGTGCTTGAGTAGGTTTTTCATGTATCTGAACCTTATTTTAAAGTCAAATATCTCAGTGGGGACTCAACTACATTTTGCAAAATCAGTCGTTCCCTTTTTATTTATGAGTGGATTAAAAACCTAACTGGTCAAGCCACCAATCAGGGTGGAGCGCTCGCTCTGTTTTGAACTGGGTTTGATTGGCGCTTGGTGTATCTACTTATCAGTTCAACAGCAAGCAGAACATTTAGAGAGGAATAAATGATGAAGAAACTCCAGACTCGAACTCAACACAACACACGTGACCTCATTTACACCGTTATTTCTAAGTAGATATGTGGGCTCATGATAATTGTAATAGAAATCAATCAAATTTTGACTCATTAATATCATTCTATTAGTGGATCAGTGTGCTGAGAGTCACATTCGAGTCTTTTCACATAAACTGAGGTGATTAAGTGAAGAGTCTTGTGACAAAAATGATCATAGGAACATTCTAGTTGTAACAAATCATAGCACTTTGGATACTTAAGTTCAGTTGAAAGAAAAAACTTTTGTACTTTTACTCAAGTGAAAGTTTAAATGGACACTTTTAATGGAGTCACATTCTATCTTGTGTATTTCTACTTTAACTACAACTACATTGTTTGTGTACTTTATCCACCACTGCATAAACTAGAAATGAGCTAAAACTTTATTCTAGAGGAATCCAGATACCGTAATTTCCGTAATAAGCCGCACCCACTGAATTTTACAAATATTTTTGTTTTGAACATAAATAAGCCGCACCTGTCTATAAGCCGTCTACACTAATGTACTTTACACAGGCTTTAACGAAAGACACGTTACACACAGTGTAACGGGTGAAATATGTTGTCCTTTAGGAGCATAGCGGTATTTTGGAAATAGCATGCCAGAAGTGAGCTCTCCCTTCACCCAGACTCAACACGTTACAACGGCTTGTATCTAAACAGTAGCCGACCAAGAAAGTCATTGTTCACTGTCTTCCTCCTTCCTTTCGTAACTATTTTTCTCGGGAGTTTAACTTTTAGCATCGTCGTGCGTTTAAAAATCACCTGATGGAAGTTTTTTCTCCGGATGCCGTGCAACTTAGAACACAGGTGAGGTGCGTTTTTTCGTTTCCGTTCGGAAATTTCATTGGTCTAATGTTATGGGGTTCAGTTTTTTTGCTTGAAGTTTGTGAAACCGGGAAAAACCCAGGAAAAATTCATAAATTAGCCCCTTCGTTGTTTAAGCCGGTTCAAAACTTAGGAAAAAAGTAGTGGCTTATATTCCGAAAAATACGGTACTCATTAGGTTATAAAGCAATTGCATTGTACAAAATAAGGATTATGTACAAAAAAATAATAAAAATTTAATTAAATAAAAATTAATTAAAAAATTATACACATTTGTGACATTTATGTGCAATTGATAACAATGTAAGGCAGGCAAAGTTCATCAAAGACATCCTTTACACACCTGCAAAGTGTGGTTGATTGAGCTGAGAATTTCTAAGACAGCCTCCTCCAGCTCCTGAAAGCTGGGAGAGAAGGCCATCTTTTCATCATCAAATATCAACGCCATCGTAAAGAGGGGAAGCTCCTGCTTGTTAAGTGGTCCAAACAAGCTGACGAAAGCCTCCATGCTTCTTTTAATCAGAGCCTTCAGCTACAAAAATGAAGAATAACTGCCAGTTATATCTCATCCAGGTGTGACCACCACTGAGGTATCAATAACATGTTGATGGCTTCCTAGACTCACTTGGTTGGAGAGAAGTGTTGCAACACAGTTATAAAAGGCATCCAGCTTTTCTTCTTTGATTCGTTGGATTGTGGACTTGCTGGTGAGCAACTGAATAATCCTCGGGAACCAGGTTTTCATAAGCTTCTGCTCAACCCTCTGACACTCCACAGACACTTTGTTCTTCAATTGCTCACAGTCTACAGGCCCGATGGACCTTTACATCAGAATAACACAAATGAAAGGTTAACAAATAAACAGCTTAAATGGGACAGCAACATTTTCCAATAAATCTTAACAAAACGTTCTGAAAGAAAAGACGGTTTAACGTTAGATTTGATGTTTTGATGTGCCTGGTGAAATGCTTTTCATGGATAGGCCCAGCGTGACACTAACACATGTAATAGTAAAGGCTACTTTAAAAAAAAATTTGTCAGAGCCCAAACTTCTTTACTTTAACTTGTGTGAAAAAGTGTAGTCAGTACTTCAACTTTTACCAGTCTTTTAAAACTACTTCTACTTGAGTGAAGGATGTGTGTAGTTTTTGCCTTTTCTGGATAGCATAAATCCAGAGGTGTTCTTTTTGTTCTTGACTTGCTCATCATTCTTGGCAAATCCATTTCCTCTTTTTTACACAGTTTGCAACGTGATAGTAAGGCAAAGTCATTACTGCGCTTTTTTCTCATTTTTAAAATTGGTGTCATTTGATGTTATCGATTTAGAACTTGATATTTCAATAAATGAGACATTTTCCAACTTGAATTTCAATCGGAATCGCATTTGCCACATAAGTACTCGGTTTGGCTGATTTTCCAGGTCTTTTATGGATACCACGATAGACCAAAAAACTTATAGGGAATTGTTTTTATAAAATTATATGTTGAAATAATTACATTTATAAATAAAAATATAATTATTAATTATAAAATAAAGTAGAATGTTAATACAGTACAGAAAGTAACGAATGCGGCGACGTGTATCTTCAGCCCCGCCCCCCTTTTGACGCCATAGGACACTTCGACCAATAAACAAGCAGAGAATCTACGCATAGGCAAAATTCTCGCTACATTCTTGCAAATGTTTTCTGTGCGAGTTTAAAGCGTGTGGGAGGAGGATTTACGGCTTAAACAATAAAAGAAATGCTTGTTTATAAACACGGGAATTACTGTATTTCATTATCATATTTTTGGGGTGTTGTGAGTCAGTACCTGCAGCCTGAGAGGTCTATCAGAAGCATCTGAGAGAATGTTACGTGACAGATCTCCAAAACGATTTTCATCGCTGGGTGTAGGATGTGCAAGTTCTCTTCGATCACCTTTCGACTCCTGGTGAAGGTGCCATGCCATGGCCTGCGAAATCAGGAAGTGTAATACTGAAAACGATTCTATTCACTGATATAAATCCGAAAGAATCAATGCATTATTACACTCACTTTTTTGCAGGCGTTGGTAAGAGAACATCAGTACACTCCTGTGACTTCTGAAGGATGTTGTCAACTGAAGAAAAATGGAGTATGTACAATAATAAAAACGATTGGACTACTTATTAAAATGCGTACGGCAAAACTTTTGCTATTTACGTCCATCTGAAGTATGTAGACCCAAATTGACATTATGTTTAGATTTCATTCATTCATTCTTTCATTTTCTCCCGCTTATCCGTAATTCGGGTTGCGGGGGCAGCAGTCTAAGCAGGCCCCCGCCTTTGACTGCTGCCCAATCCTCACCGCACCGTCCCTTACGGTCTCTCCTGCAGGTGGTGAGCCCACGGGAAGGCGGCCCCACGTCACTCCGACGTCACGGACCTTGATATTTCTCTCGTAAGGGACCCCCGGAGCATAGAGGGTTAAGGGCCTTGCTCAAGGGCCCAAGAGTGGCAGCTTGGCGATACCGGGGCTTGAACCCCAGACCTTCCGATCGGCGACCCAGCGCCTTAACCGCTGGAGCCACCACTCCCCCTCATATGTTTAGATTTTTATGTTATTTTCTATTACAAAGCTTGGATCAAACTTCATTTAAGTGATCAGTTAAATCGACTAATAGCTATAATTACTAATAAATCTAACTTTGTTCATGATTTCCTGTGGTATTTTTTTTACATGTGAATTTGAGCATGGTGCTACAGAAGTCCTCTCCAACTTCGTTGCATAATTCCTCCACCAGCTCTACTTTCCCAGGACCTGCACGAAGCTGAGGTGGAATGAGGCACATCATGTTGTCGAGCCACTGCTGCTGAATGGGTACAATCGGTCTACTTTCCACGCACTGCCTTAATAACAGGTAGTTCATCTACAGACATGTAGCATGGAAAAATGTTATCAGGGAGAGAAATAAAAAGCGGGAAACGCTTAGCTGAAAGTCTGCAGTTTACGGTAATAATCAATAAAATCGACATACGTGCTGCTTCCTCGCTTCACTCATCTGAAAAAAAAAAAAGAAAGAAAGAAAAAAGTGTTTGAGAGCAGTAATAAATCATAAGCAGTAATGATAATATATAATGAATATAATGTATTGAAAGAAAATTGTAATACTGCTGCAGGAAGCTCGGGATCAGGTTTTAAATCATCCATTGTAGTTGCGTTTGTTGTTGTAGTTGTTGTAGTTTTTTTGCTGCATTCACAACCCTGAAAAGACAAACGAGAATTAAAATAGCAAGGGCTGTCTATCGTTAGGCGATAATATAATACTGCTTTAACCAGTATAAATAATTTGCACAATCATTTGTATATAATACTATTATTTTACTATATTTTATATTTGTATTAAATATTATTACATTTATTAATATTATTATATTTATTTATTATAATAAATATTTTTTATTCAATGTTATTATTTACATTATTTGTAAATCATTTGTATTACGTCTACGTATTATACGAACGCTGATTATAAATAAAAGATTATATCATTTATAATAAAATGTTGTACAGTATACATTAGATGAACTTATTTCAACCCGGAATTGATCTAAACCCATAGCTAAAACAAAAATCTTAAAAGATAACAAATTAGTCATAATTCATGTAACGTTTAAATGGATTAAATGGAATTAAATTAATTAAATGGAAAGTGTAAATAGTGGTTGGATTGCACAAAGCTTGAAAAAATTCATATACTGTTCATTTAATACCGTGCAAAACAACAGCAAACAACACAAATGTTCATCAAGAGGGAATATACCAGTTCTCATCAACAGGGGGCACTGTCACTACAATATCATACAGCTTGTTATTAAGTCTTATTATGAACATGTCGCTGATTGTTCTCAATTTTGTTTGAGCCTACATACGGGTATTAGTTACAAGATGGCGGCGCTCTAAACCACGGATCGGGGAAGTCATGGCAAGTTTTGTTGGTTTATTTATATTTTAATAACATATAATTAAAACTTAAAATAAACAGCATATTTGGTGTTTTAGGAATATTTTAAAGCTTTTTTTTTTTTTACCATCATTCAGTATTAAACATAGTCCTAGACCAGTCTTAAATTATAAATGATAAAATATAACTCTGTACATATACATAATTTATAATCTGTAATTCTGCTCTGATTGATTATTACCCTGGTCTGTATATTGGTGTATAAATTCAATGACGTGCATACAACGCTTTAGTTACCTTCTATTTAGCAGGTGCAGCAAAAATGAGCACAATCATGAAAATGCCGCATATTAAAGATAATAAATAACCGAAGTCTATGACGACATAGTTTCCGATTTAAAAAAGGGGGCGGGGCGATCGATCGGCGGCGGCGTGGTGGTGGTGTTGGTGGGGGGACAAATATGGATTCTTTATGCAAATGTATGTTTCTTAGTAGTGAAACCAAACTCAACATAGAGCATGAAGACTAAATATTCTTCTAAATGTTTTAAAGTAATTATGGCGTTTTAAATGACGTAAATCATCAGAACACCAAACGAAACCGTTGCTATGTTTCTACACGGACAGTTAATGAGGTGATACCGGATAAACTGTACCTCTTCTAACGTTCATAATCAGAGTATATTTATTTTTGTTAATTAGTTTGATTAAAATTAGACATTTCGAGCTTCCTATTTATAGATTTATTATGTCTGTGAGACAAATATTTCTCTTGGGTACCGACTAATGTGAAGGGCTACCAGTTTGATACACACTTCTGAAATAAAAAATTTGCTCAATTTACCTTTAATTATATGTTATTATTAATAATAATGATATTTATTAATCCAACAATCCAATTTCTTTGCTCATATGCCATTTTATAAAAAATAATCTTAAACTTTAAATAACTTCTAATATTTTGTTCTCCATAAAAATATCTCCAGTCAAACACCAGACGTCTCACAGCTTCATCATGCAGCTCTTCAGAACCTCTCCCTCAGTAAATAACCGGCTGATGTGACTCTGATTTCTCCTCTGTTTTCACACCAGCTTCACTTTGTGATTTTGCTCTGGTGAAAAACATCTGCTGAAATGTCAGATTCTTCTTTAACTCTTCTACTTTCTGTATCTTCTGCTCTGCATTCAGGTTTTTCAGCTTCTCCTGATGTTTTGTCTCGTAGTTCTGTCTTAGATTCAATTCCTTAATTACAGCCACATTCGCTCCACACATAATACACACGTGTTTACCGCAGTGTCAGTAAACATCTACTCAGAATCCCATCGGTTTTAAAAGGCTCTGTTTTCAGAATCAACTTTTCTCTTCGCCACTGTGAGGCGCTGTTTCACAATAACTGTACAATAGGGTTAAAAACATCAAGAGAAGCTCCACTTGATTGACGCTGGAATGTTCCCAGCTAGTCTAGTGTTCGGTAAGGCAGCTGAAGCGCTGCATTATGGGATCTGTAGTTTGTGTTCAGCTCTTCATATCGCCAGGACATTAATAACAATATTAATAGATCTTTAAAAAATCATCTCGCGGGCCGGATATAATTGTACGTCGGGCCGGATTTGACACTGAGTTTGACACCCCTGATCTATGTGAAGACACTGATCATGTTAATGATTTCTCACAATAATTTTTAACAAAGATTTAACAAGGTAGAAAACAGCTATTTTTTAGAAAAGGCGACTCATGTGGTCCTTGCGGGCGGTGACCCCTGGCCACGTTGGTTACCCCTGATTTACACTTTACCGCACTACACTGTTACCATGCTGTTTTTTGCACCTTTGACTGTATTTTATTACACTATACTGTTATTATACTATACTGTTTACATGCTGTCTTTTGCACCTCTTGACTGCTGCTGTTTTTTTGCACTACACTGTATCTGTTTATATTCACTCCCGGGTATAGTTTTTACAGTTCTCCTGGCACAGTACTGTATATTCAGAGTATACAGTTGGTTTACTAGTCGGTGCTATCTCAGGTTTTGTGTCTTGTCTTGTGTTGTCTGTCTGCACTGTCTGTCTATACTCTTTTTCATCTGCACTGTTTGCACTAGGTTGCACTCGATGCACTTTATGTAGCTTGTGTTGTGTTGTAGCTCTATGTTGTTGTTTAGTGTAGCACCAGGGTTCTGGAGGAACGTTGTCTCGTTTTTACTGTGTACTGTGTACCATTGTGTATAGTAATAATGACAATAAAAGCCTCTTGACTTGACTTGACCTGACTTAATTGCCAGGTGTGTGCAACATGGCGGATTTTGGTGCTGATTTGAGACATGGCGCATTAATAAAAAACAAATGATTACTAATAATTTGTCGTAGAGAGAGAGAGCGCGTGTTGGAGGCTGGGGGATTTTCGAGTCTCGAGCTCATACCACAATTTTTTGCTTGCGTAACAAAGCAAAAAATCGACCGGGTAACGACTCGTACCTCGGAAAACTCGTAGGTCAAGGTACCACTGTATATATATATATATATATATATATATATATATATATATATATATATATATATATATATATATTAGGGCTATTGAAAAGTAACACGTATAAGCTATTTTATTTTACTGCCACTCATTTTATTAATGCAAATCGCATTTCTGTTTGACCAATTTTTATTAAAAATATAAATAAATAAATAAATAAATATAATGGAGGCGCAATTACAACCTTCAACGCAACACAAATTTATTCCCACCATCCTTTCTTTAATCCGATACAAAAATAATAATAAATTCCAGCCAAAAATATTTTTTAGTATCTTTGTGTCCAATTTCCATGTCCTTCTGTGCTTCAAATCAGACTGTGAAATGTAGCTGGTCGCCTGGCCAAACTGAGCGATCGGGAGAGAAGGGCCTTAGTATGAGAGGTGACCAGAAACCTGATGGTCATGCTAACTGAACTCTAGAGATCCTATGTGGAGATGGGACAAAGGTACAGAAGGACAACCATCACTGCAGTGCTCCACCAATCTGTGCTTTATGGCAAAGTGACAGAAAGCTCTCCTTAGTGCAAAACTCATGTAAGCCGAGTTGGAGATTGCCAAAAGGCACCTGAAGGACTTTGAGTCTGTGCCGAACAAGACTCTCTTCTCTGATAAAACCAAGATTGATCTGTTTAGCCTCAATTTGAAATGTTATGTCTGGAGAAAATCAGGCACCGCTCATCACCTGCCTGAAACTATCCCAAAAGTGAAGCATGGTGGTGGTTGCATCATGCTGTGGAGGTGTTTTTTTGCAGCAGGGACTGAGCTTCTGGTCAGGATTAAGGCATAAATGGAGCAGCTTAATGGAGCTTTTTTCATTAAAAATTGTTCCACAGCGCTAAGGACATTAGTCTGGACTGAAGGATCACCTCCTTACATGACAACATCCTGCTTAACCTCGCCCTCCTCCACTCTGTGTTCCTTAATGAGATTAATAATCCATATTTATATTTATGTCATTATTCCCGTAGATTTGACTGTGTTCAAATTCTGACCCGATTTTACTTTTATTTCGTTTTTGACTTGGATGAGCTTCTTACATTTTTACAGTGTGAACATTTTTATCTGCCCATTTTTATTCTTTACACATGTTAATAACCAAACACTCAGTTTTAAAGACTCTACTTGTTTTTATTTCATCAGAATTAATTAAATCTGCACATGCTGAGAGGAGACCTAACACAAGCACTGATATGATATGCTAATAGGACATGACTACATGACATAATTATATCATTTATATGTATATACCTTTGTAAATAATATAATATAATATCTAGCTGAGTATTTCAAGGCTAGTTTGCAGATGGATAGCTAACTGCAAGACAGCCAGATGTAGGAATGCCTTGTTAGTTAGATAAGATGGATAGCCAGCTAAGTAGGATAGTCTCGCTAGCTAGCTGAGGTAAATAACTAGCTGCTAGTAATAGAAAAGCCCTAGCTAGCTAATCTAGATAACTAGCTGCAATATAGCCAGATATAGGAGAACCTTGCTAGTTAGCTAAGATAGATACAGTATCTAGCAGTATAACCACATATAGGAGAGCTTCGCTAGTTAGCTAAGGTAGATAACTAGCTACAATATAGCCATATAAGGAGAGCCTTGCTAGTTAGCTAAGATAGATAACTAGCTGCAATATAGAAAGACGTAGGAGAACCTTGCTAGTTAGCTAAGATAGATACAGTATCTAGCAATATAGCCATATAAGGATAACCTTGCTAGTTAGCTAAGATAGATACAGTATCTAGCAATATAGCCATATAAGGAGAACCTTGCTAGTTAGCTAAGATAAATACAGTATCTAGCAATATAGCCATATAGAGGAGAGCCTTGCTAGTTAGCTAAGATAGATACAGTGTCTAGCAATATAACCACATATAGGAGAGCCTTGCTAGTTAGCTAAGATAGATAACTAGCTGCAATATAGCCAGATGTAGGAGAACCTTGCTAGTTAGCTAAGATAGATACAGTATCTAGCAATATAGCTATATATAGAAGAGCCTTGCTAGCTAGCTAAGCTAAATAACTAGCTGCTATATAACCACATATAGGAGAACCTTGCTAGATATATAAGCTAGATAACTAGCTACAAGAAGTAAAGCCTTGCTAGCTAGCTAAGATAGAACTAGCTGCAATATAGCCAGATATGAGAGCATTGCTAGCTAGCTAAGCTAGATAACTAGCTGCAATATAGCCAGATATAGGTGAACCTTGCTAGCTAGATAACTAGCTACAAGTAGAAGAGCCTTGCTAGCTAGCTAAAATAGATAACTAGCTGCTATATAGAAATACATAATAGAACCTTGCCTGCTATCTTAGATAGATACAGTATCAAGCAATATAGCCACATATAGGAGAGCCTTGCTAGCTAGCTAAGCTAAATAACTAGCTACAATATCACATATAGGAGAACCATGCTAGTTAGCTAAGATAGATAACTAGCTGCAATATAGCCAGGTATGAGAGCCTTACTTTTTCTTTAAAAAATTATATCACACATGCAAATCGGAGAATCTTAACCTTAACAATGTAAAACGATTTGTGAAAATGGTGTGTTTTTAGCTATATGTCTAATACTTCTGCACATTCTTCACTGCCCAAATCCCTTATTCTTATCTGTTGTATATAAATTAACATACTGATCTGCACTTGTCAATTTGCACAATGATTCTATATGGACTAAAATATACTATACTGCATTTTGTTGCCTCTACGTGTACTATGTGATGACAATAAAGTTGTATAAAGATGCCGAGGTTTCCTTCTTGCGGCTGTTTGTTTACTTTAACCCAAATATTCATAATCTGGAGAACACGTCTCTCCAACTTTAAATTTAATGTACAGTTTGGTAATCATGCAACATTTACTTTTGACCCACTGCCTTTAAACAAGTTAGATTTTTGGTCTTTCGTTGGAAGAAGTTTGGGCTTCTTTGCTGCACAATCTGCAGCCTCTCCCCCTGTGCGAAGCCCCGCCTTAAGCCCCGCCCCATGCCCCACCCATCACCATCACTTGGCTAAATTACATCATAGAGGTGTTTTAAGGCACATATAAACAGATAACTTGCTGGAATTTTTATTTCTGCCCTCAGAGTTGTAGGTACATATTAGTAAGAGAGTGAAAAAATATAACATTATTTGTATCAATATGCACAAAATATAGACACTGTAAGTAAACTAGACTCGGGTTAAGACCAGGGGATTCGCCACCTTTATATATAAAGTTATAAGTTATAATAGTTATGTTTTCTAATGTAAGGCCAGGATAGGACTGACTGAGAAAAATGTTTCCCTGTAATAAACCGTACACTTTTTCCAGATACTTCACTTTAAGTCTCAATCATCAGGTTATCAGTACATAAATAAACTTTAAAAACTCGATCTGTGGATCGGAGCGGCGCCATTTTGTAACTAATACCCCGTATGTAGGATGAAACAAAATGGAGGACAATCAGCGACCGGATCCGCGCTTGTGTTCATAATAAGACTTTATAACAAGCTGTTTGACATTATAGTTACAGTGCCCTCTGGTGGTGAGAAGTGGTTATAGCTTTATTCTCTCTTGGCGAACCTTTTTGTTATAAAATTATGAAAATGAAAATTCAATCCAAATACATTGCAGATAGATAGATAGATAGATAGATAGATAGATAGATAGATAGATAGATAGATAGATAGATAGATAGATAGAGATAGATAGATAGATAGATAGATAGATAGATAGATAGATAGATAGTCATTTACATTTAAATTAATTTTTATTAGTTTGTAGTAATTTGTATTTAAAAGTTCTTATGTTTTCTTAGCTTTGGAACAATAAATCCACGTATTTTCTCACTTGGTGAAATGCTCCTTCCTGATGGCCCCTCAAATGTTTCAGCAGTAAGGTGTGTGTATGTGTGTTTAGAGTACATGTGTATTATATTAGCAAAAGAAACTTAAAAGAAACTTATCTCTCTCTCAGAACGACGAACCTGGAGATGGGTGATGCTTGTAGCAACACTACAGTTGAAGCTGTTCCCATCAGATGCAATCACATCTTGGAACCTGAGGTTCCAGACGATTGTAAGTATCTCCTCAAAATGGATGCTGTTACAGAACCACCGTGAGCGAGTGTGTGAGCAAGTGTGTTAGAGATCACATAGCAAATGAGCATGCGAGTGTGAATTTCATCATGTTGGAATTTATACGTTTTGCTTCTTTCCTTTCTTTCTAGTTGAGGAAATCTTAAAGCAAATTCAGATTCCAGATCTATGTGAGTATCACCTCAAAGCGGTTGCTGTTACAGAACCACCGCGAGCGAGTGTGTTACAGGTCACGCAGCAAACGGACATACAATCGTGTTTCGTTTCATCAGATTTGAATTTGTTCGTATCGCAGTTGAGTGCGACTACGATGGAACGTTTTTTTTTAGCCTGTAGTTATCAAACTATATTAGCAAACTAGCAGTGCTAAAAGCTAACTAAAAAATATAACTATATAACTAGCTAGCCGTGTTCGAAAAAACATGTAACACAATCTCACGCAAATTTCTCCTCATACGGTTCGTTCTGTGTTTGTGTACTTTTTTAGATGATGCCATCTCATTGATGATTTGTTGCATTGCTGTTGTGTGTCAGAAGGTGAAGTATCGGTTTGTTCAACTTATCCAGAGCATGTAAGTTGCCTGTGTGAATGTGTGTTTTTGTGTTTGTGTGTGTGTGTGTGTGTGTGTGTGTGTGTGATATAAATAGTTGTTGTGATTGTGTTAAAATAATATTGTTCTTCAAAAAGGGGAGACCTTTTGTTAGATTTGACATATTTGTCCCACATGAAAACAAAGTAAGTTGCGATGCGAATAATAACATGGCTGCATTCTGAAGGCCTGGTGCTTCTGGTTCCTGGTGTTAAAGTGTGTGATCTTCTTGTTTTATTTTTTTTCAGATTCTTTAAATAAGGTGTATGGGACGATCCCCTCCAACCTCCTTACCAGCACTGAAAGACTAAACCACATGAAAATAATCACATAATAAATATAGGGGTGTGACGGTGCACAAAATTCATGGCACACCTGTAGGGGATGAGTCTAATCACCTTCCCACGCACCCATTAAATATTTGCACCGAACCGAAAGCCCTGTACCGAAACGGTTCAGGACATATTCGTGTATGTTATACCCCTATGGACTTCTTTTGGCTTCTCCCATTAGGGGGCGCCACAGCGGATGTTTTGATTTGGCACATGTTTTTACGCTGGATGCCCTTCCTAACGCAACCCTCCCCATTTATCCGGGCTTGGGACCGGCACTAAGGCTTGTGCAACCCTAATGGCTGGGGTTGGTTCCCTGACCGGCGATCGAACACAGGCCGCAGCGGTGAGAGCTGCCGTTTGCATTGCTCCTCATTTCACTGTGAGGTGATGTGAGGAGGCCTGGGGTGCAGCCAGCATTCCAATTCATCACGTGTAAAATGGTTGCGTTTAGAACTCTATAGCAGGAGATCTTCCACTCCAACTCATGTAAAGCAGATCTTCATGGAGCTTTGCTTTGCGCACACGGGAATTGTCATGTTGGAACAGGTTTGGTTCTCCTAGTTCAAGCGAAGGGAACATTTATTGCTACCAGAACCAAACACGTCCTACACAATTAAGCGACTTACAGCTGTAAAAAGTCAGGTCTTTTGTTTCCATTGTGCATTCTTAGTTCGTGAAAAAGACCACCAGAGTCTGTGACTAAAAAAAAACCCAGACAATAAGTGTTCGATATTAGTAAGTCGTGTGTAAATAAAGAATGTCAAGCAAACATCCAAAGAAGACTTGATCATTTGGTTATAAATAATAGTTTTATGCAGGATACAACTTGCTGTGAAATGTAAATCCGATCGGCTGCTAATATGAAATATAAAAGAATATGAGGAAAAAAGAAATAAAGAAGAAATGAAAAAATATATACGGTGGTATTTTAAAAAATTGGGCAAAAATATTTAGATGTGTAAAAAAGGAAGTTAAAAGTACAACATGTAATGGAGGTTTAACAGACCAAAAAATATATTGATAAAATGTTTCCTGAACAAAAAATGCATTATAAAATATTGTGTGTGAATGAGAGGGAGGGCAGCGGAGGGGTGCGGTTGCAGGGAGAAGAGGTGGAGAAGGTGGAGGAGTTCAGGTACCTGGGGTCAACAGTGCAAAGTAATGGAGAGTGTGTTAGAGAAGTGAAGAAAAGAGTGCAGGTAGGGTGGAGTGGGTGGAGAAGAGTGATAGCAGGAGTGATTTGTGATAGAAGAGTATCTGTGAGAGTGAAAGGGAAAGTTTATAGGACTGTGGTGAGACCTGCGATGTTGTATGGATTAGAGACAGCGGCATTGAGTAAAAGACAGGAGGTGGAGCTGGAGGTAGCAGAGCTGAAGATGTTGAGGTTTTCGTTGGGAGTGACAACGATGGACAGGATTAGAAAAGAGTTTATTAGAGGGACAGCGCATGTAGGACGTTTTGGAGACAAGGTGAGGGAGGTGTGATTGAGATGGTTTGGACATGTGCAGAGGAGGGACATGGGGTATATCAGTAGAAGAATGCTGAGGATGGAGCCACCAGGAAGGAGGAAAAGAGGCCAAGGAGAAGGTTATGGATGTGGTGAGGGAAGACATGCAGGTAGTTGGTTTGAAAGAGGCAGATGTAGAGGACAGAGAAGTATAATGGATAGATGGATGATCCATGGATCCAATGGATAGCAGCTAGTAGCTAACAAGTCAAGTCAAGTCAAGTCAAGTTTATTTGTATAGCGCTTTTCACAACAGACATTGTCTCAAAGCAGCTTTACAGAAAACAACAGTGAAGGTGAATGGTGTGCGTTTGTCCCTGATGAGCAGCCGTGGCGACAGTGGCAAGGAAAAACTCCCTTAGATGATATGAGGAAGAAACCTTGAGAGGAACCAGACTCAAAGGGGAACCCATCCTCATATGGGTGACATCAAAAGTTTGGTCATAAATCTTTCAACAATACAGAACAATTTGTGATCATCATAGATCCAGCATCAGCTTCTCCATGCCAGGGCCTTTAAACACTCGGCATCTACTTCTCCATGATCATCCATAGGTCCATAATCTTCACGAGGTGGGACGTGACTGGAGCTGGCCAAACCTCAGGATGCCTCGGGATGGGGAGAGAAAGAGAAGCAGTAGAGAGGAATTAGCGTAGCTGCTGTTCATGATATTAACAGCACAAGTTGATAATGTGCATGTGATCAGATGTTCTGGAGCACAAGGTTGTGATGTGATGTGTGTGATGTGTGTTATGTGTAGGCTTTGCTAAAAAGATATGTTTTTAATCTGCACTTAAACTGGGAGAGTGTATCTGAACCCCGAACACTGTCAGGAAGACTATTCCAGAGTTTAGGAGCTAAATGTGAAAATGCTCTACCGCCTTTAGTGGACTTTGCTATTCTAGGAACTACTAGAAGCCCAGAGTTTTGAGATCTCAGGGAGCGTGACGGATTGTAGCGTGTTAAGAGACTGGATAGATACATGGGAGCCAAACCATTTAGTGCTTTATAAGTGAGTAGCAGTAGTTTGTAGTCTATTCGAAACTTAATAGGAAGCCAATGTAGGGACGATAAGATTGGGGTTATATGATCGTATTTTCTTGACCTAGTAAGAACTCTTGCTGCTGCATTCTGAACTAACTGAAGCTTGTTTATTAATGATGCAGGACATCCACCTAGTAATGCATTACAGTAGTCTATTCTAGAGGTCATAAACGCATGGACGAGCTTCTCTGCATCAGATATAGATATCATATCTAAGAAACATATTTCTTAGCTTAGAAATATTTCTAAGGTGAAAGAAGGCTGTTTTTGTAACTTGATTGATGTGATTTTTAAAAGATAAGTTGCTGTCTAAAATAACTCCCAGGTCTTTTACCGTTGAACTAGTAGTTACAGAACAACCGTCTAAATGCAGGCTGAGATGCTGGAGCTTCTGTGTACTATTTTTTGGGCCGATGAGCAAAATCTCCGTTTTATCAGAATTTAATAGCAGAAAGTTATGGGTTATCCAATCTCTTATTTCTTCAATACACTCAGTTATGCGAGCTAATTGAGCTGTATCGCCTGGTTTGGATGAAATATATAGCTGGGTATCATCAGCATAACAATGGAAGCTAATTCCATGCCTTCTAATAATATTTCCTAATGGAAGCATGTATATTGTAAAAAGCAGGGGTCCCAGAACTGACCCTTGTGGCACGCCATAATTTACTAGCATTATCCTGGATAGCTCTCCATTTAAATCTACGAAATGGTAACGATTGGACAGGTTGGATTTAAACCAGCTTAATGCCTGTCCCTGAATACCGATGTAATTCTGTAAGCGATCGAGGAGAAGATCATGATCTATAGTGTCGAACGCAGCACTAAGATCTAGTAAAACTAATAGGGAGATGTAGCCTTGGTCTGAAGCTAAAAACAGGTCATTAGTGATTTTAACTAGAGCAGTTTCTGTGCTATGATGGGGCCTAAAACCTGACTGAAACTCTTCAAAGATATTGTTCTCCTGCAAGTGGTTACATAGCTGGGCAGCGACAATCTTTTCTAAAATCTTAGACATAAATGGGAGATTTGAAATTGGTCTGTAATTCGATAGCGTGTTTGGATCCAGATTAGGTTTTTTAATGAGGGGCTTAATAACTGCTAACTTAAGGGATTTAGGGACATGACCTAACGATAGTGAGGAGTTAATAATATTTAAAAGAGGCTCACCAGCTGTATATAACACTTCCTTCAGTAGTTTAGTGGGAATTGGATCTAACTGACATGTTGTTGATTTAGCTTTCATAATAGCATCATACAGCTCTTCCTGTCCTATACATGTAAAACAGTGTAGTTGTGGGGTTGTAAGTACGATTGTGTCGGGAGATGCTGTCAGAGGTTGAACTGCCACAATTGTTTTTCTAATGTTATCTATTTTTTCAGTGAAGAAATTCATAAAGTCCTCACTACTAAACTGTGATGGAACACATTTTTCAGATCCCTGATTTGTTGTTAATTTAGCGACTGTACTGAAAAGGAACCTGGGGTTGTTTTTGTTATTTTCTATGAGTTTGCTCAGGTGTTTAGCTCTAGCAGCTTTTAGCGCCTGTCTGTAGCTAAGCATACTGTCTTTATACGCAATTCTAAATACCTCCAATTTAGTTTTCCTCCATTTTCTCTCCAGATTACGTGCTGTTCTCTTTAGGGCATGCGTATGACTATTATACCAAGGTGCAGGTGCTTGTTCTCGAACCTTTTTTAACCGGATGGGGGCAACAGTGTCTAAAGTGCTAGTGAGGATAAGGTCTATGTTGTTTGCCATCTCATCAAGATGATCAGCAGTTATGGGTTTAATATGAAACTGAGATAAATCAGGCAGGTTATTTATGAATCTGTCCTTAGTGGTTGGAATAATAGTCCTACCAAGTCGATACCGTGGTGAAACACGGTTAATCTGCTCTACCGGTAGTGTGTACAGTATGAGATAATGGTCTGTGATGTCATCACTCTGGGGTAAAATATCTATATCAGTGACGTCTGCTCCGTGGGATATTATTAAGTCTAGTGTGTGGTTAAAACGGTGGGTTGGTCTGGTGACGTTTTGTTTAACTCCAAAAGAGTTTAGTAAATCGACAAATGATAATCCTAGGGCATCGTTTTCATCATCTACATGAATATTAAAATCTCCTACAAGCAGCACTTTATCAAAGCTGATCAGGAGGTCTGAGAGAAAACAAGCAAACTCATGAAGAAAATCAGCGTAGGGTCCTGGGGGTCTGTACACGGTGACCAGAGCGAGTTTTCTATGCATCTCTGAAAGTGCAATTTTAAGAACGAGCACTTCAAATGATTTAAAGCTGAATCCTAATCTCTGACTAACATTAAGAGAAGCACTATAAATGGTTCCTACACCCCCCCCCACGACCAGTCTGACGGGGCTCATGCTTATAAACATATCCTGATGGTGTCGACTCGTTTAGACCCATATAATCACCTGGTTTAATCCAGGTCTCAGTGAGACAGAGTGCTGAGAGATTATTATCTGTGATCATCTCATTTACAATCAGTGCTTTGGGTGCAAGTGATCTAATGTTTAAAAGACCGAACTTTAGAACTTTGTTGTGTTTGTTTATCTGGCATTTTTCAGTTTTAACTGCAATAAGATTATTTCTGGATCTTGTGTATGTAATTCTTGGTTTTACTACACGAGGAATAGATACGGTTTCTATAAACTGGGCTGAGTGTGAACTTGTAACTATTTGGTCTGTAGTATGCGTGTTCTTATAGTTGAAGATTTCTTGATGTCTTACCAGTCAGATGGTGTGTAGTATCCTAGAGATGTTATCTGATAGCACTGCTGCTCCAACTCTGCTGGGGTGCAGGCCATCAGGGCGGAAGAACCTAGGACGCTCCCAGAAACAGTTCCAGTTATTAACAAAGAGAAGTTTATGTTCTCGACACCATGACTGTAACCATTCATTTAGAGCTAAAAGTCTACTAAACTTCTCAGCCCCTCGCTGGTAAGTGGGAAGAGGTCCTGACACAATGATCCTCGTTGTGGGTGATGTGCTGCGTACCGTCTCCACCAGGATCCTGAAGTCCCTCTTTAAGATCTCCGTTTGCCGCAGCCTGGTGTCGTTTGATCCGGCATGGAGAACAACCGCTCCGAAGTTCTCGTTCAGGATCGCGGGTACCTGCGCAGCGACATCCAGAACACGAGCACCAGGAAAACAGCGAGTGTGCACCTTACCTTTAGCTCGGGTAGCGCGGACATGCCGGACGATGGAATCTCCGAGAATAACAGTGTCGCGTTCCGTCTCGCGGAGGGGGACGAAGCGGTTCTCGGTCGAGATCTCGAAGGCCGGTGGTGGAGGTGGAGACGTCCTCGATCGGGGCTTGGCTTGTCTCTTCCGCCGCGGTCGCATCCAGGGTCCATGTTGCACTGGTGCCGGAGTTGTAGGTGCGCTGGGCCTGGGCATAGAAGCACGCGGAGTTGATGTGCTGGGAGCGTTAGGTTCAACCCGGGAGACAAGGCTCTCCTACATCTGGTTGTCCTGCAGTTAGTTATTCTTAGGGCTGCAACTAACAACTATTTTGATAATTGATTAATTAAATTTTTTTAATTAGATTGTTTTTTGCTTATTATAAGTATATGAAACTGTAATTCGGGGTATTTATGTATAAAAGTGTACTTTAAAAATGCAAAAGCCACATATTGAGTTTAACCATCATTAATTTTGACATATTAAAGCTTATAGTAGCTGCTTGTTGAGGAGTGAGTGAGTGATTTCTCCTTGAACAAATTAGCTCGTGGGTTGTTTCTTTCTGTTAAACCCCCCAAAAACAAAACAGCATTTAAATATGCAGAATGAAGCAATTTATGCAAATCAACATTTCTATCGTATTTTGCAGATGGCAAGTTGACAACCATGCGAAAAATGTATATAAAATTTAATACAACGTTGTTTTGACAATTTTTGTTAGAAAGAAACACAGACATTTTGTTCAGTTGTGAAAATTCAAGCATCTAGAATATATAATGAATTTAATTTTGTATAATTAAACGATAACAAATGCATACATCGAATATTCAAACATTGTAAACGAGCATTTGAATGTAGTAAAGCTGCAGTAAATCACTTCTGAAAACAGATATGTTACTGGTATAACAGAAAAAAGCTAATTTTATATATATATATATATATATATATATATATATATATATATATATATATATATGTATATATATATATATGCATTGGTGTACAAATGCATAATCATTCGCTGAAAACCACAACAGTGACTTAAAATTGTATCGTTTCCTGCTGGTGTTATTTGATGCTTTTAGTTTGTTTGCACCGGTTTAAATGAATCAATCACCCTAATCAAAGTCCCTAACAAAACGATTGCATGACCTGATGCTCGTGAGTCACGACAGAACAGATCCAGTGCTACTGTCCCGAAGTTAGCAAACATTTTACACAAGAGCACTTTATTAAAGTACACCATTTTTACATAATGAGAATTATACAGTTTTTGTTACCGTGCTGATGTTTTGCCTTCATCCCTGACACCAGTGTGTTTTATATTTCACATGCTCGTGCATCACTGTGGTACTTTCATCCCACACAAACTCCGCTATGCATAAGTTGCAAGTACAGTTTTCTATGTTGCATTTAAAATAAAATGCTCCCATGCTTTGGATTACGTGGGACGCACAGTTTTTCCTGCTGCCGGTTGACCCCATACTGTCCACCATTTTCGCAAGTGGCTGTGTTATCTTGCCACGCTAAACTAACTTGAGCAGGCCAAATAATCGATAACGGCATTCGTTGACACCGAATTTCATTATCGATCTTTATGGATTTAAACGATTAGTTGTTTCAGCCCTAGTTTCTTTCAAAAGCTAGTCCTTTCTTCTTCAGGTGGTTGCATATCCATGCCTTTAAAAGGGGCCTGCAGAAAAAAAATTAACAGCAAGGCATTAAAATACACTACAAAATTTATAATTTCCTATTTATTTCATGCAAACAGCTATGCTTCATGCAATTCGATAAATCTTTGCTACAAAACTGATACTGATCCATATAATGTATGGTTTTTACAGCATGCTTCCGCTGATTAGGTCTATTAGGTGTTAATTAAGTCTATTGTGTATTCGCTGTCTAACCTGGTGTATGTCTGGAACTCCTTCCGTAAACCACTCATGCTTGACCATTTCCTCTAACGATGGACGTGAACTGGGGTTGAGCTCCAAGCACCACATAATAAGATCTAAAAAATCTTTAGAGATGAGACAGAAGTTGAATTTTATATACGGTGTGTCATTTGCAGTCATTTTTCTATACACGCTTTACCTCATTATACTGGTATAAATCCGAATAGAAGATTCAGTAATGACGGACTCACCTCGAGACAACCCAGGACATAAATTTAGGCACCCATCATCAATGTCCTCCTTCAAATTAAAAGGGTATTCCCCACACAGCAGATTGAACATGAGTATACCCAGACTCCAGACGGTGGCAGGAATGCCGGAATACTCTTCTAACAACACCAACTCTGGAGGCCAGAAAAAATGAGTGCCTGAAAATCCAACATAAGAAAGTCAACAACTTTACACTTCTTTTTTTTCCATTCCTGTATCATTTAGTTCTTTGTTATTTTATGATATAACCTGAATATTGTTTGTATGGAATGTCCTTCAGCAAGACACCACAGCCAAAATCTATCAGCTTGACTTCAAATGTATCCAAATTGATTAGGAGATTCGAAGCCTTGATGTCTCGGTGCAAAACTTTGCGATCACGGCAGTGTTGAACCGCCTGAACCACCTGCGGCATGATGTGTCGGATCTGTCCTTCGGACAGACAACCACCGTAACGTTTAGCAAACATTTTAAGGTCTGTGCAGGGGCTGGGATATTCCAAGATCAACACAAATTGGAAGGGTAAGTTATACCACTCCAACATCTCCACGATGTTACTACAGCAAGGTGGATGACACACCCTTTCCATCAGCGCCACCTCTACGGGTAAGCTGAATAGGTCATCATGCTAAAATGAGAACAGACACCATTATCGTGGGTGAACTACAGTAAACTGTTATTATAATCCTTATAGTAAACTGA
Organism: Silurus aristotelis; assembly: GCF_946808225.1. Taxonomy (NCBI): domain Eukaryota; kingdom Metazoa; phylum Chordata; class Actinopteri; order Siluriformes; family Siluridae; genus Silurus; species Silurus aristotelis. The sequence goes on from NC_139602.1 coordinate 9,548,963, forward strand.
AAAATAATTTAAACTACAGGGACAATAAGACAAAGAAAACAGCCAGTCGTGTGAAAAATCATTACTTACCGCAACTTGGTAGTAGCCTGTATGAGGTGGTATCAAAAAGTTTCAAGACTTATCTATGTCTAAACACTATCACCTTTAAAAAAGTCCTCTTTCAAAGCAATATGGGTCCTGGAAGTTTTCTTTCGAAGAGTATCGAGAACCTTGAGCGATTCGCGGAAAATGGTGAACTTTGAGCTGGATCTTCATCTCTGGGAAGAGGGCAAAGATCGTAGGAGCCAAATATGGTGAGTAGTGTGGGTGCGGAAGTGGGATCATGTGGTTTGTGTTCAGACGATCATCATGCACAAGTTGCCAAATGGTTTTGTCATTTTTGAGGGTTGAGCTCGTTGAAGGTCTTTAGTCGTCTTCCAGTGATTGAAGTTGGTGTGCCATCAAAACGCCTCGAATGACTCATTGCAGCATTGCCGTATGTCATGTCAAACGTCTCTGTGGCAGATTTGCCCATTTTCACAAACAATTTCACGTTTGATCTTTGTTCTAACTTGCTGTCCACGAAAGAAATCGCAGATGTGGTAACACACGTGGTTAAAACGGCACCACTTAGCACTATTAGCCTCAAAACTTTTTGATACCACCTTGTACACCACAAAACGCTTTAATGTGACCATATTAATATAATACAACACTGTTGGTCTGTGCATTTGAATGCTTAAGTGTCAGAATTGAAGTAAATTTTTCTCTATTATACTTCTTACGTCAAAAATAACAAACAACCTTGAAGTAAATATTGCGCAAAAAAATATCACCACGCATCTCAATCATGGTGTGGGCTAAGTATTTCCTGTGGGATGGTAATTCCAACTGCCTGCTCCTGGAGAAATATCACCTTCTACAGTTAGTTTGGAAAAATTGACTTACAGTGTTGAAAGATCTGTAGCACTGCCCCTTTTTCACATATTTAATTGCAACCTAATCAGAGATACAAAGCAGAAGTAGTAAGTTTAGCAATATTTTTCCCAATTGGCTTAATTATTACACATCCGCAACCAATAAAAATTCCTCAAGGTAGACTGAGAGAACATTTTACCTGCCTCTCGTCTTCATTACGGACTCCAGAATAGACAGAGCCGAAGCCTCCCTTTCCCAGCAGACGATTGGAGGTGTACCGTGAATTGAACTCCTCTGTAAAACAGACACAAATTTATTTCGTTTTAATCAAATGAACCATGAAAGATCATCCTGTCCTGTAGTTGAGAACAAGACCTGTGTTGTTAATTCGATGTCAAATTACAGCTTCCTAATGATGTTCTACTTCTCTCTGAATATCGTGGTGCGGTTTCGATATATTAAGGCCTAAGCTATTCTAACTGAGTTCTCAAAATTGAGGTAAAGATTAAAGTGTAATCACGTGCGAAATGATATTCGTCCGAGTTATTTTTCAAATCTAGTTTGGGCCATATGTAAACATGGCCATGTCAGCTACTGACCTGCTATTAGACCTTTACTGGATTACAAATGAACCAATCTTTTCCATTTTTTTAACAAGCTTCTGGCATGAGCCTACAGACAAGTCTTCATTTTGATATCTGCAGAAAATCTAAGATGTCTCTGCCTTTTTTATTCATAATATTAATATCTCTATAAATGGCACTGCAATAAGCTTGCAGTATAATTCTGAAATGTTCAAAATACTGTAATTGCCCAGATAGTGGATTCTAACATACCAACTGATATAATGTGCTGGTCCAGATCAGGAGACTGGAAATCATGGATCTTTGTAGTCATCGGTTCATGTTTTGAGCTGGTGGGTAACATTAGCTGATCTTTGTTATTAGTTTTTGCCTCAGATACTTTGACACTGTGTAGCCTGCAAAGTTCTTGAAGCCATTCAGGCTGGTCTTCCTGTCTCAGTTGTATCTGTGTCTTACGAGATAGCTATAAGACGGACAAAAACAACAGTCAGCGATAAAGACAACGCTCTGCATTTAAAACCTAGAAACATTAAGCCAATTAATAGCAAATTTACCAAAATAACCCGTTCCAGAAATGTTCTTTTGAAGCTGCCTGGGAGGGAGATAAGTGTCCTAGCGATGACCTCACAATATTTAGAGGCCACATCATGAAATGTATTCATGGCCAGTCTGTTAGCATGTGATAACTTGAAGAGCTACTTGAAGAGAGAAAAATCATTCATTTGCACTACAGGAACTAAAAGAGAACATTTAGCAGCCCGAAAAAATAAAGAAGAAATGTGATGTTCCAACCTGGAAGTCAGGCTGGCCCAGGCCTGAGGTCAGGGACAGCACGTATTCATACGTCTCCGTTCTATAGATGGCTTCATTTAAGATTTTAATTCCAAATGGCAAACTGTTGCAAATAAAACAATGTGTTAATGGCAGGTCTGTAAAACACACACACACACACACACACACACACACACACACACACACATACACACACACACACACACACACACACACACACTACCTTTTGGATCCGATCAGATGAAACTGATCACGTGAACCCAGCTCCACTTGTGCCACCATGAAGCAGATATGAGCTGCGTAAGTCAGTCCTTTGCTGTCTGCAGATAAAAATCCGAACATGCATGTGACATTCAGAGTTCATTACACAGTAAAATGTGATTTACAGAAATGTGCTGCTACTGTGGAACGTAATGGTACCAAGATCGTCCCCCATCTTTATCACGGACTCTCTGAGCTCTTGTTCTGGGGCAAAGGTGCACGAAATTCGTGCGAGAGGAAGGCACCACTGCTTATATATCTCGGTAACTGTGTCCTGTAGGAAAAAGTGTCACGTTAGTCAGAACGATGCGGGAAAAACAATGCGACATAATCATATACGAGGTGGTATCAAAAGTTTCAGGACTAATGGTACTAACTGGTGCTATTCTGACCATATGCATTACCACGTCTGCGATTTCATCATGGACAGCAAATTAGAAGAACGAGTAAATATGAAATTCTGCGTGAAACCAAAATCTGCTACAGAGATGTTTGACACGACATACGTTTAAAGAAGAAAATCATTGGAGGACGAGGAGAGATCGGGAACCCTGTAACGAGCTCAACCTCTTAAAATTAGGAAACCATTCAGCAACTCGTGCATGATGACTGTCGGAAAACAATCCACATGATCTCACTCCCGCACCCACCCTACTCGCCAGACTTGGCTCCTTTGGACTTCGCCCTCTTCCCGAAGATGAAGATCCAGCCCACTGTTTTGTTACCACTGCAGAGATCCAGCACAAATCACAGAAGGTGCTTGACACGCTTCGAAAAGAAGACTTACAGGACACGTTCTAGAGGTGGCTGGGAGGTGCCGTATTGCTGTGCAAGGGGACTATTTTTGAAGGCGATAATTTTGATGAATAAAGTACTTTCTGGTAAACACTTTGATACCACCTTATACAGACAGATACTGATACCTGATACTAACTTCTGAGACCTTTTTTTTAAGCAAGCGGTAGTCCTTCAGCAGTAGTGCAGAGATTTGAGACATCATTATATTCTGTAAAATAATTATTACTATTATAATTGATTATTTTCTATTGTAAGTAAAAGGACATAGTTTTACATTATTCAGACATTAGGGCCTCTCCCTGTTTAAACCAGAACTACAATACGAATACAGATACTTGGAGCACTGATCGGGTACAGTTTGTGTCACTTTGTTACACCTCTACAATATCATGCACTCATTATAAGCCATATATTATATATTATATATATATTATAATCCCATCTGTAACACTTACTCCATTATTAACGAAGAACAGCTCCATAATCTGCCAAAATAAATACTCCTCCACTCGGTCAGCTACATCTGAATTGTTGAGACACTCCTCCGACTTCTGCGTGATAAACTGATTCAGGTTCTCCTTCTGCATCTCGTTGCTGCAAAAGATATTTACTGATATTTACACCACACACATTTATCACACCAGGAGATCTGAAATATCACTGAAAAGCAGAGATGGGAGGTAATGAAGTACTTTGTTACGGTACGGTACGGTATTTTTCTGACAAATTTTTACTTTCACTCATTGCATTTTTTACTCAAACATCTGTACTTTTGACTTACGTTTTCAAACCAGACTCATTACTTTAGTTTTACTGTATTTATTGAATATTTTTTCATCTCATTGCGCCGTTTTAAGCCCATCAACCGGTTTCTTGTCATTGCACGGCTTTTTCGACCTACCACTGGTGTATAATTTCCTGGGTCTCACGCATCACAGACGTAGGCTAGTTTACAAAGCTAAAAACAAGCAAGGCGGAAGGCAACAAGAAGTTAAGCTAACGTGGATGAGACAGAGGGAGTCAGTGATGTAAACATGACTGAGAACATTTCTGATTATCATCATCTTTTCTCTGCTTGTGTTCGATATGGTGGATGTTCAGCCTGGAGACATTCATTAGGTAACACAATTTGAAATAATTTTCTATTAATATAATAATATGATGTGAGGTCCAGTTACCAGTGTGACACTGAACGTAGTAATTATGGCTACTTTTTACTTTAGTACATGTCAGAGCCCAAACTTCTTTACTTAAACTTAAGTGAAAAATTGCAGTCACAACTTTTACCAGAGTCTGTACTAGTGCCACCTCCACTGAAAAGGATGGTCTTACCTCATAAGAGGGCCAGGGAACTTACACTGATTGTCCATATTGCTCCTGGAATCAGAAAAATTGAGTGGTAATTACACGAGCGTATGATGTCTGTCTGTCTGTCTGTCTGTCTGTCTGTCTGTCTGTCTGTCTGTCTGTCTGTCTATCTATCTATCTATCTATCTATCTATCTATCTATCTATCTATCTATCTATCTATCTATCTATCTATCTATCTATCTATCTATCATCAATTAGCTGTGGAACATCAGCAATGTATTTGTTTTATTTTCATAATTTTATTAAGAAAAGGTTTACCTATGGGATACAGCTATAATAGTTCTAAACACCAGGGGGCACTGGATCGAGGAATTCACCGTTGCTATGGCAATCGTTTTTTTTTTTTTTTTTTTTTTGTATATGTTTGTTAATAACCTAATAACTGAGACTTAAAGTGAAGTATTTGGGGGAAAAAACGATTTATTTTAATGTATAAGGAAACATATTGTTTTTTCCTGCATTTAGTTCTAAACGCTTATACTAGGGTTACATTTTAAAATATAGTTACATACATATATATTTCTCTTTTCTTACTTTGTCTATATTTTGGTGTATATTGGTACAAAGTGTCAGTGTTCCACTTCTGGATGAAATTACACACAATTCCGGAAGGTTATCCGGTTTTATATGGACCTGCACAGAATGCTATGACGTTGGGAATCCTGCGAATAGCAAACGTAGTGATGGGCGGGGTTTGAGCGACAACTGGGCGGGGCTTGAGCGACACCTGGGGCGTGGCTTGCGCGGCAATTTCTACTTTCATTTTCAACTATTTCAAGGAAAGACCGAAAATCCAACTTTGTTGAAGGCAGTGGATCAAAATACATTGTTTTTGATTTATATTACAATAGAGTTATACGCAAATCTAAAGAGACATAAAGCTGCTCTGTATTTTTCAAATAAAAAAAGAAAAATCATCAATATTCTCTATGTTTATGTTCGTAAAATATTGAAATTTTTTTGCAGCTTATAAATAAAAAATATAATATGTGTTTAGTTAAAATAAATAAATAATATCAAACTATCAAATCATCTTTGATTGGTTTAGGCATCTCTGTTCTAAAATATCGAATTATTATAAATTATACAACCTAATGTTCATGTTCACACAAATCATTGTGCAATAATTTGTAAATCCAAACTAATGCTGTTTACTTTGAAGATAAAAGGGGAACAACATTTCATATTACAGTAGATATATAATGAATCTCCACAACTTTTTGCACATGTTATAAAGTTCCTGCAAGTACAATCCTGCTGTACACACGCCAGCTTCACGAAAATATGCTTTATATGGGTTTGAGTAGAAGATCTCCTGCAATATTTACCCTCAACTGTAAAAAAACGTCTCCTCAGCTCACCTTCATCAGTACCTGACTTTACTAACAACATTGTGTCTGAATGAAATCTCCACAAATCTCACACTCCAAAATATAGTGCCACTGTCCAGAAGAGTGGAGGTACAGTAATTCTAATAGCAAATAGGAAATAAATGTGGAATGGGATGTTCAAAAAGCACAAACTAATCTTATACTTGAATGTACTTATACTGAAATCTCAATTTTATGGTCAGTTGTCCACAAAGTTTGGTCGATCAGGTATAACATTATGACTTTATGAGTGGTGAAGTCAATAAAACTGATGATCTCTTCACATAGCACTTGTTAAAGGGTGAAATATATTTGCAAGTGAACATTTTGTCCTCAAAGTTGATGTTAGAAGCAGGAAAAATGGACGAGCGTAGGGATTTGAGAGAGTTTGACAAATTGTGACGTCTAGACGACTGGGTCAGAGCATCTCCAAAACTGCAGCTCTTGTGGGATTTTCCTGGTCTGCAGTGGTCAGTGTCTATCAAAACTGCTCCACAGAAGGAACAGTGGTGAACTGGCGACGGGGTCATGGGTGGGTGAGACTCATTGATCTCATGTGGGGAGCGAAGGCTGGTCCATGTGGTCCGATCCTGTAGCTCAAACTGCTGAAGAAGCTCATGGTGTTGATGCTCGAAGGGTCACCGACTGTTTTGGCAGCAACAAAATATTGAATATATAAATCTTTCACAATAACAGTTGCTGTGGTATACCTATAAAATTTAAAACTTCAGGACGTGTTGTAATAAAAAAATAATAGACTTGGGTAACATTAATTCCACTTCACAACATCACATTAGAATTATTCCAGGCATGTTAAACACTTACACATATACACATTACACACTGATGTCATGCCTTCACTCTTGCAGATACATGCAAATGGAATGTTCTTTGTGTGTATGGTTCCTGGGTGTATTCTGGTAGTCATGCTCATGACTAAGGAATTGTTTGATCTTTCACGTTCTCTTTTAGAAGAATGTACTGTACTGCTTAAAAACAATGCACAGAGATATTCTTCACCATCCCGATCACATCCACACCCAACATTCTTCTGTTAGCTCACCAGTTTTTTTTTTTTTATCTGGATGAAAGTGTGGTCCAGCATCCTCCATTGAGTTTCACCACACACAATATCCACCAACCCGGGAAGGTGAAGGCAAACACTCTCAAGCAAACAATACTGTAATGTTTTGGCAACCATTTTAAATTTAATAGTAATAATTGCAAATAATTGTAATTAGAACAGTAGAAATTAATAGTTTTTGGATTGATTCCAATTATATTTATATAATAAAAAAAAAAAAAAAAAAAAATATATATATATATATATATATATATATATATATATATATATATATATATATATATATATATATATATATATATATCTCAAATAAATATTTAAAATAAAGTAATACAAATTACTATTTATATATATTAAATATAGTAATAAAGTAATAAAAATATATATTTATATATATCAAACAAATATTTCAAATAAATTAATAAAAAAACAACAAAGCAAATATTTAAAACTAAAAAGAGATGTTGGTTTTACTGTGATCCATGGAGCCTGAACGATGTGTGAGGAAACATGTTTCATGTCCTCGGGGCATAAAAACAAAATGTTACTCCAAATTTCGAGGACTGTGGAAAAGAACCTGCATAATTGTAATAGAATACTTCATGCTAGCAAACATTGCTAGCAGCTGCACAAATCGCTGCTTAGCATTTCAGTAACTTTACTATGTGGCAAAAGAAATGAATAAATGTCAAGTCAAGTCAAGTTTATTTCTATAGCACTTTCACAACAGACATTGTCTCAAAGCAGCTTTACAGAATTTAACAGTGAAGGTGAATGGTGTGTGTTTATCCCTGATGAGCAGCCTGTGGCAAGGAAAAACCCCCTTAGATGTTATGAGGAAGAAACCTTGAGAGGAACCAGACTCAAAAGGGGAACCCATCCTCATATGGGTGACATCAAGACTTTGATCATAAATCTTTCAACAATACAGAACACTGGAGAGTGAGAACTAACATGAGCACTGGAGTGTAAGATTATGAGTGAAGGTGAATATATTTAATAAAAATGTGTGAGAGTGGAAATGTGTTGAAATAAAAAGACAAAACATAAAGGTATAGGCTCAGCTAGCATCCTAAATCCAGTGAATGAAGGCCGTCTTCTGTTCCAGGAGTCTTTATATTCCTTTTTATGTATCTATGAATGGAGGGGCCTAATAATCCTCGACCCCTTTAGAAACCTAAAGTGGCCTGTTTTGCCTCACACATCTCCCAGACTATAAGACTATAAAATGTCTCTCCAGTTCTCTAATAAATCTCCTTGCAACCTTTTTGTTGATTAATTATTAATTTGTGGAGTTGGGGGTAGAAAAGGTTCCACCATAGTTTTTCAGGGTCACATGATTTTATTGTAAAGGATGCTACTGTATATTAGTCATGCACACTAACTATATACATGTTCTTTTTTTTTTCTTTATGTTTTGCATTTTTTAAACACTTCACAATAATAATAGTAATATTATTAATGCAATTAATATATATTTTTCCCACATTAACATAATCTACCTTCCTGAATTCATTTGTTCCTTATAATATTTAACTGGGAAGTTAATGTGGGACACAAAACTGTTAATGGCCTTTAATAGTAGGACACATTTGTGACAAAATGAATTTTATGACGTATATAAAACAGGATGTTATGACACTAAGTGTGTAATGAGTTTTTACAACATCAAAAACAAATCAGCACAAGATTTTGTTAATGTTTGTTAGTGTGTGTGTGTGTGTGTGTGTGTGTGTGTGTGTGTGTGTGTAACTGAGCACATCTGTGCTTAATCATTAGTATGGAGATGCAGAGTGGGAGAGTGTGTGTGTGTGTGTGTGTGTGTGTGTGTGTGTGTGTGTGTGTGTGTGTGTGTGTGTGTGTGGTTTGGGAGTTGCAGTTTGTGGTGGCCATACAGTATTTGGAGGCCACAATGGTTTTTGGAACCTGAAAGAAAGAAAGAGGCTTTATTCTTTTTAATGTACTTTACAGCACAGTGTTAGGCAGCTGGGGTTAGAGTTCAGGGTCAGCAATGATACAGCGCCCCCTGAAGCACAGAGGGTTAAGGGTCTTGCACAAGGGCCCAAGAGTGGCATCCATAGATCTACACGACTGTATTGCTGTTATTGAAAGTCCATAATTATTATTTTTTTTCCCAGATAACTTTTGGCTTTATTTCGTAGATCCAATTGTGTTGATTCTGGTACAGATTTGTTTACAGAACCAATCACCTTTGTTTTGATCATTTTGTCCCAGATGGCAATCTACGTAGTCACAAAAACGGGCTTTCAAAACAGGAAAAATCCTTTAATCTCCCTGTTTTTGAGCTCGGCTTTACCTTAATCCCTGTCTGCAGTGTTTAAATTGTGTTTACGACGTCAGACGTGTCTTATCTCAGCCCGTCTCCAACGGCGTCCGGTGTGATTTGGAGTTTCTTTAGTTCACTGTTTACTTCTGTGACACGCTGCCATAAAGTCTAATAACCACAGCACAAAACATGTATGCATTGAAGGGCTTAGCTTCTTATTGACCACAGTGTTAGAGATAAGTTCAGATAAGAAAGTGGTCAAATAATCATTAGATGTTGTACAACACCAAATAAATCAATGCACACGAAATGTAGAGAATGAAAAACTCTGGCATGTTTCAGACCTTGACCTTGTTTTCGCGCTGCTGAAAAAAAGACCAGAGATTAGCGATGAACAGGATACATCGCTTTGGACTAGCTCCATGTCTGGGAGTGTATGAGATTGTAATGATTGTAGGTAACCTGTAAAGGTATGTGCTGTTTGTGTATGAGATGTGTGTGTGTGTGTGTGTGTGTGTGTGTGTGTGTGTGTGTGTGTGTGTGTGTGTTTACAGGTGGAATACTTTATCTTCATGTGGACTGCTTTTATGCTTAGCTTTTTCTGTTGATATGATAAAAGTGGCTCACGCAATGTGCATACTGTAACAATAACAATCCCTCCATCCTAGCTAGTAGCTATCAGCTAACTAGCCTAGCATGCTCTCTAGATGAATTATTATCAATAATACAGATGAATTGAGGATGTCGCTTAATGAGAAGGTTGTTTTTCTTCGCTTTTCTTATGAGTCTTGACACGTTTTTTACCACACGTTTCTCCTTTGTGCCACTTTTTTTTCCTTTCCAGCCAAATTGCAATCTGAGAGAATTGATTGAGAGAAAACAACAAATGTTTTATACTAAAATGGTGGACCCTTTTTTCCATTCTTGAAGCTGTTCTGTGTAAAAAATCTGAATTTAATAAGTAATTAATTAAGTAAATACATAAACAGCTCGTTTGTGTGTGTTTTGTTATGCAAAGCGTGATTCAAAAACTTGATTGAAAATCTGGAATGCTTTTTAAACATCCCATTCCCCGTTTGCTGTTTTAAGAGCCTCCACTCTTCTGGGAAGATGTTCTGCTAGATTTTTGGAGTGTGTTTTTGGAGCTTCATGGAGATGCCAGGTATTGATGCAGGTGAGGTGAGGAGGCCTGACGTAAAAAATTTATATCAAAGGTGATCAATAGGGTTGATGTCAGGGCTTTATAGCAGGAGATCTTCCACTCCAACCCATGTAAAGCAAATCTTCATGTAGCTGGTTTTTTAATTGTCTGTCCCTAATTTGGTGTGAAAAGTCGAGTGTCAAAATACTTTTGTTCTTATAGCGTATAATTAATTGACTTAATAACTAGGACGTGATATTGGCCTGAATATTCAATAAAGTATTTTAGTTGCTGTATCTTATGTTCGGATTCTAGCGAACCCGTGTTGATTTATTCATTGATAGAGGCTCAAAGCACTTTTGTAAATCGCTCTGGATGAGGGCGTCTGCTAAATATCGTAAATGTAAATGTAAAGTGGTGTATATTGTGTATTCAGTATTACTGCTACATTTTATATGCGGTTTCATGTGTGTGTGTGTGTGTGTGTGTGTGTGTGTGTGTGTGTGTGTGTGTGTGTGTGTGTGTGTAAAATATATACTAAGACATATGGCACAGACAAAGGCTCATGTTGCAAACCAGGGTCAATACTGTAGGCTGTGTCCCCCATTGTGGACAAAAAAACCCTAGTGTTTGCCCTCTTCTTGTTCAATCATGACCCCCGATTCCACTTCCTTTTATTATAGAGTGCTGTTTCTCCACAGGCCCATTCAGTTTCAAATAAGATCCATTCAGCCAAAATAAACAGGCTTTGAAGAAGCAGCTGCTGGCTGTGGACACACAGATGAGGTCATGTGTCCCATCGTCTCAGTGTTGTAATAAAAATTCATTTATCTTACAACTCATTATTTAGCACTGTGAGAGGCTCAAAAAGTCATATGTTTTATTTAGGGGGTCATTAGAAGATTCGTAGTAGAATTTAGAATCGTAGTAGAATGATGATTAAATTAGGAAGCTTGAGACACAGTCTGTACCTCCGGTGTTAATAAATAAAAAATAAATAAATAAATAATAATAATAATAATAATAATAATAAAAAAAAAAAAAAAAAAAAATATATATATATATATATATATATATATATATATATATATATATATATATATATATATATATATATAAAATGTATCAGCTTATTATGCAACAAAGAAACAAAAAAACCTATAGATTGGATGAAAGGATGAAAGCATCAAGCAACTCAAATAATCACTCTTTACAACCGTGGTGAACAGAAATTTAATCTCAGGAATTAGTAAACCACTTCTTCTTTTCCTTCTTTCGGCTTCTCCCTTTAGGGGCGCCACACTGGATTATCCGTCTCCATACCCCTCTACATCTGCCTCTTTCAAATACCTGCATGTCTTCCTTCACCACATCCATAAACCTCCTCCTCAGTTTTCCTCTTTTCCTTCTTCCTGGTGGCTCCATCCTCAGCATTCTCCTACTGATGTACCCCATGTTCCACCTCTGCACATGTCCAAACCATCTTAATCTCACCTCCCTCACCTTGTCTCCAAAACATCCTACATTCACTGTCCCTCTAATGAACTCATTTCTAAACCTGTCCACGAAAATCTCAACATCTTCCGCTTTGCTACCTCCAGCTCCATGAGGATATCTTAACGTGGGTTGAAATTATGTGGAAGATCTTAGGTGGCCTGCTATAGAGCTATAGAACCCTACATCACCTGACTTTGCGGTTGAATGAGAACAAATCTCCTTAAGCACGTTTTAATATCTAGTGGAACATCTTCCCAGAAGAGTGAAGGTTATATGCACACTTCAGGATATACTGTTACAGGAAAACCCCTCGCATTCATCACACCACTCGGTGATTCTTTATTAACTTCATACATCAGCACAGAAGAACTGGTCTGGAGAACATATGTTCATCTTAACCCTTTCATAAAATCTACAAAAAGACTTGGATTTCTAGTCTGAGCTTGTCGTTTCGAAACGATCCAGACTCAATGTGATAAAGACGGCCCTGATAACAAAAACTGGAGGAGATCTGGCGTGATCTCGCCATGCAGATATATCACACGATTCAGACGAAAAACAACAAAAGCGTGACCGGCGGCAGAAGTGACTCACTTTCCTACAGCCAGAAACGAAACCTCGAAGTTATAGCTATCGCTTTCCTTTGTGTCCAGGTGTGATGTTTTAACAACGGCACCCTTTCGGTTTGAGTCATGGAGAAAATAAAAGAGGACCTTCGAGGTGGAAGTGTTTTAGATGACCTGTTTTTTACACAAAAATGAGACACGCCCGGTTTCTAAAACATCTCCTTTTGAAAATATATTGGTTTGTTTTTCTCTCACCGGAAAGCGGCGAGGTTTTATCGTGAGGCAGGTGTGTAATGATGTTTGGCTTCTGGAGCTGTAGGACTGATCTCTGTTTGCGTTGTACCTTCTGCAAACAGTGTTGCGGAACCGCAGATGTTTGATCTCCACACACAGGAATGAAGCCTTGCAGCAAAAGGAAGCCATACCTCAGTACCTGTGGAAGAATGAGCACAAGATCTAAAGGGAGACTAAAGGGACTCAAACGTTTGTCCATATAGTGTAGAAGGTCAGAAGGCTCTAGCAGCTCTGGTTCACAGATATATATGAATGTTTTTATGAGTCACGTTCCAGGTTAGCAATCAGATTTTAGATATTCTATGTGAAAAAGAATGATGTCCTCAGGAGCCACTATGGAATTTTTCGGGACCTACAGCTACAGCTAGACCACGGTGATGTTCCTTTCTCAGAAGAACCAATGCTGATCCTGTGTACCACCAACAACACATACAATGTGAGCAATTAACATGTGAACATCAGAACTGGATCATGGAGCAAAAAAAGGGGATTTTTATGGGGATTGGCATTTTCTTTCACATCTGGACAGCCAGATGTGCACGTGTGTGTGTTTATTGCTTACCTGGGGATAAAATACCCCTGGATGCACTTTGAAAATTAGGAAAGATGTCCCACTAGATGTTTGGGTGTATTTGGGGAGATTTGTTCTCACTAGGTTTAGATGTTATGACTAATTGGTGTACAGGGGTGTATAGAATGAAATCTACAGAATTTACAATGCACAAAAATGTCCTTGCTCAGTGTTCTTCAAAACACCGTATCTGGCAACCCCGTGGTCTGGTCTGACAGATTGCTGTGCCTGCAGGCGTCAGTGTTTTAATCCTTCAAAACACTTTATCTGGCAACCCCCTGGTCTGGTCTGACAGATTGCTGTGCCTGCAGGCGTCAGTGTTTTGATCGAGGTTCTAACCTGAGCACTCAGGGTTTGGGCGAGGCTGAGAGCTTCCAAGTCCAGAACGTCATCTCATCTGTCAGTTCTGCGGGTGAAGGAGAAAATCTGGAATTCTTAGTATATTCATATCTGATGCCCCAGCCCCCCCCCCCCCCCCCCCCCCTTATCCATTCCGTCCACCTAGACCTGGAGCGCCACTGGTTTCTCGGTAAACTTTGCGCGTGTCTTTCATAAGGCGCACGCAGCGCAAATGTACCGTGTGTGTGCGCCACCGCGGCCGTTTCGCGCCGCGCGCAAAACCGAGTGGCTCTGCGGCGCCCTGGCGCACCACTTCGGCCGCGATACGGGAGCCGAGAACGAGATCGTGGTGCTGGCCACGGGCATCGACCAGTACCTCCAAGAGATCTTCCACCACCTCGCCTACGCCAGCAGCGGCGACCTGGTGTCCGGACAGGACTTCAGGCTCCTCTGCGCGGTTCTCGGTGTGAGCGCGGGGGAGGATGGAGCGGAGCGGGACCTGTGCGCCTCGCTCCCACCAAGTCTCGGTTTTAGGGAGTTCCACTCGCGCCTTTGCGGCTTCTTCGCCGCCCGAGCCTGCGATGCGCCGTCCTCTGTGCGCCTTCTGATCAGCGAGGAAACGGAGCACGTGGAGCGCGATATCAGGGTGAAGTGGCCGCGGGTGCGGCGCAGAAAGTGCGTCAGCTTCGACCTGACCCGAGACCGGAGTGCAGACAGAACAGCGCGCGGCAGGATGGACACCGGGAACGTGTGCGCACCAGATCCATGTGAACCAGGTGAGGATCCAGGGCGCACGGATTTTTTATTTATTGTCGGATTATTTTTTATTATATTGGTCGTTGGTCGTGTTGCATGCTTATATCCACAAAAATATTCCTAAAATAAAAACAAATGCATATGCAGGGGGTTCAAAACATCACACAGTGCACCTTTTTTTTTTGAGGGAAACATGTGAAGCTCCACAAATATGTTCAGTTTAGGATTTTGATCCTGGAGATATCAGCATGCAAGTTAAAGGTGCAGTTTTTCATTTTCTGTTTAATTGCCCTGGGCTTTTTCTTGTCATAGAAATGAAATTTATGAGTGAAGATATTGGTGTTGTAGGTTATTAAAATCCTTGTTAGAGCAACATCAATCAAATGCTAGAAGAAACTCAATTCTCAAATAGGCAACTTTTGCAAATCATTTGCAAAAAGGAAGTTTTTATTGATACAAAAGAGAAGAAATAAACTACAAAGCATTTTCCTAAAACACAATAAATGTGGACACTGAATAAAAAATAAAATTATTTTTGATGCATGAACATTTACTCCATTGACTGCAGGACGAAAAGGTCAGCAGAGATCGTGGCAGGAGCAGGTGGAGATGGAGAACGCCGGTCTAAGAGAGCTTGTGGAAGACCTGCGCTCAGCTCTTCAAAGCAGCGATGCTCGGTGCATGTGCCTCGAGGTGGCTTTGAGAAAGGAACGTCTGCACGCACCTGACAAAAGCTCTCCACAAACCACCGAAAGGCAAATCAGCTTGGCTGGCTGCGAGCCCAAACTGGGACAAAGTAACCAAAACAGGCGCACAAAGGACCTTATCAGAGAGCTGGAGCTGATCCGTGCTTCACGTGACGGCCAGCTGGAGGAGGCCATGAGGTTCAACCGAAGGCTGGAGGAGGAGCTTATAACGGCGTATGTAGAGGTCAGCAGGCTGGAGGAATTGGTCTCAAAGCTGAGAAGAGAGAGCGCTGAGATCAAGAGGAGAGCCGAGGAGGCTAGAGCAGCTCTCGCTGCAGGCCTTGCAAGGGTCAAAGACATCCAGGACTGGGCGCAGAAGGTCAAGCCACTGCAGGAGAAAGTCCAAAACCTGGAGACGGAACTGGAAAGATTTAGGTAACGATAATCTCAAACTGTGCTTTTCTGGTATTGCCTTTATCCAGAGCTTTTAATTGTTTCATGTATACAGCTTGCGCAGTTGAGGGTTAACCTGTTAGCCTTCGCCACAGCTTTTGGGAATCTGAAAATGTCCTACCTAACTTTAAATGTTAACAGTTCCTGATAAGAATGTGCTACATACACAATTTAAATACCTTTAAAAAGAAGACACTTTGAGCTTCACTGTTTAAAGTTGATATTGCACAAAAAGATAAGAAGTTATAGAAAGTTATATATGATGAAGTACCGTGAATTTTTTTTTTCCTAAATTGAAATTTTTTACTTCTTCATATATAAATACATGAAATCAGTCTTGGAGCAATCCAGAAAAGTACTGGTTTAAAAGCCACATGTCTCATGAGTTTATATTTAAAATTGAATGTCCTTTTTGTTTAATCTATTGCTAAACATTAACACCTGAGAACAATGGGATATCGGTTGTGCTGGCGCAACCCTGACGACTAACGATCTGACGATCCAGCTTGGTGGTGCTGGGATTTGAAATCACTACCTTCTGATTAAAAGTTCAACACTGAGCGACCACTTCCACTTATATTTATTACCAACAATATGGACAAAGTATTGGGACATCTAACCTTTCCAGCCATGTGTTTTTTCACCAAACTGTTACCACGAAGATGGAGGCATGCGGTTATTTAGAATGTCTTCAGATGCAGCATTACATTTTCCCTTCACTTGAACTAGGGAGATCTAAACTTTTTTTTTCAGCATGACAGTTGGAAGTAGAAGGTTATTATTATAGCAAATAGACACTAAATGTGGAATGTTATATACAAAAAGCACATACCAGTCTTATGTTCAGGTGTCCACACATTTTTGTCCATATAATGTACATTAGAACAGATATAAATGTAAATTTTTACCAGCTTCGGCTCCTGTCTGTCTGGATAATTTCTAAAAACTTACACAAAAATTACAGTTATACATCTGAGTGTTACAAAGTACTGGCACTGGAGACTTTTTCTACAAGGTCCTGAAAGGTTTTGGTAATGTTAGTAAGTGTGTCCATGTAGTAGGTTAACCAAGTAGAACAAAACCATAACATTGAGTCAAGAGATCACATTTAGTCCATATTAGTCCAATGTCCATATCATGGAGATTTTCTGAATGTGAAGTTCAACAGACATTATTATCAGTATTTTATCAGCATATTTTAACGGTGAGGTGCCAATACTTTTGACTGATCCCTAAAATCATCAATAGGTAGATACGTGGCAGGACAAACAACCCAAATCTCTCTCCATTTTATGTCATTGTGTTTAGTTCAGCTTGACTAGTGTACCAAGGAACCATTGGGATTGATGGCTGTCAATCAAACATGCTCATTAGAGTATTAGGCCACGCCCACACTTAATTGCTTCGATCAGTGAGTTCTCGAATTGTTCTCAATGTTTACTATTATGCACTTGGTGACATTTTGTTTTTTTAATTTACATAGTATTATTAATTGTAGCAAATCAGCATGTCCACCCAATCACCCACCTCTCATTCTATTAAACCCCAAACATGTAGTAATGTGGAAATTCTGACAATCCTTTATTTCTGAAAATCTGAAGATCATCAAATTTCCCCCTGTTTTTGCCATAATCCTTAATAAAGAATCTCAGTTTTCCTTTATGGGCACAGGAGATCTCTCTCACATCTCACACATGTTCAGAAGATTTCCCTCTGACTGGTATAAATTTAAGCCCTGAGGATAAGGAGGATCAGAGATGAGTCATGCAGAGGGCATGGTCTGGAAGCAAAAATGAGTAAGATCTTGGGCGCTCGTTTTTCCTAAGAAACGTCCCGAGCTTCATCACAATCACAACACTGGTCATGACTAAAGTGGTCAGTCACTGTAGGCGTGTCATTATAGCATTTTAGTATATCCTTTGTCAGGTTTTCTCTCGAGACTGGCAGTGAATCGTCTGCTCACACATCCCATCAAAGCTTCACAAGCTGTGTGGTTTAGTCTCCTCCTTTTTCACTCACTCGTTCCGTTTGAAACACCAAAAACAGCCGGAGGGGACGATGGCAGTGACTTCAATTCAGGATGATATATTGTATCATCTTACATGCATACGGAGGGTAAGATATCCAGGACAGCAGTGTGACACTTGGTACAAAGAAGTGTTTCGGGGAAACGCCACCAACGATACAGGGGGCTGAATTTAATTACGGAATAAAACAAGCGAGGGTGGGATGTTCCAGGAAAATACTCGGTTGCTGTTACAACCCTGAAGGTATTCATTTACAATCACGCCACATCCTGAAGTGTTTTATTCCGCCTATAAAACCAGAAATAACACTAACTGGGCCGTGTTTACGTGTAGTTACCTTTAATGTTCAGGGAAAGTCAAGTTAAAAATAAAAGCTAGTTATCAAATAGCATTTTTTTCTCTTTTAATAACAAAACAAAATAAAAAAAGTAATGACATACGTAACCATACACAGTACAACGTGCAGTTAAATGCCATTTTATGACCGTTTTTACTGCATAAAATAGTCACATTCATCCCAATAGTGTTGAGATCAGAACTCTATAGCAGGCCACTCAAGACCTTCCCAAAGGTGTCCAATAGGGTTTGGAGATCTATAGCAGATCTTCCACTCCAACCCATGTAAAGCATATCTTCTTGGAGCTGGTTTTGGGCACTTTCATGCTGGAACATGTTTGGGTTTTCAAGTTCAAGTGAAGGGAAAATTCTATGCTACCAATTACAAAGACATCCATTACAGTTGAATGCCTCCAACTGGGAAGAACCACATATGGCTGGAAAAGTCAGATGTCCCAATACTTTTGTCCATATTGTGTGTGTTTATGTGGTAGTGTGTGAGTCCAGGCTCCTTGTGTTTCCCTAGTCCAGGGACTAAATTGCCTGTAGGAAGAGGTTTTCTGGTCAATTTATCTGTATTGCCCTTTAGGAAGCAGACTGTGACAATGAAAATAGTCCATTGTTCGGATGGCTGAGGTCCTTCATTATCTTCCTGGCTTTGTTCCAGCACCACTAGATGGAATTCAAGCCAGGAAGCTCAGTGCAGATGGTACTGTATGCTCAGCAGATTGCACCATTCTCAGACCAGCTCACTTGTCCTGCTTGTTGCTCTTCTCAAACCAGGATGCAGCATTTTCCATCAGGATGCTCTAAATGGTGCAGGTGTAAATGTTACTGAGCAACTTAAATGGCAAAGTATCTAAGGCATCTTTCTCACCTGGGTGTTGATGTGACAGGTCCATATCAGGCTCTGACACTGGAGACTCCTTCTGTAGATATAGATATGACAACATATTAAAAATGATGAATTTGAAATACAAGTAACTGTCCGATTGAGCTCGACAAGTACAGTATGCGCTACAGCTTGAGGTGAGGTTGAAAGGAATTCCAGGAAACATATTTGATGTCTTTTTTTAAACTTCTCCTTTATCACTAGAACTGGTCCACCCATATGCCCATGGCTGTGATTAATTGAAATCATCAGAGTAACTCAGGGATGGTGTAATGCTCATTCCTTTCCTAAACAGACAAGTTTCAGCCTGCAGGTTCACATCCTGTGTACACTGACAACACACAGCGCCGTATCTACACTTCCACACATGCATGCTATTCACTATACTGTCTCATTCTCTCAACTCTGGAGCAAATACCACCCTATGATGGTCTTTATTTTGCACGAAAAAATAGCTTTTAGCGTATGAACATCTTTCTTTAACGCCTTACTATACTATCCAAACCTAGCCATAATGGTTGCACAAGTCAGTGCACTCTTAGTGCCGGTCCTAAGCCCGGATAAATGTGGAGGGTTGTGTTATGAAGGACATCCAGCGTAAAACATGTGCCAAATCAAATATGCGAATCACAAATGAGAATTTCATACTGGATCGGTCGAGGCCCGGGTTACCAACGACCGCCACGGGTATCGTTAGCCGACAGGGTACCGGTGGAAATTGGGCCACTGTTGGCCGAAGGAGGAGAAGGAGAGGAGGAAGACGTCTACAGAGACAGCAGGGAAAAGAGAAGTGTAGGAGAGTGGAGGTTCGGGTTGGTACTTTAAGACATGCAGGCAGTTGGTGTGACAGAGGAAGATGTAGAGGACAGGGGGTTGTGGAGACGGATGATCCGCTGTGGCAACCTCTAATGGGAGAATCCGAAAGAAGAAAGAAAAAAGAAAGAAAAGTCTATCCAGCTTTCTGACCTCCTCATTTAGACTCTCTGCTCAAACAAAAAAAGCTGTGGAGCATGCCGGTGGAGATTCATTCAGCCACATTCTCATTCATCTCAAAGGATATGTTTATATAATATGGTTATATGTTTGGAGCTCTAGAGCAGGAGATCTTCTACTTAAACTCACGTATAGCACACCGTCACGAGTTTTGCTTTGTGCACAGGGGAATATTATGCTCAAACGGATTTGGGTCTCCTGGATCAAGTGAAGGGAAAATGTCATGCTACTACATTCAAAGACGTCATGTGCAATTGTGCGTGTCCAGCTTTCAGGTAACAGTTTGGGGAAGAACCACATATGGCTGGAGAAGTCAAATGTCCCACAACTTATAACAATGGACATCGTCTTCAAACAGTCAAAAAATATTTTTAAAAAAGTCAAAAATAGCGCATTAGTATAAGTTTGTTCATTATAATTGTAGGTTTGTCCATAATAAGTGAGCCAATGGCGACCGTGACAAGGAAACCTCCCTGAGATAGCATAAGGAAGAAACCTTGAGAGGAACCAGACTCAAAAGGGAACCTCATCCTCATCTGGGTGGCACCCATTCATTACATTTCCATCATTATTGAGGTGTATTGTTCAGCGATGGGCGCTTAAATGCAGAACTGCACATGCAAACTGCGCCACTGTTGATATTTATTACAGTCTAAATCCATCCTCATAGTTCTTGAGATGTTCATTGATCTTTAGGCTGTTCATTTGGAACCATCCCCAGGTGCACAGAGTCTCCAACCGAAGAGAAGAACGAGACAGGAACACTGGTTACTGGTTCCCCCAGGAGCGTGTTAAACTCACACACATTTGATTTGTTTGCAGATCGAAGTGCACCTGCATGGCTCAACATCAGAAAGGACCTGGTCCTCCAGTCGAGTCCTTAGAACCTACAGCACGTGTGATTCCCACTGGCCGAGACTCTCAAGATGAGACCCTCATCAGAGGAGGTATCGATTTCACTTCATTTTCTTCTTTGTTACTTTTTACCTGGCACCCATGATTTATTAATTTATTCAGTAGTTTATTAACAGCAGGTCTTTGTATAATTAAATCAGATTAAAATTACATTTTATTTTCATCTACTTTTTTTTTCCACACTAACTTTAGTACTGTTTTATAAAACATTTAGCTATTGATTGTAATGTAAATCAATGAAAATGACGACTTGTGGTGATGGCAGAGGAAGCCCTGCAGAGGGCGGTAGAGGGCCGAGCATCTTCAGACGAGGAGGAGGAGGTGAGGGTGAAGGACGAAGGCCAATGCTGTCTGCTGGAGGTCAAGAGACTTCTGAACAAACTTCACAACTGTGCAAAAGGGTGAGGAGAGTCGTAAACACACTTATTTAAACCTGACCTTGCGGTTTAGTTTAGAAAATGACTACAGTTTATTCTCACTGAGTAGCAAGAGCATGACGATGCAACGCTGAAGACTAGAGACGTGGGAATACTGGTGTTGTGTGATTTCTACATCACAATATCCATCGTTTGGATCGAATTGTACGTGCTGAACACGTGTCTTTTTCTAGATGCCAGAAGATGGCTTTGTGTCATCTGCTCCTGTCACAGAACTCTCCAGGACTTTATAACAATCAGATCGGCTTCACTGGACCTTCAGAGGCGAAGGCGAGAGGACTGAGAAACCACATGCTACTGGATGGAAATAAAACAGATAGAGTAAGAATACAGATGGGAAAAACAGTGTGACCTTTACAGGTGTTTCAATTGTGCAAGGGTTCAATAACAGCGCCCTATCGCCATCTACTGGTTAAAACATTTCACTGCATCGCACCGTTTTTTTTAATGGCGAAAATCTTAATGATGATTAGAAGAAAAAATATGCGTTTGATTGACATGTAAAAAACTTATACTATAAACTTCAACTCTCCATATAAATTACATTCATGTATATTTAAAAAATACATATGTATAGATAATAAAATGCATGTTTCTTTTTAAAATGTGGACCCACACTACAGTCCCCCAGACAATACAATTCCTTAAACACTTCAGTACATTAAACACTTCAGTATTCCAAACAGGGCATTATTCTTAATGCGTCCGTATCCCAAACACTACAGTATATCGTACACTTCAGTATCCCAAACACTACAGTATATCGTACACTTCAGTATCCCAAACACTACAGTATATCGTACACTTCAGTATCCCAAACACTACAGTATATCGTACACTTCAGTATCCCAAACACTACAGTATATCGTACACTTCAGTATCCCAAACACTACAGTGTATCGTACACTTTAGTATCCCAAACACTACAGTGTATCGTACACTTCAGTATCACAAACACTACAGTATATCGTACACTTCAGTATCCCAAACACTAAAATATATTGTACACTTCAGTATCCCAAACACTACAATATATCGTACACTTCAGTATCCCAAACACTACAATATATCGTACACTTCAGTATCCCAAACACGACAATATATCGTACACCAGTATCCCAAACACTACAGTATATCGTACACTTCAGTATCCCAAACACTACAGTGTATCGTACACTTCAGTATCCCAAACACTACAGTATATCGTACACTTCAGTATCCCAAACACTACAGTGTATCGTACACTTTAGTATCCCAAACACTACAGTGTATCGTACACTTCAGTATCACAAACACTACAGTATATCGTACACTTCAGTATCCCAAACACTAAAATATATTGTACACTTCAGTATCCCAAACACTACAATATATCGTACACTTCAGTATCCCAAACACTACAATATATCGTACACTTCAGTATCCCAAACACGACAATATAT
Source organism: Silurus aristotelis (assembly GCF_946808225.1). Classification (NCBI taxonomy): domain Eukaryota; kingdom Metazoa; phylum Chordata; class Actinopteri; order Siluriformes; family Siluridae; genus Silurus; species Silurus aristotelis. Next base: position 9,571,751 of record NC_139602.1, read on the forward strand.
CGTACACCAGTATCCCAAACACTACAGTATATCGTACACTTCAGTATCCCAAACACTACAATATATCGTACACTTCAGTTTCCCAAACACTACAGTGTATCGTACACTTCAGTATCCCAAACACTACAGTATATCGTAGACTTCAGTATCCCAAACACTACAATATATCGTACACTTCAGTATCCCAAACACGACAATATATCGTACACCAGTATCCCAAACACTACAGTGTATCGTACACTTTAGTATCCCAAACACTACAGTATATTGAACACTTCAGTATCCCAAACACGACAGTATATCGTACACTTCAGTATCCCAAACACTACAGTATATCGTACACTTCAGTATCCCAAACACTACAGTATATCGTACACTTAAGTATCCCAAACACTACAGTATATCGTACACTTCAGTATCCCAAACACGACAGTATATCGTACACTTCAGTATCCCAAACACTACAGTATATCGTACACTTAAGTATCCCAAACACTACAGTATATCGTACACTTCAGTATCCCAAACACGACAGTATATCGTACACTTCAGTATCCCAAACACTACAGTATATCGTACACTTCAGTATCCCAAACACTACAGTATATCGTACACTTCAGTATCCCAAACACTACAGTATATCGTACACTTCAGTTTTCCTTTCAAATCAGTTTTAGGTAAATTTTTGTCAGTAACAAAAAACCCTGACACGGCATAATCTTTTTTGTATATTTTGACAGAGAATCTCACGGAAGACGCTGAGTAAAATCCTGTTGAAAACACTCGATCTGTGCAACGTGACAGGTCAAGGTAGCGAACACAGCGTTTTTTGAAAATCATTTTATTTTTAATTATCAAAACGTTAATTTAATATGATAATTTATTTTTCTAGATTTATATCGAATTCACAGAATTCAACTTTGTGTTTGACATTTTGGTTCGTGGTTTTTGGGGTTAATGAAGAGAAAAAGTCAATTAATTTTATTTATTGGAAAATTCAATTTTCACCAGTTTGCTTGTATTTACATTGAAGTGCATAAATAAACCAACGTCTCTTTTGGCTACAGAATCCATTCCCATCTTCCAGGTCATGGATGCTCTTTGTCAGCAGCTCATCTCCAGCGATCTGGTGTGTGTAGACGGAGATGTCACAACATGGCGAGGTGTAAACCCACATCACCAAAACACCACAAATCCTATCCTCATCTTCTACTGAAAGACTCGTCTAGTTCATCCAGGTTGCCAAGACTTATTCACAAGCTCAAATCCTTGCATCTTTGAGAACATTTGTGAGTTTGTTTGGACAAAAGCAGCAGCCATATGAGTAAATCGAAGTCTATTTGTATAATTTGTATCTTCTCAGTGTATAAAAATAATATGTAAAATTAAAAACAATTGTTTCACTTCCAAATGAAATCGTTTTGGTTGCCTTTAAATTATTTTCCCCTCAGGATCGAATGAGTTTTTTTCCAGGATTCAGTTATTGATCCGGATCCTATTATGGTATCGTTTTACCTACAAATGACCGCTGATCCCTCAGGAAACAGAAAAAGCAAAACCGGCGTGAATGTTTTCCCATCAGGATCGGATTATTTAACAAAAGTTTGTTATTCGTTTGCACTTGCAGGAATGTTAAGGGAGTATTTTGTAATTAAAAGCAATAATTTTTCAATTAATTGCACAAAAGATCGCAGGTCCGGTGTCCATGGTGGTTTGTTCGAGAAAAAAAGACCAGTAAGTGGATTAACTTGTGAACCATGAATTGTGATGGTGTTGAGGAAAAACTCCCTGAGATTACATAGGGAAGAAACTTTGAGAGGAACCAGACTCTAAAGAAAACCCTTCCTCATCTGGTGGACTCATCTAGACTGCATTGTTCCCTCATGTGTTTTCTGAAATATACTCCAGGACAAAACAATCACCATTAGACACTAGTGATGTGCATCCCTATAACTCAGGTCGATACGATTAGCATTTTGATGCGTAGCCAAAGATACGATCCATTAAATGTGCATATGGAGAAGCTACCAATGTGATGCGAGACGATTCACTCCCTATTACGATGCAGTCGGAACCGATTTAGATTCGATTCAACACAATGTGATTCAATGCTGTACGATGCAACGAACCAGACGTCTTTTCCTGTTCTTAAGGAAGATGCAGTTCTACCTCTGCCATGTTAATCCATGATCTATGTGACTCTCAGGACACGCCTCTTTCTCCGTAGTGTTGTGATACAGTACGTCAAAGCACCACTGCTGCTACGTGAATGAGAAAACGCGCTTGAGAAACAGTTTAGCGAGGAGAAATCAATCCACATATAAAACATTGGTCGCTTTGGAAGTAATCGAAGTGTAACTAATAATTACATACAAATCGTTTTTACGATATTTGTATCGCGTCACGATACAAATGCCAACTAGTATCCGATGCACACGTTTAAATCGATGAGTCACATTGTTAATTTTACAATCCCTGTTGGGTTCCTATAGGATGTGACTGGATTCCATTAGAAAACCATTAAACGTATCGAGAATGTGTCACCTTTAAGTTTTTCCATTATGTTACACCAAATGACCAAATTACTTGATTAACCGAATACCACTGGAATCTAATTCATTAGTCAAGTCAAGTTTATTTCTATAGCGCTTTTCACAACAGACATTGTCTCAAAGCAGCTTTACAGAAATCAACAGTGAAGGTGAAGGTGTGTGTTTATCCCTGATGAGCAGCCATGGCGATTGTGGCAAGGAAAAACTCCCTTAGATGTTATGAGAAAGAAACATTGAGAGGAACCAGACTCAAAAGTGGAACCCATCCTCATTTGGGTGACATCAAAAGTTTGATCATAAATCTTTCAACAATACAGAACACTGGAGAGTGAGAACTAACATGAGCACTGGAGTGTAAGATTATAAGTAATGTTCTTTCTACAGTCTTCTACAGTCTTTATTGGTATAAAACTAGGAGCTACTGAGCTCAACATTTGTGATCATCACAGATCCAGCACCAGCTTCTCCATGCCAGAGCCTTTAAACACTCCAGGAGGTCCAATGTCAAAACTCCACACATGTAGTGCACTATTCAGTCTAAATAAACATTAAACCAGACACCATTAGGGCTGATAGAACTTCCATGAAACTACCATGACCACTAGGAACCACTACAAATCCCTGAAGCTTTTAAGCTTTTTCAGCATGACGTCGCTCCCATGTATAACTTCTTCCATTATATTTATAATCAGAGGTATTTTGTATTATAATGAGTGACTTATGTATGCTTCAGTCTGCAACTGTAGATGTCACATGTTCTCCTGAGGTTAATCCACACGCCTGGTATGCAGGTTATTCCAAGTCACAGAATGGAAAGTGTGTGTTTCAGAATGCAATCCTGGAAATCTACATATGCAAAATGCACATTTGTTCCTTATTGACAAAAGTTTAAAAGCACATAAGATTGCTTCTTTTTGAACTTCCTATTCCACAGTAAGTCCCTATTAGCTGTTATAATAACCTCCAGTCCTCTGAGAAGATGTTGTGGAGATTTGTGGAGATTCGTTCCACCACCATGGCTTAACCAAAGTCTGATGCGTAAAGCATATCTTAACATCATGCTGGAACAGGTTTGGGTCTCTAAAATCCTATGATTTCATATGAATTAGACAATCATCTCCCTTTTAAAAAGTGCCAGTAGTTCTGGAGTGGAGTGTATGTTCTGCCCTTGTTTTGCGCACCGATGAAGGATGTTTCGACACATCTGTGTGAGAACAATGACGGTCTGTCATCCCTCCCCTTCAAACCCCTCACTCGAGCCTGCCTCTGTCTCTCTCTCATAAGAACGTTTTGTTCATGACCCTACAGGACACTCGGGACAAAACATTTATAAACAAATAGTTTTTTTTAGTGTAGAAATTATTCCCATCGACTCCCATTTAAAGATTCTTTGAGCTTCAGACAGTGATTCATCCTCTGGCCAGGGTCACCTTGGATCCCATGGACACCAGGGTTGATGTGGGAAAAAGCACTGGATTGGATGCCAGTGTGTCGTAGAGCATCACACACACACACACATTTCAAAATTATTACGTCCTAAATAAAACTTAAACCGAACGTGTGCTTAAAGATTTGAAATCCTCAGCCATCTTTATGAGGCTCAAATAAATAAGCGTTATTGTTTTCAAGGCATAGTGTCGGAAAATCACATCAAACAGTATTCATTGGTTTGACTTGCCATTTTCATTTAAACTTGAATTGAAACTCATAAAAACATTAAAATTGAATATATGGGCACACATTTGGAGAAATCTGACCGTGAGATCATGTGCTTTTTGAACATCCCATTCTGCATTTAGTGCCCATTTGCTGTTATAATGACCTCCACTCTTCTGGGAAGATGTTCCACTAGATGTTGTTAAGATTTGTGAGATTTCACTCAGCCACAAATCAGGTACTCATGTAAGAAGGTCCTCAGCATTCACATTTTTTCCAAAAGTGTTCAATAGATTAGGAGCTCTATAGCAGGAGATCTTCAACTCCAACCCATGTAAACCATATGCTCATGAAGCTGGCTTTGTGCACAGGGGAACTGTCTAAAACAGGTTTGGGTCTCGCAGTTCAATGAAAGGCAAGATTTCATGCCACAGTATCCAAAAAACAAACTGTATTGAAAGGTGTCCGAATACTTTTGTCCATATTGTTTTAGCAGGAGTTTGAGAAGCCCTGCACCAGATCATGTGTTTATCTAACTACTACTTCTACAAATGAACTGCTTAGTAATGGGGGCTCATGTGTAAAAATCATCAAACAAGCTTCCGAGTCACCACAAAGGAAAGACAGACACATAGACGGAATAATATATTCCTTTATTTCCAGCAATTTACAAGTACCGCTGTTGAGTCCCATCTGGAGCAGCAGAGTGCAGGGTAGGAGAAAGCAAGAAGACAGACTGGATTACTCACGTGTAACGTCTCAGAGACACAATAGAACACGTCTGCTTTCTCAGTCTCTCCGGCAGCACAAAGTAGCCGTTACACAGTTTGCAGGTATAAACTGAACATACGACTGAGCTCATAAAGATTTGACGTTGGCGTGATTCTTTATTTTTTTTCTTCTTCTACCTACGACCGTACACGGATCTTCTGCTGGCGGAGAAACAGCTCAAATCTTAAACAAAAAAACTTTGCAATTTTACTATTTACGATGCATTAAAATCATACAAAAAAAGAGGACAAACAAAAGGGAACAAAGAAAACCAGCTAGTTGGTGTTGAGCCGTGCTGCAGTTAAGGCCTACGACGTTCAGTGTGCTACTGAACCAGCTTGAGTGTGAGGTTTCAGAAGTATTAGGCACCGACATCTGAATTGTTAAAAAAAAGAAATTACAGTAAATTACATCTCTTCTTGCCCAAAATTGCAAAAAAAAAAAAAACATTGAATAAAATAAACACCTTATTTATAGAATAAATATATTATATACACATTTTTTGCTTTGTATGCATCTCTAAAAAATAAATAAACAGAGCAATCCCATACCCTGAAAGAGTATTCACAACCGGAAGGGCTGTAATGGGAACGGCGGTAGCGTGAGCCGCGTGGTGAGACGACTTCAGGACGGCTGGACGCAGCGTCGACTTTTACAGCGTGTCGTTTTTTTTTTGCGTACGTTTCGTGCGAGACGTTCGGGAGTCTTGTGAATTGCGCGGGATCCCTGGATTACGGTACGCGTTGCACAGCGAACCGTTCTGATGTCGCGCGACGGCTTTACAGTATGAAGGGAATCCGTGCCGATTTATACGCACAGTGATATATATATATATATATATTTATTTATATATATATATATATTGTAATTTAATTTCTTCTAATGTTCTGTGCTCAGCACAATCCATTCTGCTGGCCCCGTTGTAGCATAAAGCAAAACATAAAGCAAAGACAGACCCTCACTAACATTAAACTCTGAGTGGGATTTACAAATGAGTGTGTTTTTACACAGAGGTACCAACAACGCAGCATCTCAGGCACTCGGATACAAATTGTGAAGGTCCTATTACATAAAACAGCCGAGCAACGGCAACATCTGTTATGTTTAAATGAATGATTTTTAAACATAAACGCTGTTTAAATAGTGCCATTAATAGGGTTAAAAAAAAGTCAAGATAAAAGCGAGACAAGTTCTAGAAAGAAAAGCATCAACTTTTACTTCAGCTAGTTGGCGTCATTGGTGCACCGTGAAAAGGGATTAGGCCATTTTTTCAAAAGAGGTATCTCATCTCTCACGCCAGCCAATCGCGAGCGTCTGCCGTGACCAAGTCAATGTATAATTGATATTAAGTCCAGGAAGAAAAAAAAAAATCGCTAAAAACAATTTTAGCTAAAATTCAAAAATTTTGACATTTTTTTGTATTTTTAAAGGAAATCATACACCTGATTAACAGCACATTTTATGCCATGCTTTAAACGACTGAAAACAACAGCCCCGCCTTCAAAACCCAAACGAAAGTTTTGCAAATCGGCACAAAGATTTTTAGGAAAAAAAAACCAAAACCTGACATTTTCTTGATTGATTTCTTTTTCTGGCTAAGAAAAAAGTTCCTGCTTTTAATGTATAGCGTGCATATAGTGTGTATGGCGTAAGTGTTGGCACCTCTGTGTACATGGATTAACTTGCGATTAAAAAAATAATTAAAGGGCTCCCTTTTCTAAAGCCTAGTACCGAAGATATATGCTCTTATAAGACAAACTATTAGCAAGTTCAAGTTTTCATAGGGTGGTATTCACCTAAAAAATAATAACAAACAAAAAAAAAAAAACCCCGTTCATCTTCATTCAGGCCTTGTAGTCATGAATGCAATGACTTTAAGTCAAATGTGTGCGTGAACCGTTTTGGCTCATCTCTGAGAAAAAGCCAGCGTGTATTTATAGCCCTCTCAAGCTTCGTAGCACGCTAATTAAGAAGGCAGTTTAGAAAAATGTTACATGCTCGCAAAGAATTGGATACAAGCATATTGATGCGTGACTGAAAGTGAAGTGGATACCTGTGGAGTGCCGCATTTATTTCTCTAATTGTACAGTAGAGGGCGATGGCGCGGGCGCGTACGTCTGGGCGTCTCGGCACACCCGAGCTCCGTCTGATATTAGATGAACCTGCCACGCTTGTAGCGTGTGTAGGTGTGTTAATCAAGACTTCTCGCTTTGTCGCACTGCACAATTTTAGGTCTTAAAAGATGAGATGAAAAAAAAATTTTGTTTCAGTAGAATGGAAAAAATTAAAAGACTCGGAACCCGAAGGCTGATTTGCTCGTTGCACGGAGATTTCCAACTTTTCAAAGATTAATGAGGAACTTAAGAGGTAATCGACACGCACTCAAGGTCACTTCGCTGTGGTCTGGAAACTTCCAATAATTGCTTCATTAATATCACTTACACATCGAGCACTTGGTGTCTGAGCATCCTAATTCTCCGTGAAACTTCAAGTTTAAGTCGACCTTTTCCCTTCTCCGAACCCCACCGTGTTACTGCCGACACCTCTGAGCATAATAAAGTGGCTGAACATCCCCATTGAAAAATAATGAGGATTCCTGTTCTCCCATGAGAAGATAAGCCATAATGTATTCATCATAACATACCACTACTACAGCAATAGTATTACGAGTTATTATAAAATTCATAGTGGCTATTGTAGCCATAATATCGCAAGTCGCATATTGTTTTTTTTTTGTTTTTGTGATAAAAAAGACTCGTGAGGTTTCCGTAGACGTTCGGCAGAGCGTTCAGTCACCCACGTCTGTGTCCCTATCGCCGACCATCCACAAGATATGGAAGCACAGAGCCAGGAAGCCCGTACCCAGCAAATCTCCAAGGGCTGTCAGGTAGGGAATGGAAAAGTTATCTGGATCCATCCCTCTCTTCCACATCCACTGCACCATCCAGTCAGCCAGATACAGCAGGAGCATCACCTGCAGGGAACACCAAATGGGGGGGGGGGTTGTACGCTTTAGTTTTAGTACGCGTCTGTACTAATTCCTCATTGGTTTCATAGCAGCAAATCAGGAGAGAATGTAGTGAAAGTTTCTCTGAAATGACATTTATGAAATTATCCAGTTTTGGCACATTTAAAGCTGGAACTTTGAGTTCTACTGACAGCTTCAGGACAGAACAGTTTTTTTCTGGAGAGGATACAGTCAATGGGAATATCAAAAATGTTAATGGTGTTACATTTCATGTGGATAAAATGTACAACGTGGCCTTTTTGTTATAAGGAATAAATACTGTAGAAATATATATCAGTTTTATATTATAATTCCGGGTATAAAAGTAGTTGTAATACAATAATATGGTATTTTAGTGTAGTAGAAATAGGAAGAATTGTTGTGCAGTAAAAAAGTTTAGTATTGTAGTATAGCATTGTATTATAGTGTACAACACGTTGTACATATATTTACATATTAATCTGCACTTACAATTTGAACAATTGCTACTATTTGCATTTCTTGTAGATGTGAAGCTGCACTGTACTAAGCAATGACAATACAGATCTATCTATCTATCTATCTATCTATCTATCTATCTATCTATCTATCTATCTATCTATCTATCTATCTATCATGGTATAATAGTATTGTATTTAATAGTGTTGTATAGGAGTACAATTATGCTGTAGTATATACTTGTGTAGTAGAATTGTGTAGTATTGTATTGTTGTATTACAATGTAGTATAGTACTGTTGTATTATAGTGTAGTAGAATTGTCTAGTATTGTATTGTGGTATTACAGTCTAGTATACTACTGTTGTAGTCTTGTGTACTAAAAAAGTGTAATATTCTAGTATTGTTTTATTATAGTGTAGTAGTTTAGTGTAGTATATTACTGTAGTATAGTATTGTATTATAGTGTAGTATAGTAGTATTGTATTGTTGTGTGTAGTGTAGTTGTTTGGTGTAGTATATTACTGTATTATAGTATTGTATTATAGTGTAGTATAGTAGTATTGTATTGTTGTGTTTAGTGTAGTTGTTTGGTGTAGTATATTACTGTATTATAGTATTGTATTATAGTGTAGTATAGTAGTATTGTATTGTTGTGTTTAGTGTAGTTGTTTGGTGTAGTATATTACTGTATTATAGTATTGTATTATAGTGTAGTATAGTAGTATTGTATTGTTGTATTATAGTGTAGTAGTTTGGTGTAGTATATTACTGTATTATAGTATTGTATTATAGTGTAGTATAGTAGTATTGTATTGTTGTGTTTAGTGTAGTTGTTTGGTGTAGTATATTACTGTATTATAGTATTGTATAATAGTGTAGTATAGTAGTATTGTATTGTTGTATTATAGTGTAGTAGTTTGGTGTAGTATATTACTGTATTATAGTATTGTATTATAGTGTAGTATAGTAGTATTGTATTGTTGTGTTTAGTGTAGTTGTTTGGTGTAGTATATTACTGTATTATAGTATTGTATTATAGTGTAGTATAGTAGTATTGTATTGTTGTGTTTAGTGTAGTTGTTTGGTGTAGTATATTACTGTATTATAGTATTGTATTATAGTGTAGTATAGTAGTATTGTATTGTTGTATTATAGTGTAGTAGTTTGGTGTAGTATATTACTGTATTATAGTATTGTATTATAGTGTAGTATAGTAGTATTTTATTGTATTATAGTGTAGTTGTTTGGTGTAGTATATTACTGTAGTATAGTATTGTATTATAGTGTAGTATAGTAGTATTTTATTGTATTATAGTGTAGTTGTTTGGTGTAGTATATTACTGTAGTATAGTATTGTATTATAGTGTAGTATAGTAGTATTTTATTGTATTATAGTGTAGTTGTTTGGTGTAGTATATTACTGTATTATAGTATTGTATTATAGTGTAGTATAGTAGTATTTTATTGTATTATAGTGTAGTAGTTTGGTGTAGTATATTACTGTAGTATAGTATTGTATTATAGTGTAGTATAGTAGTATTGTATTGTTGTATTATAGTGTAGTAGTTTGGTGTAGTATATTACTGTAGTATAGTATTGTATTATAGTGTAGTATAGTAGTATTGTATTGTATTATAGTGTAGTTGTTTGGTGTAGTATATTACTGTAGTATAGTATTGTATTATAGTGTAGTATAGTAGTATTGTATTGTATTATAGTGTAGTAGTTTGGTGTAGTATATTACTGTATTATAGTATTGTATTATAGTGTAGTATAGTAGTATTGTATTGTATTATAGTGCAGTATAGTAGTATTGTATTGTTGTGTTTAGTGTAGTAGTTTGGTGTAGTATATTACTGTAGTATAGTATTGTATTATAGTGTAGTATAGTAGTATTGTATTGTTGTATTATAGTGTAGTAGTTTGGTGTAGTATATTACTGTATTATAGTATTGTATTATAGTGTAGTATAGTAGTATTGTATTGTATTATAGTGTAGTAGTTTGGTGTAGTATATTACTGCAGAATAGTATTGTATTATAGTGTAGTATAGTAGTATTGTATTGTTGTATTATAGTGTAGTAGTTTGGTGTAGTATATTACTGTAGTATAGTATTGTATTATAGTGTAGTATAGTAGTATTGTATTGTATTATAGTGTAGTTGTTTGGTGTAGTATATTACTGTAGTATAGTATTGTATTATAGTGTAGTATAGTAGTATTGTATTGTTGTATTATAGTGTAGTAGTTTGGTGTAGTATATTACTGTAGTATAGTATTGTATTATAGTGTAGTATAGTAGTATTGTATTGTTGTATTATAGTGTAGTAGTTTGGTGTAGTATATTACTGTAGTATAGTATTGTATTATAGTGTAGTATAGTAGTATTGTATTGTTGTATTATAGTGTAGTAGTTTGGTGTAGTATATTACTGTAGTATAGTATTGTATTATAGTGTAGTATAGTAGTATTGTATTGTTGTATTATAGTGTAGTAGTTTGGTGTAGTATATTACTGTAGTATAGTATTGTATTATAGTGTAGTATAGTAGTATTGTATTGTATTATAGTGTAGTAGTTTGGTGTAGTATATTACTGCAGTATAGTATTGTATTATAGTGTAGTATAGTAGTATTGTATTGTTGTATTATAGTGTAGTAGTTTGGTGTAGTATATTACTGTAGTATAGTATTGTATTATAGTGTAGTATAGTAGTATTGTATTGTATTATAGTGTAGTTGTTTGGTGTAGTATATTACTGTAGTATAGTATTGTATTATAGTGTAGTATAGTAGTATTGTATTGTTGTATTATAGTGTAGTAGTTTGGTGTAGTATATTACTGTAGTATAGTATTGTATTATAGTGTAGTATAGTAGTATTGTATTGTTGTATTATAGTGTAGTAGTTTGGTGTAGTATATTACTGTAGTATAGTATTGTATTATAGTGTAGTATAGTAGTATTGTATTGTTGTATTATAGTGTAGTAGTTTGGTGTAGTATATTACTGTAGTATAGTATTGTATTATAGTGTAGTATAGTAGTATTGTATTGTATTATAGTGTAGTAGTTTGGTGTAGTATATTACTGTAGTATAGTATTGTATTATAGTGTAGTATAGTAGTATTGTATTGTTGTATTATAGTGTAGTAGTTTGGTGTAGTATATTACTGTAGTATAGTATTGTATTATAGTGTAGTATAGTAGTATTGTATTGTTGTATTATAGTGTAGTAGTTTGGTGTAGTATATTACTGTAGTATAGTATTGTATTATAGTGTAGTATAGTAGTATTGTATTGTATTATAGTGTAGTTGTTTGGTGTAGTATATTACTGTAGTATAGTATTGTATTATAGTGTAGTATAGTAGTATTGTATTGTTGTATTATAGTGTAGTAGTTTGGTGTAGTATATTACTGTAGTATAGTATTGTATTATAGTGTAGTATAGTAGTATTGTATTGTATTATAGTGTAGTTGTTTGGTGTAGTATATTACTGTAGTATAGTATTGTATTATAGTGTAGTATAGTAGTATTGTATTGTATTATAGTGTAGTTGTTTGGTGTAGTATATTACTGTAGTATAGTATTGTATTATAGTGTAGTATAGTAGTATTGTATTGTTGTATTATAGTGTAGTAGTTTGGTGTAGTATATTACTGTAGTATAGTATTGTATTATAGTGTAGTATAGTAGTATTGTATTGTATTATAGTGTAGTTGTTTGGTGTAGTATATTACTGTAGTATAGTATTGTATTATAGTGTAGTATAGTAGTATTGTATTGTATTATAGTGTAGTTGTTTGGTGTAGTATATTACTGTAGTATAGTATTGTATTATAGTGTAGTATAGTAGTATTGTATTGTTGTATTATAGTGTAGTAGTTTGGTGTAGTATATTACTGTAGTATAGTATTGCTGTATTATAGTTTAATAGGAAAGTGTTTTGTAGTATAATATTGTAGTATTATAGTTTAGTTGTACAGTATTGTAGTATAATGTGTAGTACTATAATATTCTTGTGTAGTAGTATTGTGTAATATTGTAGTAGTTTGGTGTAGTATAGTAGAATAGTATTGAATTTTAGTGTAATTTAGTAGATTACCTGGAGTAAGGCAGCGGTCAGGTAGACAGCGATGAAGACATAGGTGAGGGTGGTGTGTCCAGCCCGCATTAAGTTAATGGTGTACAGGAAAACAAGGTGACCAGGAGCCACCAGGAGGAAGAGCACTCGAGCAGAGCGAGAATTCACACCTGTGAAGCAACGGAGGAGGAAACCCTGTCCATCATGTGTGGTTGAATTTCAGGTCATTTTTAAAGAGCCAGTAATGAACCTAAATAGTTATGCATCTAATGTAAGGCTCTGATTAACTTAGATTGGATTAGATGAGATTTTTTTTTTTTTGACAGATCAAGTTTCCCAGATCTGTGTTTACATTATTTAAATTCAGTTTTCTTTTTCCAGTTAAAGCAAATACTTTGAAACTAATACACCAATATAAAAACACTATTCCACTGTTACTTCTCCAAACACCTCAATTCATTGACATTTCTAGACATTCCAATCCATTCTAAGCTTCCTACACAGATTTACAGTGTACTCAAACTGGTTGGAGTGGACAATCATGTTTTGTTACCTGAGCCTAAGAACGTGGTGCAGGGTGTGGGGCATTTCTGTGGGGGTTGATTTGCGTCAGCGATGGGGAGGCCGTTCATGTGCAGGTATGTAGAGATGCGACTTGCCTGCACTGCCACCAGATTACCTGCCACACCTACAACAGGGCATCATAAACAACATTAAAGCTAATTTATGAACTCATGTTCAGGACTGAATCGCTCGAACTTTATTGCAACAGAGAAACAAAACACAAAAAGTCAAATCAATTACTGTGGTAAACATCAACACTATGAAAAGATTTTTACAGAGCAAAATATAGCAAATTTATTGAGCATTAAAATAGCCATCAACTCAAAAACATTTCCTGAATCGCTACAAAAATAAATGTTACAATATATAAAAAATGTAATGTAATATGTAAACTTATCACAAAAAGCTAAACAATCGTAAACATATTTTTTGCATGACGTGTCTATATTTCCAGCATTCTGGTTAATGGCAGTATATTCAGATTTTTATCAGGTATTATTCACATTGTCTCGTTTATGTTTAATTTGTGACTAATATTCGTTCCCATGGCAATGAAGAAAGTTCTAACTGCTAGTCCTGGTCCTACTAAGTGTCAGGCTGGTCAGTTTGAACATGTGATGCCTCTAATAAATTGCCATGAAAAGGGTAAAAAAGGTGAGCTTTTGGGTTAAAGCGTGTAGTAAAATAGTGTAATATTCTAGTATTGTTCTATTATAGTGTAGTAGAATTATAGTATAGTAGGATAGTGTAGTTCTGTAGTATTATTTTCTTTACATCAATTAGCACCAATCAAATTGTATTTGGAAATACAGTACAAATGTTGAACTTGTATTAGGGGGTCTGGGGGTCTAGATCTTTTCTAAAAGGGTTCATTCAAAGAAAGGTCATGTGTTAGAGTTGGAGGTGTTTCTGTATACTCAATCAATGCTCACCGTTGATAACTGGAGTGAACACTGCCATTCCAGCGTAGTTGGGATTGGACACGGTTTTGTCCAGGATTAGGCCTCCGACACTGAAAAATGATTTCAGCGAATATTAAGAATCATCAGTATGTTTGGAATGAAGGAGGTCAGGTGTGTGAATATCTTATTATTGCACCTGCTGATGGCCATGGCGATAATCACAGGCTCCCACCCGGAGTACAGCACCTCTCGAGTGGAGGGAATTTTCCGGGCGATCAGGATCCAGATAGGCGTCAGGGCAATGAAAAACACGCAGACTAGCGGATTGGCGTAATCGTTATAATCTGTTAGAAAGAAAACAGAGAAGTTTAATTCGGGTTTTTTGGACGGAGCATGAAAAAAAAAGTAGCGTCTTACAAGAGATAATGTGTACACAAACATGACACAACACTAACCCCGAATCAGACACCTGGCGAGACTGAACACAAACAGCGCTCTGGTGGAAATTCTTTCGGGCGTAATTTAGCACCCACACTCTGCGATGTAGACACTGGGTAAGTGTCGGTTCACCTTTTATGAGATGTTTACATCTGGACACTTTTGGCACTGGATCAAAATTTGGGCAATTTTTTTAAGAAAACATGCAATTAGTCTCAACATAGTGTTTCCATGCTTCAGGACTGCATTTTAAAACCAAAAGTGTGGCCACGGACACTGCTGCAAGACAGACAATTGGATTTCAGCAGCTGTATTTCTGTTTCTATTTTGATAGATGTTCTCCCAGTTCAGGTTTAACCTTTTCCTGAATATTCTCCATTAGAAGATGATATGACAACGATCCCTCACATATCTGAAGGCATTTTTACGATACACAATATGTATAAAAAATATTAATCTTTTGCTAACAAACAGCCAGTAAAACAGTAGTGCTACATGAAAAAAAAACTGCTAAAGGTTGTGATCAACGATATTTCTGAAATTAAGCAGAAACATCTAAAAGGAGAACATTCTGAAAACTGAAAATCTTGTGCAGCGTGTAAACTTTTAATGATCTGCTTCCAGTTAGAAGATGTAATTATTACTTGATTCCTTCACTGCAAAATTCAGCCAACGTCCTAAAGTGAAGTGATTTAACGATTAGGATAAATGTGTCCAGATGGAGGTTCATGGAAGGAACTCTTTCCAAAGATGATCTGTAGGTTTTCTCTAGAAACCCTTTTGAATTCCAAGCCTTGGATGGTCAGTACTTTATCTCTTCATGACAGAAAAATATACCATAACTTGTGAATACAGGGTTAGCTTTCTTAAATGACAAGTAGAGCATGATACACAGAGCATGGTGAATAAACTTAAAATTGAACAGGTTGCCAGGTGAAGTAAATACAGATCACATTTACAGCATTTGACAAATGTCCAGAGTAACTAACAATTGTCTCCTTTATACAAGTGAGTAGTTGAGGGGTTAAGGGCCTTGCTCAAGGGCCCATCAGCAGGCTCTTGGTGGTACGAAGATTTAAAGTTGTGACCTTCCGTACCACAGTCCAAAGTCTTATAATTGAGCTACAACTCCAAGTGAATACATAGAACCTCACTGTAAAGTTAATTTGCTTTTCCAGTTAAAAGCTGGAAAAACTATCCCTAATCTGGGCGGTTATTTATTCATTTCTTTTTAGGAATCTTTAACTTGCAAGGAGACACAAATTGAAACTTTCTACCCACCTGTGCAAAAAAGTTCCTTTCACACCATGAGCACGTGCTGCCACTAGATGCCACCTATAAACTGCAGAAGCATTAGATTACCCAGATTATCGTTCACTCACCCAGCTCCTGGTAGAGTCCTGTGCTGATGCCAGACAGTAGAGCCAGAGTAATCAAGTCTCCAAGGCTCGCAGCGATGGGCGTGGCCACGTTGTCCGGGTTAATGCCAACCTTCCTGGAGCCGATGATTACACCGATCATGATAAGGCCTGTTTTGGAGGAAACATTGGCTGTGATGATGTTCTTGCAAACACAGGAAAGGCTCTTATCTGTACACAATGAGAGGCAGGAGCTGTTTGGGGCTTTTGGTGTCTCCTGATGCACTCTAGTGAAGAGACGTTTCTTAGGCATCTTATCTTCAGAATGAAATTCCTCTGAAGCTCCAAACAATTGTTACTACCAAATATGACTAGGTAGCTAACACACCTGAGATTTTCTGCGAATGAGATTTTGCAGTTTTGTTTTTGGACAAATATTTTCCTTGGTCAAGGCTGCGACTGAACCTACGGGTGTTAATAGGGAGGTTTCAAATCTACTATATGTGTAGAAATAGGATTATCTACAGTAATCCACATGTAGCTGATCCACAATGAACTGTATTCATACTGTATTAAATGAACAGCTTCTCACTGTAACAATCGATATGATAAAATCCAGTTACAATAAGCACAATATGTATCATGTGTACATGTATTAATATTCGTTATACGCAATTCTTCCAACACCAAACGTTGCCTGGTTGCTAAGCGACATTAGAGACAATATAATATGCTAGTATGGTATTTGCTGGCTTAATGCACAAAGTGCGCTTATACAGAATTTAGTAACATGGCTCAGCCAATCAGATCTTAGAATCATTTTTAATAATGACTTGTGTAACATTGTAACATTGTCTCAAAAGTGTCTCTTCGGATCATTTCACTGCTGTCATATTAAACATCTGGTGCCAATCAAAAGTTTCACTATTGGTATCGGATTGAACAGAAAGACATCAGTGTCCTTTACCTAGCAGCAGGGAAGCGATGAAGGCTGTAGCTACGCTGCTTGCACAGAGCAGAACAGCATGACCTATCTTGAATTGGCCCTCTGGGATCCAGCCAAAAATGACTGCCGCGATGGAGGCTAGGAACCCGACCACGGTGGCCTGAACCTGTGAACATCATGAACAACGGTGTCATGCTTACTTACTTACTTATCAAGATTTCTCACAAACGCCTAACAAAAATTTTTTTTTTTATTTTTATTTGTCACATTATTATCACATATTATCACAAATGTAACATTGGTAGGAAAGAACATCTGCATTAAAAACGTGGATCGTTTCCAGAATAAAAAAAAAAAAAAGTTTAAACAAACGATAATCTCAAATCCACTCTGTAGCTGCAGACGTCTGTACTGTACATCGAGACGATTCGTAAACAGGATTTCTATTTTTAAAGGGTCTGGTACCTGAATTAGTGCGAGGTTTCCTATGATCATTTTCCACATCTCCTTGGCTGTGTCCATCTGTCCAATATTAGCCTAGAGGGAGAGAACATGGGAAGCGTATTTACAGCTGCTCCTGTTATTGCGCGACCACAGAAAGCTTTCGTCTGGAGAAGCCGAGGTGTTTAGGAAGCTTGCTGGTACTAATGTCGAAAGTTTCAACAATTTCCTTTTAACAGTTAGCATCAGCCAATGAAACAGAAAATTTGTTTAAAAAGTGAGATATTGACTACTCAATAAAATGCAACAAATGTAAACAATCGGCTCAAATGATTCTTGGGACCGATCCTATAGTGTTTGTGTGTGTTCATGTGGTCTGACATTTCTTCAGTTCCCCAGTCACACCTATAGATATCAACATTCATTTATTGACACATAAATACTGCTTTCATTCATTGTGAGTCTGACTGTAAAAAATGACTGCTTTATATATTTCATCCCTTGGCAGTGGTTTTAACGTTGTAACCAGACCTCCTCACCTCACCTACATCGCTACCTGACTTTACTAACACCGAATCTCAAAAATCTCCACAAAATCGAATGGAACGTCTTTTCAGAAGAGTGAATATAATTATAACAGCAATTGAGGACTGACAGCTGCTAATATTACCAATATTACAATTTCAATCCCGGTAGATGTTGCTACACATCCACAAGAGACAGATGACACGTAAACAAACTGTAACATAGTCTGTATTTTCCAACCATAACAATGATGTATGATTTTTTTGTGTTCTGTGTTGTTGCTCTGTGTTGTTGTATGTAGCACCATGGTTCTGGAGGAACGCTGCGTCAGATATATGTGGTTGAAATTACAATAAAAGCTTCTTGACATGACTTGCAGGAATAAAGTATTAGTACCATCGGACTAACCAGAATTAGAACTAGAATTCTACATTGCTGTGGTATAAGTTGTGTGCTCGAGTACACGGCTGCGAGCTGAACATCTACCTTCATGTTCAGACAATGAGAATATCCAGTGTTCTGTACAGCATCGTGCTTGAAGCCTGGTTAGAACAAACAGCGGTCAGTTCTCAGGGACAAAAGGGGGTTTTGAGGCGCTGACACGCATCTCATCTTCCTCCTGCTGACTGACCCCACTTATCTCATCCTTCTGTCTAGCGACACGAATGTCAAGTGGCTCAGACCCTGGGGTACGGCGTGAAGGGATGGTGTGAGGCCTTGTCTTGGTTCGCTGAGCTTTTCTGCATTTCAGAGACCTTTAATCGTCACCCAATACAATGATCACAATGCTAAACTGGCGCCTTTAAGTTTTCAGACAGGATGAAAGTGAGCTGCATGCTGCGTTGGAGGGTGCGGTTAAACGCTCGTAAACCTAAACACGGTTTCTGCTGACCGGTGGCCTCGCGCTGAAGTATACTGGAAGCGCAGCTTTGGCCAAAGCGACGAGGCAGGACAATAGTGTGAGGACGAGGGAGGAATACATTTCCCCAGAGAGGAGCGGCCTCTCGCTGCCATTGAGCCCGGCTCGCTGTGCGCTCTTTCATGATCTTTCAAAGGAGTAGTAGTATTCGTGCACTTCCTGTGCACTTTATCTCTCTATATTCTTGTTTTGTGCGAGAACATCAGCACTGACTGATCTGTTAAACCCGCTCTTAGCATACAGAGTCACCTCCAACTCATTTAGGACATCGGGCTCTGCTCGTTTCTCCTGATTGGTCACACCGAGATGTCAATGAAACGGCCAGCACTCTTTTTTACCAGCGCTGCTAAGGGAATATTAGCTTCACTGCTATGTAACAAATGTCCCTGGCAGCAGGACAAAGGTGGTAGAGGCCATTCAGAGGGGGAAGTACCATATGTGGATGTATGAGGATCTGTGTATGTGTGTGTGTGAACGAGCTTGAAACTGGAGGAAACGGGACTCGGGCCAAGAGTTTACAGCGCCTCTTCCGCAGTGTGAGATCTTACGTGGCACAAACAGAGGTGGGGGGAAACCCGGCGAGTCTGGCACCGCTGCTAGATCTCACACTAACTCGGCCCTGATATCAGGCAGTGCGATAAGCTGTGTGTGAACTCAGACAGCCACAAAACTCTAATGAAAACTAGATCTACAGTGCCATGTCGCCTCTAGCGCTAGTTCACTCTTTAGGTGTATACAGGGTCAGCACTATATTATCCTGGTTAGATCTTTAAGCAGACCAGGAATAAGAGGTTATCAAGATAGCTGAGTCATGAGCATCAAATGAGATTCAGGATATTCTGGACCATACTGCATGGAAAAAACTTATTTTTCCTTCACATAAACTAAGAGACCGAAACCTGTTCCAGCATGACAAGGCACCTGTGCACAAAACCAGCTCCATGAAGATCATCTTTATAAGAGTCGGAGTGGAAGATCTCCTGCTAGAGAGTTCTGATCTCAGATTTGTTTGACTTTATTAAATTCCTTGTGGCTGAATCTAGTGGAACATCTTCCCAGAAGAGATCAATCCATCCATCCATCCATCCATCCATCCAAAACCAATTTCTATATTTTAATAACATTTTTTGAGTACTATTACAAATCTCTGTGTAGTGTTTGTATTTCAATAGTATTTAGATATAAAATGAGCCTGAATCTGTTACGACCTTCAGCAAACATTTGCGTTTATAATGGAAAGAAGCATGGCTGTTTATACAATGCATGGGAAGCGAGGGAGCCGGATGCCAGTGCGGGAAAATTTGATTGTGATGCAAATCTACGCACAGGGAAAAAAAAAAAAATCGATCCTTAACCTGACCGTGACCGACATCAAACATGAGAGGACAAGCGAGAAGACAGAGCCCAGTGAGCGCTGAGGTAAATCTACAACTGCTAGTTATCAGAACACGTGAATCAGGTGCAAAAACAAACAAACAGACGTGACTCGGTGCAGTGGCTGGAGTTGGTCTCTTGCTGTAATCCTGACACAGTACAAACGAACGTCATTGCCATAACATTTATGACGTCATTTATGAGCGGTAGTGTTGAGGAAGTTATTAACCCAGCCATTAGGGGGGCACAAGCCAGTGTACTCTTAGTGCCGGTCCCAAGCCCGGGTAAATGGGGAGGGTTGCGTTAGGAAGGGCATCCAGCGTAAAACATGTGCCAAATCAAATATGCGGATCACAAATGAGAATTTCATACCGGATCGGTCGAGGCCCGGGTTAACAACGACCGCCACAGGTATCGTTAGCCGACAGGGTACCGGTGGAAATTGGGCTACTGTTGGCCGAAGGAGGAGAAGGAGAGGAGGAAGGCGTCTACAGAGACGGCAGGAAAAGGAGCAGTGTAGGAGAGTAGAGGTTCGGGTTGGTACTTTAAATGTTGGTACTATGACGGGTAAAGGGAGAGAGATAGCTGATATGATGGAGAGGAGAAAGGTAGATGTGTTGTGTGTTCAAGAGACCAAGTGGAAAGGGAGTAAGGCCAGGAACATTGGAGGTGGGTTTAAACTGTTTTATCATGGTGTGGATGGGAAGAGAAATGGTGTAGGGGTGATTCTGAAGGAAGAGTACAGTAAGAGTGTAGTGGAGGTGAAGAGAGTTTCTGATAGGGTGATGATCGTGAAGGTGGAAGTTGAAGGGATGATGATAAATGTCATCAGTGCCTATGCTCCACAAGTTGGCTGTGAGATGGAGGAGAAGGAAAGATTCTGGAGTGAATTAGATGAAGTGGTAGATGGTGTACCTAGGAAAGAACGATTGGTGATTGGGGCAGACTTTAATGGGCATGTAGGTGAAGGGAACAGAGGTGATGAGGAGGTGATGGGTAGGTATGGTTTTAAGGAGAGGAATGTGGAAGGGCAGATGGTGGTAGATTTTGCTAAAAGGATGGAAATGGCAGTGGTGAACACGTATTTTAAGAAGAAGGAGGATCATAGGGTGACATATAAGAGTGGAGGAAGGTGCACACAGGTGGATTATCTTCTGTGTAGGAGATGCAACCTGAAGGAGATTGGAGACTGTAAGGTGTTGGCGGGGGACAGTGTAGCTAGACAGCATCGAATGGTGGTCTGTAGGATGGTTTTGGAGGCGAAGAAGAAGAGGAGGAAAGTAAGGTTTGAAAGAAGAATAAGATGGTGGAAATTGAAGGAGGAAGAGTGTAGTGTGAGGTTCAGGGAAGAGGTCAGACAGGGGCTTGGTGGTGGTGAAGAGGTGCCGGATGATTGGGCAACTACCGCAGGAGTGATGAGGGAGGCAGCTAGAAAAGTACTTGGTGTGACATCTGGAAATAGAAAGCAAGACAAGGAGACGTGGTGGTGGAATGAGGAAGTGCAGGAGAGCATTAGGGGAAAGAGATTGGCAAAACAGAAGTGGGATCGACAGAGTGATGAGAAAAGTAGGCAGGAGTACAAGGAGATGCGGCAGCAGGTTAAAAGGGATGTGGCGAAAGCCAAGGAAAAGGCATATGAGGAACTGTATAAGAGGTTGGACACTAAAGAAGGAGAAAAGGATTTATACCGATTGGCCAAGCAGAGGGACCGAGCTGGGAAGGATGTACTGCAAGTTAGAGCAATAAAGGATGGAGAGGGAAATGTGTTGACTAGTGAGGAGAGTGTGTTGAGAAGATGGAGGGAGTATTTTGAGCAGCTGATGAATGAGGAAAATCAGAGAGAGAGAAGGTTGGAGGATGTGGAGTTGGTGAAGCAGGATGTAGATAGGATTAGTAAGGAGGAAGTGAGAGCAGCGATTAAGAGGATGAAGAATGGAAAGTCGGTTGGACCAGATGACATACCGGTAGAAGCGTGGAGATGTTTAGGAGAGATGGCAGTGGAGTTTTTAACCAGATTGTTTAACAGGATTCTGGAAGGGGAGAGGATGCCTGAGGAATGGAGAAGGAGTGTGCTGGTACCGATCTTTAAGCATAAGGGAGATGTGCAAACCTGCAGTAACTACAGGGGAATTAAGTTGATCAGTCACACCATGAAGTTATGGGAAAGAGTAGTGGAAGCCAGGCTGAGAGAAGAGGTGACCATCTGTGAGCAACAGTATGGTTTCATGCCGAGGAAGAGCACCACAGATGCCTTATTTGCTTTGAGGATGTTGATGGAGAAGTATAGAGAAGGACAGAAGGAGCTGCATTGTGTATTTGTGGATTTAGAGAAAGCGTACGACAGGGTGCCGAGAGAGGAGTTGTGGTATTGTATGAGGAAGTCAGGTGTGTCAGAGAAGTATTTGAGGGTGGTGCAGGACATGTATGAGGACAGTGTGACGGCAGTAAAGTGTGCAGTAGGTACGACAGACTGGTTCAGGGTGAAGGTTGGACTACATCAAGGATCGGCCCTGAGCCCTTTCCTGTTTGCAGTGGTGATGGACAGGTTGACGGACGAGGTCAGACAGGAGTCTCCCTGGACTATGATGTTTGCAGATGATATTGTGATTTGTGGTGAGAGTAGAGAGCAGGTTGAGAAGAGCCTGGAGAGGTGGAGATATGCGCTTGAGAGAAGGGGAATGAAAGTCAGTAGGAGTAAGACAGAGTACATGTGTGTGAATGAGAGGGAGGGCAGTGGAGTGATGCGGTTGCAGGGTGAAAAGGTGAAGAAGGTGGAGGAGTTCAGGTACCTGGGGTCAACAGTGCAAAGTAATGGAGAGTGTGTTAGGGAAGTAAAGAAAAGAGTGCAGGCAGGGTGGAGTGGGTGGAGAAGAGTGACAGGAGTGATTTGTGATAGAAGAGTATCTGCAAGAATGAAAGGGAAAGTTTATAGGACTGTGGTGAGACCTGCGATGTTGTATGGATTAGAGACAGTGGCATTGAGTAAAAGACAGGAGGTGGAGCTGGAGGTAGCAGAGCTGAAGATGTTGAGGTTTTCGTTGGGAGTGACGAGGATGGACAAGATTAGAAATGAGTTTATTAGAGGGACAGCACATGTAGGATGTTGTGGTGACAAGGTGAGGGAGGCGAGATTGAGATGGTTTGGACATGTGCAGAGAAGGGACATGAATTATATTGGTAGAAAAATGCTGAAGATGGAGCCACCAGGTAGGAGGAAAAGAGGAAGGCCAAGGAGGAGGTTCATGGATGTGGTGAGGGAAGACATGCAGGTAGTTGGTGTAAAAGAGGCAGATATAGAGGACAGGGTGGTATGGAGACGGATGATCCGCTGTGGCGACCCCTAATGGGAGCAGCCGAAAGAAAAAGAAGAAGAAGTGTTGAGGAAGTTATTGCGGCAATATTTTGCGGATTTATTCATTTACTGTCTGTAGTGTTAAGTTCAGGGCCAGTATACCGGTGGTGTTTGTTCTGTTACTAATCGTCATCTTCATGGGTCAAACCAGATGTTTGGCAAACACATTTCTGTCTACTGGTCTGCTACTGAGAAATCATAAGCCACTGGATCATAAACGTTCAAATGATATGCACTGAATATGATTTTTGAATATTAGTTAGTTACAAAAATATTAAATAAAAATTTGCAATTAAAATGCAATTAAGCGTACACAAACTACATACAATACAAATGTAATGTATAATATTAATATGAACAACTGAGCTAAAGGGCTGCGAAATACGATACGATACGTGGCGTCACTGTTCACATTTCTGATATTTGAAAGGAAAAAAATTGACATTCAACATAAAACTTACAATTATGTAAAATTTCACTAATCACTGCTGTCTTGCTGGGATTTTTTTTTTTTTTTTTTTGCCCAAATGGTTTTGTTTTGCATTAAGATTAAGTAGTATTGGGACACCTGAGTCCCCTGGTGGTCTAGTGGTTAAGATGCAGCGCTCCCACCGCTGCGACCCGGGTTCGATTCCCGGTCAGGGAACCATCCCCAGCCACTCTTAGTGCCGGTCCCAAGCCCGGATAAATTGGGGAGGGTTGCGTTAGGAAGGGCATCCAGCGTAAAACATGTGCCAAATCAAACGTGCGGAGGATCCGCTGTGGCGACCCCTAACGGGAGAAGCCGAAAAGAAAGTATTGGGACACCTGACTTTTTCCAGTCATATGTACTTCTTCCTCAACTGTTACCACAAATTCCAGCTCATGCTAAATATGCTTCACATGTTTAGGGGTGGAAGATCTCCTGCTATAGAAATGACCACTATTTAAATGAATGTAAATGCAGACTGCACTCCAGGCCTCCTCACCTCACCCACATCAGTACCTGACTTCTCCATAAAATCTAGAGGAACACCTTCTCAGAAGAGTGGAGGTTATTCCTACAGTAAAACAGGGACTGAATGTTAAATAGCACAATAAATTGCACGCCCAGAAACCTCCATATACAGTGCATTCCAAAAGCATTCATACCCATTAAATATTTCCACATTTTGTCACGTTATAACCACAAATTTAAGCATATTTTATTGGGAATTTTTGTGATGGACCAACACAAAGTATCGCATAATTGTAAAGTGGAAGGAAAATGATAAACACAGTGTTAAAGATACAGCACCGCCTTTCGCTGCAGTTACAGCTGCAAGTCTTTTAGGGTATCTCTACCAGCTTTGCACATCTACAGACTGTAATTTTTGCCCATTCTTCTTTGCAAAACGGAGTTGAATCAGATTGGATGGACGTTTGTTAACAGCAATTTTCAAGTCTTGCTCAAGATTCTCAATAGGATTAAGTCTGGACTTTGCCTGGGACATTCTAACACATGAATATGCTTTGATCTCAACCATTCCATTGTACCTCCAGCTGTATGCTTAGGGTCGTTGTCCTGCTGGAAGGTGAACCTCCGCCCTGATCTCATGTCTTTTGTAGCCTCTAATAGGTTAACTTCTAAGATTGCCCTGCATTAAGCTCCATCCATCATCAACTCTGACCAGCTTCTCTGTCCCTGCTAAAGAAAAGCATCCCCACAACATGATGCTGCCACCACCATGTTTCACGGCGGAGATGGTGTGTTCGGGCTGATGTGCAGTGTCAGGTTTCCGCCACATTTAGCGTTTTGCATGTAGGCCAAAAAGTTCCATTTTCAAAACAAAAGTTTTCCAAAAAGTTCAAACTGCCGGCATACTAATAGTGCTGTGAGTAAGTAAATATGTAAATGAACGAATAAACAAATACACATGGGAGAAACAAAAACCTGAATCTTTTTTTAAAAACAGTATTACTATAAAAATATTTGATGGAAATGTATCATAATATCGATATTTAACATCATTCCATGTAGACCTACGCTATAGGAGCAAAAGTATTGGGACACCCGACTTTTCCAGCCATACACGTGATCCTGGACCAGGTGCTCAAACAAACACATGACACAATTCATAGAGGTGCATTGGATTTATGGGAAAGTCCTTGTCCATAATCCTGATCGAAACATGACCGATTTTCATCCACATATCAGGAATCTGGAGAGCTTTTGCATTGATTGTTGATCAAAATGAGTAAGACGCCAGAGAAGTTTTTCACAGAAAGATTAATGGATGATTCGTCGTCAAATGGGCGGTTTAAAAAAATGATTTGTCGCTAGGTGTGGAGGTGTACACTACCTGTTTAAAACCTCCCTAATCCTGCTAAGCACATGAGTACATGCGTCGCCCCAAAGCAGCTTTTACACTCTCCTTGATTTGTCCCAAAACAGCTGGAGCTGAATTGTGTGCAGGAGGACTGCTGCTGGTGCAGACATTCCTGAGGCTTCTCGAACACCACGAGAGCCTCGGCGAGTAAATTTAACACGTCTTTTATAGCGGGGGATTTAGTTTTTTTTAAAACTCGCTCACTGTGTGATGTTGGTGTGCGAAAGCAAGTGGCGTGTTTTCCGTACACACTTCATGAGTAAAAACACTCTAAAAACTGATTAATGTCTAAAAAATGTCTGTAGCAGAAAAACAAAGTTTATACAAGATATTTTTAAATTTGGCTCGGACAAAGAGTGTGTGTGTGTGTGTGTGTGTGTGTGTGTGTGTGTGTGTGTGTGTGTGTGTGGGTGGAGAAACAAGAATTTCTTTCTTTTTTTTGCTTATTTTTAAATGTTATACTACAAAGTATAAATAAGTTACATTGATAAAATATAATATTTACATATCATGTGCTTTCTGAACATCCCATTCCACATTTAGTCCCCATTTAGTGTTATAAATGAGGGTGAGATTTAAATACATGCATTAAATTATAGGTGACGAGAAACAGGTGTAAGGGGTCAGTCTCCTGTGACAAAGTCATGTGACTAATCAGGGACTGATGGTTGATTTGGCTCTTGGGATAATCCTGACGTATGGGAATGTAGTGTTACATAACAAAGCTGCCATTTATATATATTTATTTATATTTATATATAGTTATATTGTGCCCTATATGTATATCAGAAGCTGGGGTCAGAGCGCAGGGTCAGCCATGGTAGAGCACCCCTGGAGCACGAAGGGTTAAGGGCCTTGCTCAAGGGCCCCAAGAGTGGCAGCTTGGCAATCCTGGGGGCGATCCTGGGGCCGATCAGAAACCCCAAGCTTTAACCACTGAGCTACCACTCACCCCGTATGTATATAAGTATCTATAACTACAAATATATAAATATACATACAACGATTTTTCGACCTTATGATAAAAAAAAATTTATACATTTGTGATACGTTGGGACGCTGCCAGGAGGTACACATCTCCTGCCTTACTCTCACCAGCAGTTGACAGAGTTCAGTTGTCTCAGTGTTGGAGATTGTACTTTTTTTCTGTGTTTTTGGTGTATCAGTGCGTAATTTTAGCTCCGCCCTTCACAACGGTGTATATATATATATATATATATGGAAATGTATATGTATACGTATATGTACATGTACACCATTTTTCAGAACAAACAACTGACAACCATCATGTTTTCTCTGTGTTTTCACTAATCATCAACTGGACTTACATTTTAGTCTTTTAGTCAGCAAAATAAACCGGTCGTCTTCAACCGCAAATAAGGGAGCGTTCAGCGTAAACACGCTCTCGTAAAGGTCACACGACCTGAAGACCCAAGCACACCTTCAAGTAGCACATCAGCCGAGTGTTCAAAGGTCAGGTCATAAAACTGGGAGCGAGAGCACGCATTGAATGATTATCAGAAAATCTACTTGTGTATTCGCCTTAAGATAAAAGTAATATAGAGAGATTTAGCAGTAAATTGAGCTACTTTGCTTTAAAGTGCTAAAAGTTGCTTGAAGCATTACTGATAATGCGGGACGCCTAGATTATCTTACTAGCTAAGATAAAGCCACTCAGTGAGATTGTTTAGGTTCGAGTCAGATGATGATGTTAAAGAAAATCTTTAGTTGAAGTATTTGAAAAGAATTTGCTGTGATGGCTTTCAAGGTGCTCCACCATCCAACCCTAATCTGTCTTGCCCTAAAAAGCAAATATGACATTACATGTAACTATTAATGGATAAAAAAATCAGACTGTATTTAATTAATAAATAAAATGCTGACAGATTTCAATAAAATGCACTTATGTGACAGCTCTTGGATGCTCCATGACACCACACCACCATTGATTATTTCCTTCACCAAAACCTGTGGTGGTTTATTAAGCACTGGTTAACTCTGGTGAGTAGGTTAGTTAGAAAAACTCACTGCTGTGGACAGTCTGGAGGCCAGTGTCATCTCCAGGTTCCCCTTTAGGCCCAGAAGAGCAGGCACCAGGATAAAGACCTCGTTCACCTCAGAGAACACCTTCCAATGCTGCAAAGGAGAGACAAGGAGAACAACACAGGTCTTTATCAGAGCTCAGCAGGATGGGTTCCTCAAGCATGTGAGATTCTGTGTGACCTTCTTTGACCAGGGTATTGATTTAATGCTGTAACTTGATACAACCCTCTCTTTGTGAGAGGATACTGTGCTGGGTAAAGCTGCTACACACATTACACCACACTATTCAACCAAGAGATCAGCTCCAGGATTATTGGTAATCAGTGAAAAACATAGTTGTAGCACTTCATCTTCCAACTAACTGTAACCTCTTGGCAGAGGCAGATCACTAATATGCAAAAATATTGACATTTTAATGATCACTGTTTAAGGCACGTCAGTAGATTAGACATTCTAATTATACACAATTCATACAAAGGTATGAGATATTTATATTGAACAGTATGGTTGAGTGCAAAAGTTTGTGCGCCCTTTGAGACATCACTTTTTGATTGTTATGTAGTTATGAGAAAGGTTATTTCCTTTAAATTTACGACTCTTTTTTTTTTGCTGATGTGGATTTTAATAACATCATCAGCCAAAGGTAGGCACAGAGTCATCGCTGATTGCATCCATTTGAACCTCATCCAACTTTAATCCTTGAGAAACACTTGATGAGTGGCGTAATTGGCAGCCGGTAGCCCTTTTTTTTTTCCCAAGCAGATGCAATGCAGCAAGAATCCGTGTGGATCGATAAGTGGAGAAAGTGCTTATCTTTAGAGCCCATCCCAGTGGCGCATTGCAATTACAGCCCTGAAGTTCGGCAAATAAATCGATAGAGAGGATTTACCCGAGCTCTAGGTTGAAATGCTGCACTCGAGAATGAACGAGAGAAATAAAAAGATACACCAAAATTTGTAATCAAGGGTTTTCTGCTTGGTTGGCTACATCCAACAGGCATTTTGCTCTGATTCTTTGGCAGTACAGGGGCCACTTCGGAGAAAAAGTTCTACATCAATTGGAACCTGGCCATCTGCCACATAGGCTTTGATTTCCTTGCTACTGAGAGCCCTCTCCGTTCCTCTCTTCTCTCCTCTCCTCTTCTCCCGAGCTTACTCGTTTGCCTTCTGAGATATACGATGTCTCCGGGGAACAGCAAGGCCTCGGGCAACGCCTCCTCGAAGCCTGTGAACTTGCAGGTTTAGCCGGGCTCAGATTGCACGCTCACACCAGCTCAAGGATATATGGTCACGCAGGAATTCAGTGACGCATCACTAGCGGAGAAAGGCACTAGCGTCATGGAGTCAGTGCTGATTCCCGTGACCCGTCAAGCCGTAGCGATAAAAACTCACTCATTATAAACTCTTCTGGGTTTTGTCGATGCATTAATAATTAATTAAAACATGCCGGTATTATATTTGTAATGTTGCGTTTTCCAAAACCTATTTTTTTTACGTTACAGATAAACATTAGAAAATAGTTTTAGATAAACAATTTTTACATTGGAAAAAATATTCAAATTAGATTTTTAAATATCTTTGGAATTGATCATGCTTACATCTAAAGAGATTTGAATTTTTTATTTATGTATTTTTAGTTTTTGATTGATTTTTTTTAGATATATTTATATTTGGAGTGTCAGCATAAGACATGGTTTACATTTATTTATTAATTTTTTTAGTGTTTAAATAAAAAAATACAAAGAAAATATTTTAAAGCTGAGTCGTTTATAAAGAAATAAATTTAGATTGCTTCCAATATTTGCCAGTACTCAAAATTCCAGTATTGGAATCGGATATTCATGGTTCATGTTAATGGTAATTGTTTTAAAAAAATTATATTTCTTTTCTTTTCTGTTACTGCATTTATTCTTTTTTTTTTTTTCAAAAAAATAAATATTTTTTGTTTATTCACAATTTATTTTTTTGCTTCACACACACTTACATATATTTTGCTGCATTAATAAAAAACTGGGAAAATTGTGCTAAATAAATTCGATATAATAATAAAGGTGAATGTCTGTCTAGCAGCTGAACTTTAGTTTACAGCACTGTAAAGTCAGTAACTTTCACGGACTCAAAGGTGGAAAACTTCACTTCCTGAATACCGTCTACACTTTTATTTACCCCCACAGGAAGTCAGAAACACAACTTATGTTTAGACTGCAAAACAACATTCGTGTTAAAAACAGACCTGAACAATAATTAAAAAAATTCCCATAATGAGGAAAATTCTGAGGAAAAGCTGGGTGACATTGTGTGTCCACGAGAACACAGACCCTCCCACGCTTGTTTGTCTGCACTGATTCCTGTAAGAACAGGGTAACAGTCTGGATGTGGTAGACCCAAAATGGCTTCCTGTGGGAGTGCTGAGACACCAGCTGGTGTAAGGGCTTGTGATGTTGAGTCTGTTTTCCTCTTGGTAAAAATATCCTGACTGACTGACTGTCTGGACCGAACACTTCTCGCCTGGTGTTTGAGTTTTTCTTTTGGTTGTTGTTGTCTGGACCAAACCACCAGCCACTTTCCATAATCAACGACAGGCCATTCTTACGACAGTCCGTTTAAGAAGAAATACCTCAAGTTCTTTAGAGAGGATGCAAATTTATACAATTAACCTCTGGAAAGAAATTCAGGAAACCAGAAGCCCCACACTTTAACGTTCGCGCCCTGAAAAAATCCCACAATGCACCTCAGAAACTGGGGCTTTGACGTTCCATTGGTAGAAACGCCATTGTATTGTGTGGGGGGGAAAAAAAATGGATGACAAACTAAACTATGTGTATAAATGAAAGTAAATTTTTTGTTGCTGTTGTAACTTTCAAACAATTGTGTTAATGTATTTTAATGGTTAAAGTATTGGGACATCAGACTTTTCCTTGCATAAGTGGTTCTCCCCTAAACCACAAAGTTGGAGGCAGACAATTGATGCCTCTTGCCTCATGCTGTAGAATGAAAATTTCCCTTTACTTCAACTAGGAAACCCAAAACCTGTTCCGGCATGACGATGCCCCTGTGCACAAAGCCAGCTGAAGATATTATTTACATTTGGAGTGGAAGATCTCCAGCTCTAAAGCTTTAAACTTTATTAAACACCACAGTGGGATGAATGTAAACGCTGACATGCCTCCTCACCTTACCTTCATCAGTACCTGACTTTACTAACATTCTTGTATCTAAATGAGCACAAATCTCCACAAAATCTAGAGGAACATCTCAGGTGTCCACAAACTTTAGTCCATGTAGTGTATGATTGGTTAATGACTTTAAACGCTTGACTGTTTAATCGTATTAAATGTAAAAGTGAAGAATTTCATATGTTGATGCTAAATCATAAAAGAAATCTGACTAGTAGTATTACTGAATGGTCGAGTGAGCGTTATAACCTACTCTTTCTCGCTTACATATCTCAATTCTGATATGATTGCTGATTTTGACCATCATATGCAGTCATTAGTCATTGAGAATGAACCAGAATTCACTTATGACTCACTTTTGACTCACCATGCATTTATGACTCGATTCGCCTTTACAGCTGGTAGAATGCAATAAATGACGCAGATGCGTACAAATATTTGTATCGGATACCAACATTTTATGAATTAGACCTCCTGATCCAGTTACCGTAGAGTTCCAGTGTAGACCCTAATCAAGCTGCGGTTTCACAACAACCGCCCACTCGTGACCAATACAAAGCAGTTTTTCAGTGCCACAGGAGGTAAATTTGCCCTCGTTTCCCTTCTGAGTAACATCATATAGCAGGCTTCTCAACATCATCGTAGGATTTCGCAGTAAATGCTTCACCACTAATTCCAAACGAACACCTCTGGGGGGTTTTTACATTCATTTCTTGCCTTTGTGTTTCGGTGTGTAACTCATTTAGTTGGTTTTTCTCCTTTGCTTATAGACAGTTAATGGACGCTGCTTTTAAAAGATGCAAATCATATGCTTGTTTCATCGTATACAGCGTTTTATTTAACAGTATACTTCTTTGTGGTACTCAAACATGGCTGACACTGAAACGTGTACGGTGAATTCATGTTAACTTTCTACACATCAAATATTTCATTAAATAATAAAAATAATTTGCTTTGGTTTTGGTTGAAATCAGGCATTTGTTTACTTTTGAACTCGATAATTGCTCTATGGGTTATAAATCTGCTTTTAAATTCAGGAGGATGTTTAAAAATAGTATAAAATGTGTTTAAAATTTTATGGTTCACACAAGAAACAAAATTTTGTTGTAAGTAAATAAAACGTGTTTTTTTTTTTTCCAATTTAAAGGCAATTAATAGCTAAAAAGAAATGGATATAATGTATTGTATCGCATTGTATTATATTATAATTAATCCAGGAAAAGTATAATATCATTATATTTCTATATTTATATTTCAATCAAAATTTACAGATACATTTATATTTTTAACAATCTATAATTAGAGTCACTAAAACTGGGAAACATGCCACACAATTTATTTTAGATTTAATATATATATAAATCTGATAATCTGATTCTCGATTTTTTTTCTCATAGAATTTTAAAAATTGTAGAATATATCTAATTTGATCCATTTATTGTATTATTTATACCAGTGTCTTTAAATCAAATTATAATCGACCTTCTAAGCTAATAAATTGTATCGTAGACACAGTACATACCGCGCGTGAAGTATTGTGATATCATATCACCCACTGATAGGTCAAAGTTGACGGTATTTATAACATCAGCTTGTTTTTCCATAAGGACTGAACCTATTGAATTGTAAAGCTCGATTCAATAAGCTATGAAATATGATCATTATAATCATTATTAGTATCATTATAATAATAAGGCAGTAGTAAAGAAAGAAAAAAAGAAATAAAGAACTTTCTTTTGGTTTTAAAAGTTTGCTGGATGTCATTTGAAGAACCAGCGAGCATTTTATAGTTTATTAAAAAAAATCGCAAAACTGTAAAAAACAACAACAACAAAAGCATAGAAATTCAACAGGGTGAAGACCCGAGCGAGTGATTACAGCTCTCTTTCTCTCTCTCACCATGTGACTATTAACATCCCAAGTCACTTTGCTTTGCACGAGTCCCCTGGATAGCTGACTTGCTGCACAAACAGCACAAAGGAACAAGTACACACATTATGTAAACTGTATTTTTAGCGAATGGCTCAAAACATCTACATGCACAAGAGCTGAACTCAAATTAACTTCGGTGTGGATTAAAACACAATAGAAGTGAATATAGATATTGTCTCTGGTGCAGTGGAAATCCTGATGGCTGTTGGAACAGCGATACCTCAGAAAAGTGTCATATCGGTAAAATATCCACATATAATATTGATTTATTATTATATAAAAATTTAACTATTATAATAAAATACCAAGCTGTTAAAAAAAAAAAAAACTGAAGTCGTTCTTCACCTTCATAATTTCTGTATAATATTTATTTATCATTACTATTTAAAATTTATTTTTTTCTAAAAGTAAGACATGACAGGTTTTTGTACCTACTGAACAAAATCACATTGTTTATCGCAAAAAAAAGATCATGATTTTATCAATCACACTGTCACATCGCCCAGCCCTAGCAGGTAATGATATAATATAATATAATATAATATAATATAATATTAAAAAAAAAATTTATATATATATATATATATATATATATATATATATATATATATATATATAATATATATATATATATATATATATATATATATATATATATATATATATATATATATTTTTTACAAATTCTTAGTAAACCTCAACGAATGTTTGATCGGAAAATCCTAATAAGACAATAATATCGCTAATATCATTTGTTTGTTTTATTGGTACTTTTCTATCCTGGAGTTGTATACGTTCAGGGAACAGTCAATTCTTCTTATAGTAGCGCTTGAAAGTGTTGGAAATTATTGTTTTGGTCATTTTTCAACTCTAATATCTATCAGGAGTGATATCCAGGGTATTGTGGAAACTAGGTATCATGATTCTTTTTTCACGATATATCGTCCTCCTCTTCAATGCGTCTTCAATGGAATTGACCAATACGGAGACTTGTGCAGTATATACCGTTTTTTTCTCCCTGTTCAATTTCTCATATTTAGTCTATAAGGGAAAAAGTCCAGCTGAGGAACCTATTGATTTAGAAGAGGAAAAACAGGAAAGGACTGACTCAAGAGAGTAATAATATTAGCATCAGATCATACTGAGATAATGTTCCACAAATGTTTTGTTGTGCAGATTTACAGTAATGCAGTGTGTTAAAGTCTTAGGGGGGACGAATGGCGCAGCAACATGCTTGAATCAGCAAATTTTAATGGGATGTAATATTAACACCTTGACTTCTTGAATCTTGTGTGTTTTACAAGAAAGCCGAATGGTCACTGAATGGAAATAGAGCAAACGAGTTTAAAAAAAGTAGGACGTGCCTGTTAGAGTTTGGATTTATTTTCCAGTTGATTTGAGACACACTTACTTGAACGATGTCGAGGACCATACCGGCGGCGACCGTCCCAAACCCGGCCAGCAGGAAAGGGAACACGACCTGCAGTCCTATGGAAAAAGACGTCTCCTTCAGAGGAACTGGTGGCACCGGGCTTTGGTCCGCGCTCGTGTCATCGCTCTCGTTGCTTTGGCTGCCGTTCTCCAGCAGGGCGTCCTCCTCCCTCTGACCCTTGGCGTTGGCGCGACAGTCGATCACGACTATTTCCGTCCGCTCGTTTTCCGCCTCGGGCCGCTCGGGCAGAGACGTCACCTCGGTCAGCTCGTACTCGCCGCCGCTCGGCTGCCTCTCCTCAGCCCCTGCGGCCAGGATGACCGGATGGACCGAGCCGTTTGAAGAGATGAAGTCCTTCTTCACCTCTATGATTTCCGTCCCCGCGGACATGTCGGGCAGTTTGTCTTGCTCTTTCGACCAGAGGACCATGCGGAAGCCTTGAAGTCGTGAGTCGTAGCAGAAGAAACGATGGACGCTTGAAGTCGGTGCCCAAGTGTGGATCGGTGCTTCACCTGATCTACGGCGTAGCTTTATCCCATCCAAGACGTGGCTCCTCAGCTCCTCTCCTTTTATAATTCGCGCTCTACAGGTTGAGTAAAAGAGGCAGGTGCTTTAGCCCTCTCCAGGCTTTGCATAAGATCCTGCCTGAACTTCGGTAGCATACAAATTACGTTCCCCATTCAACGCAGCCGTCTTCGTCTTCTTCGTCTTCTTCTTTTAAGGCCAAACGATAAGAGGAGGGTACATTTCACAATCCGGTCGGCGCAACCCTACAACCTTGATGGCCAATATTTAAATGGTGGGTAAAAGATCTGAAGCGTCCCAAAAGTCTCTGCGCTCGTTCTGAGTCCCTCTTCTCTTTTTCGGGTGTGAAATGGAAAAAAGAAAGAGGGGCACTTACTTTGGCAGGACTGTCCCGAGCAACTCTGGACAGTTGTACTGGCTCACTTTACACCACGTGGACCCTCGAATATATTTAAAGGTCTCCGGATCGTGTTACAAGGCTCAGAAAAATGTGCGTCGTACACTGATCACCTGCCAGACGAGAAGAAACGGAAAAAAAGAAACACACACACACACACACACACACACACACCAATCAGACCCTGGCGTGACAAGTGCATCATGGAAATTATGCACAAAAAAAAGAAAAACAAATAGTCACTTAAACTTGTGCATTATATGTGTGTCATGTTACTTCCTGGAAGATCTTATTTGAGGCTTCTGATATAAAAAAAATGGATCTGACCAGCTTCCAGACTCAGTTCATGAGATGAGATGGTCCAAGATGGATTTTATTCATATATATATATATATATATATATATTTGTTGTTTTTCAGCCATCTTCCTTCCTGTCTCAAGTTAATTGTAAGGTTGTTTATTCGAGTTTTAAACAAAGTTCTAAAGTCCTGCTCTCATTTCTACAGTGTCCACAGCAATGGAATCAAGCCAGGTTCCTCAATTACCTCATTACCTCCAACACCGAAACAAACTCCCCTACTTAGTAGTCTGATCAAATACACTCCAACACCGAGCGGTGTAAATTAAAACCTCCCGGTTTCAGTCTCAGCTCCACATTCTCCTCCTTTCACAGGTTTCTCAACCCCATCACATCTTCATGTCCATTCCAATCCCATCATTTAATATATATAAATATTCATATTTAATACACACACACACACACACGCATATATATATATATATATATATATATATATATATATATATATATATATATATATATATATATATATATATATATATGCGTGTGTGTGTGTGTGCATATAATTGTAATACACAGGTTGATGATGCGCTCATCACGTGCTTCATTTAATTATCATCATCATCATCATCATCATCATCATAAAATCTATACGCTCCCCGCGCGCGCGCGTGTTGACCCGCGCCGGAGCGGATATATTCATCCACCGCACACACTCAGTCCTTGTTTCTTTTCTTTTTACCTTTTTTCCTCCACTCTCTGCCTCCTGTGCGGACGTTCCCCGATATCCTCCGGCCTCCACGCCGCTTCGCATGCCGGTAAACGCCGGGCACACCGGGCTTAATGCGTAACCGAGCCGTTAGTTACTTTAGTGAGTTGGTTGGTTTGCAATGGGATCCATAAGACGCTGCCCGAGTGCGCGCTCACTCACTCACACTCACACATTCGCGCGCGCACACTCTCTCCCTCTCTCTTTCTGTGCGCATGTGTGTGTATGCGCGTGTCTCTCTCTCTCTCTCTCTCTCTCTCTCTCTCTTTATGATTCGCGCGAAAGCAGGAAGCGCCGCGTTAAGAGCGAGCGCGAGCTGGATCGATACCGATAATAAAGCAACACCACACCACACCACACCACCCCAACCAAACCCAGGCTCGAGCGTGCAACGCTCCAATCGGACCAATCACGGCGCGTCTTCGGCTCGACTCGGGTCACCTCGGCTCGGCTCGAGACAATTCGGCTCGTGTCAACTCGACTCGGCTCGGCTCCGTGTTTGTATTGTGTGTGCGAGTTGTCGTATGTCTGATGTGATGTGATGTAAATTCTATTCAGCTCGGCTTAGCTTGGCTTGGCTAGACTCGACTCGACTTGATTAAATTCGGCTCAGCTTAGACTTGACTAGACTTGACTCAACTCAAATCAACTGAGTTTGGCTGGGTTAGATTCGACTTGACTTGACTTGGCTCGGGTAGACTCAACTCGATTCCACTCGGGTAGACTTAATCCAACTCAATTCAGTTTGCTAGACTAAACTCGATTTGACTTGACTCAGCTCAACTCGACGCGACTCTACTCGCCTTGGATAGACTTGGCTCAGCTCAGCTAGACTCGACTCGGGTCAACTCTGCTTGGCTCAACTCGACTCAACTCGACTCAACCACGTGACCTTGCAGTGTCAGCGATGTAGTGTAGTCTACTGTGAAGTCCATTCTGCTTTTTAATATCATTATATACTCAAAAACACTAAAAAAGTATACTTAATGGCGATAAAAAAGAACATTTAAAAGACCGATTTGACCCTAAAAGCGAAAAACAAAGCGACAGGCGGCCATTTTGTGTCCTGCCTTTTCAAGATTTTCTCCATTTGTCACACCAAGTGACACATCTGAACATCTGACTCGAGTGATTCCTCAGACCTTCCCTTTCAAGAGGCTAACAGAGATCGTTGCTGTTTCTGCTAAATGGATGTAGCGAGGACGGATCGCTTGCTTTGCTAATATGCCAGTAAAACCAGTACAAACTGTAGCATAAATGTAAAATAACAACCAGTTTATTTTAATGATGTGTGTGTGTATATATGTTCAGATATGGAAGCATGAATAAAAACAAAGCAGGTAGGACAAGCAGCAGTGGTTGAAGGGAAGTGGTGGCTCGTGGTTAAGGCTCTGGGTTACTGATGGGAAGGTTGGGGGATATGCGAAGAAAGAATTTCACTGTGCGGTAATGTGTATTCACAATCACAAGCACCTTTATTGCCTTCTATTTTAGGTTGCATGTACAAGGAATTTGTTGTGGTGTGCTGATGCTCTAAAAATATGAAAAACTATTAAAAAAATCTGGTAAATAAAACAAAAAATGAAGCGAATAATTATGTAAATTATGCAGCACAATGACCATTTTCCCCGAACAAGTCCAAGGTGCAGGTCGCAATAGAGTAGCTCATGTTCTTGTGGGTTTTTACGACAAAATAAAAGCTTTTTTTTTTTTTTTTTTACATATTTTACAGTAGCGACGGGACGATCGGATCATTTTAGTGACTCGGTTCTTTGAATCTGGTTCATTCAAATGAACAAATCTTTTTATTTTATTTTTTTTATTTTTTATCATTTACTTATTTTCTTCCTTTAATCCTTTTATTACCTTCATAGCGTTTATGGGAGTCACGTGATAAAAGAACGAACGACTCAAAATAGAAGAGTTGAGAGATTTGCTTTTGCGCAGTCCAGTGGAAAAACTACGAATCACTATTTGAGACGACTCGTTCATCTGATTCGCATTAAAGAATCGTTCAAAGTGACTCATCATTATTTTATAGGTGTTTGAATCAAGATTATGTGAGAAGCCTTATTCTATAACATCTATAATATCATTGACACTAAAGCATCCTGGTATGGAAACAACTGTATATCTGGAGCCTCTGACTGGAGAGAAAGAAATGAATGTGATTGGAGCCATAAAATACCATTTGATTAGACTATTTCAATAATTTGATATGCAGATATTCAATATGAAGGCCCTAGGCTCTATATTTTCTGGCAGTGTTTCAGAAAGATATTCAATAGTTCCTGTCTGAGATGTTCTCCACATGTTCCTGTGGGTTTGTGACGTGATGCCTTGCAGCATAGTGGTAAAACATTGCAAACTCACCGAAAAAAATAAAATTTATGTGTAAATGCACAACACACAGCGAGTTGAGAAAGTTCACCATGAAACCCTTCATCACTAGTGGAACCTTCTGAATGTCCTCCAACCCCGAACTCTGACAAAAACACGACAAACATATACTCAAAGAGCAATATGAGAGGCATCCTGAGCATTTTTTTTTAACTACAACATTCTATCATGGAAACCGCAGACTGGTTTTCTGTTTTTCAGTAAACCAGGTTCTAAAGCACACCTTCACACCTTTTGGGTTTTGTTTTGCAAATGAGCAGTTTCGCTAAATGGCTACTTTCAGTCCGTGTCCCAGGACGACTCCACGGATTTCATCTGCGGACTCCAGAAATTTTCCATTTCGAGGTGCACTTTTAAAACACTGACGCTCTTAAATCTCTTACTGTAACAGAAAAGAGGTTTCTGATTTTCTTTGCAGCATGTGACTCGAATCTGTTTACCCAAACAGTAAAATGCAAATTTCCCAGAATTCCTGCCAACTGCACGTTGGTTATAAGAAAACGACCCACTTCTCTGTTATCCAGAAGGAAGTACTTGAGGGTGCCAATGTCAACATGTCGAATTTGAATCTGTATCCTTAGAAACAATACGAACGTTTCTTTGTGTTTTGATGATACGCAGACAACAAGCTGCTCAAGAAATGTCTGAATCGAAAAGGCACAATGTGTTCTCAGACAGGATGTGATCATGGAGAGAGAGAGAGAGAGAGAGAGAGAGAGAGAGAGAGAGAGAGAGAGAGAGAGAGAGAGGATGGACCTGCACTCATGGGGCCACCATGTAGACTTTCTTCCTCCCTTAGGAATGAACATAAAGCACCAGGTACTGGCCCTAACAAGATCCCTTGGTACACTTGTGGTGTTTTCTTGAAGCTTAAGGAGGATTACGCAGGTTACTCTGTGTCACTAGCCGCTAGCAACCAAACAAAACTTTGCATCCATGTTTGTCTGCGGTTTGTCTGCAGTTTTTCTCAGTTGCTTTGGCGCATTTCTCAAGTCAGAAATCAAATACTCATGAAATCGATTTCTCGCTGCTTTTTTGCGAATGCTTTGGAACATCCATTGAATTAATTATCATTGATCATCATTATCAATTGTTTGTCATGTCGATCAAAATATATTATAACGTTATACACTAACATTCTGAGCGGTGAAGTGAAGAACACTGATGATCTCTTCATCATGGCACCTGTGAGTGTGTGGATTTATTTATTAGGCGGCAAGTGAACATTTTATGCTCAAAGTTGACGTGTTAGAACATGGGTGCTTTAATCTTTTCCAGAAAGCGCCAGTGTGGGTGCAGGTTTTCATTCCAACCAATCAATGGACACACCTGATAGTCATTGAAAATGAAGATTATTAGATTTGAACAGGTAGAATTTGGTGTGGACTTGCACGTGGGGAGCGAAGGCTGGTCCATGTGGTCCGATCCAACAGACGAGCCTCTGTAGCTCAAACTGCTGAAGAAGTTCATGAGAGCAAAAAGCAGACCAACACAACATTAGGTAAATGGTTAATATAAAATTTTTTTTTTTTTGTAAATGTGTTGAATTGATGAATTGTTCAAATCTTGAAAGTCACTAGTGAAGGCGAGTGAATGGCATCAGATCAACCAAAGATCAACACGGTTCTCTAAAACAGGTCAAACGTAAATCTCAAGAACCTTCAATTTGGCCGCAAAACACCGAATTACAATTTCTGAAAAAGAAACAAAAGAACACTAGTAAAGTACAGTAAAAGTTTGAATCCTGTTCGGTCACACATACAGTGATGCGTACATTTGTGCTGTTGAAATTCATAGATATGAAGAAATTCAGCCGTGTGCATTTTCAATCATTGTGATCCAAACCGTCGCTTAACATCAGGAAACGCTAAAACCGTGCGCCGTCATACTGACAACACGACTGAACATTTTCTTGTTTGTGAACAATGACAAAGGGTCTTCTGATGCTAATGAGATGTTCATTGACACAAATAGATACTTAGAAAGATTTAGGATTTAGAGAAAAGTAGCGTATTTTTTGGACTATAAGCCGCTACTTTTTTTTCCCACGTTTTGAACACCGCAGCTTAAACAACGAAGCGGCTAATTTATAAATTTTTCCTGGGTTTTTCCCGGTTTCACAAACTTCAAGCCAAAAAACTGAACCCCATAACATTAGACCAATTAAATTTCTGAACGGAAACGAAAAAAACGCACCTCACCTGTGTTCTGAGCTGC
Source organism: Silurus aristotelis (assembly GCF_946808225.1). Lineage (NCBI taxonomy): Eukaryota > Metazoa > Chordata > Actinopteri > Siluriformes > Siluridae > Silurus > Silurus aristotelis. The sequence continues at coordinate 9,612,617 of NC_139602.1, forward strand.
ACGGCTTCAGGAGAAAAAAGGTTTTTTTTTAAACGCACGACGATGCCAAAAGATAAACTCCCGAGAGAAATAGTTGTGAAAGGAAGGAGGAAGACAGTAAACAATGACTTTCTTGGTAGGCTACTGTTTAGATACAAGCCGTTGTAGCGCGTTGAGTCTGGGTGAAGGGAGAGCTCGCTAACTCCAGTTACAACAGAAATCATATAAGCACAGACAGGTTTCCAAAACTCGTGCTTTTTTATTTTTCTTGGCAACAGTGTTAAGGGTTAGTCAAAGAAACTTAGAACTGAGCATCAGAAAATAATAAGGACATATTCCTCGGCCTTGCACACATGCAGTAATAGTGGAAAAATGCGGCGCCAGGCTATTCCCAAAATGCCGCTCTGCTCTTAAAGGAGCCACAACATATTTCACCCGTTACACCGTGTAACAGGCAGTCTTTCGTTAAAGCCTGTGTAAAGTTCATTAGTTTCAGTGCGGCTTATAGACAGGTGCAGCGTATTTTTGTTTAAAATAAAAATATTTGTCAAATTCATTCGGTGCGGCTTATATATGGGTGCGTTTAATAGTCTGGAAATTACGGTACAGGCTTTTGCAGGTAATTCATTATGTTTTGCTGTTTATACAAATAGGTTGAGAAATGCATTTACTGGTTTCCAAATATTAAGAAGAATTTAAGAAAATTTCTTATGCAACTGAGAAAAATTGTAACTATTAAAAAATATATTATAATATTTTCTATACATCAATTTTATATCACATTTCTTCATAGTTGCACAAACTAGACCATTATTTCATTACACTTCATGGTATATTACATACATCAGTCCAGGCCAGATCTGGTCACTGATGGAATGGCTGGATTTTTTTGTTTTTGTTTTTGTTGGAACGTAAAATGTTCACAAATTGATAGATTGGCGTAATGTGCGGAGGAATGTCACCCAAAACAAGACCCATGACATTCCAAAAACAACTCTCTCGTCTTCCAAATACACTGCTGGAGGTGCGATTTGGGTGACAGAAGAACTATTTTTAGTAGGTTTATCCAGATGACAGGTGACCTTTTTTACAACCTTTTCGAAACGTCATATAACTACTTCTAGCATTGGAGGGCCTGCAGCAAGCTGTTACCAGAAAGATAAAAGCACACAGTTATATAGAATAGAATGTCTTTGTTTGTTGTCGCTGTACAATTTCCCTTTCGGATGAACTACAAGGCCCAAACCTGTTCCAGTATGACAATCGACTGTACACAAAGCCAGCGTCATGAACACACCCTGTGTTACAGTTTTTCTCAGTTGCTTTGGAGCGTTTCTCTAATAATTTTTAACATTTGCAAACCAGTATAAACAACATGTACATGTGTGTTCTCTAAATCCTTAGGTTATTTTTCAAAAGTATTTGTGTCAATGAACATCTCATAAGTCCTTTTGTCATCGTGTTGTCAGTATGACGCTGCACGGTTTCAGTATTCAGTTGATGGAACTACGGTTTGGATCACAACGACTGAAAATGTTACATTTCTTCATATTTATGAATAAAATGTACACATTACTGTATGTGTGATTTTGACTGCAAGGAGACCAGATGGGATTCACACACTGGTTGTTCATCCGTATTCAAAAATTGTAATTCTGTGTTTTGTGGCAAAATTGAAGGTTCATGAGATTCACCTTTGACCTGTTTTAAAGAACTGGTTGATCATTGGTTGATCTGATGCCGTTCATTCGCCTTCATTAGTGACGTTCAAGATTCATCTGCACAATTCATTAATTCAACACATTTACAAAAGAAAAAATTGAATAGAGATTTTAGAGGACAGATTCTGACGACTGGTTTAATCATTTTGCATTTAATGACGTATACAATGAACTCATGCTGAGATGTTTTGGGGGTTAAAACTATTCAGGTGAAACCAGTAGAATAATATATTTTGATCATCATGAACATAAACAACTGATAATGTAAGAAACACTTGTACACGATCAGGTAAACAAATGTACAAAAGCTTTCGCAATTTGATCAAAGCAACAGGAAATGTTCCCATGATGAGCACAAGTGACTAAATGATGTGGAGGCTGAACAAGTAGTTTTGAGAATTTCATTTCTAAGCTGAGAAACGCTCCAAAGCGACTGAGAAAAACTGTAATACTGTCATTTCTAATTGTGTTAATTATGTCCTAATGAATGTATTCAGGCTGAAGATCCACCATAAAGAACACAAGCAGAAAAAAGATGATGATGATCATGTGATCAGGAATGTGTCTGTTTTCAGTCATGTTTTCATCACTGACTCCCTCTGTCTCATCCACGTTAACCCCAGACTTCTTACTGCCTCCTTCTTGCTCATTGTGAGCTTCATAAACTAGTCTACGTCTGTGGTGTGAGAGAGACAGGAAATGATACACCAGCGGTAGATTTAAAAAGCCACACAATGACAAGAAACAGGTTGATGAGCTGAAAACGGCAAAACAATGTAATGCGTTAAAGTTTCCAATAAATAAATAGTGAAGTGAAGAAACTGATACCTGAAATCTACTTAAGTACAGTAACAAAGTATACAAATATGGCTGAAAAAGTCAAATGAACCTGAAACACCAAGAGGGTTTTGGGAGATAAAGGCATGATAAAGGTTTCACTCCATTCAGTCCAACACATATCACACACACACTTCACACACGTTCATGTACTGTACATAATAGATATACCATGGAGCAAATATAGCAAGTATCAGATGCAGCTTTTTAATATAATCTGCATTCTGTACAAATACATTTATTGTTATTTTCACTGCACTGTATTGTCCTTCTCAGTTGTGCACGTGAACTCTAACGTGTATTATGTCCTTGTGCGTCTTTTCCTTTGGTTTGTAAGAGAAAAAATGACTGTTCGTATCCGTTGTTATATGTCCTATGTTAGCTTACACATTGTAAACCTTGTCAGTTTGGTTTCTGGGCATGTCCAAGTTTGACATGTTTCATGGCCTTGGTTGGGATTCTATGATCCGTCCCCTATAGAACAAACAAAGGACACATGGCAATATGTGTTCTACCCTGAGGCCCATACATGCTGGGGAAATGTCTCTTCTATGACCCCTAATGACCTGCATTAAATAAATGACACGCCTTTCATGATTATAAAAAATTTTTATTCGGGAGATTTATAACATTCGCACTTTGGCTGCCGTTGTGTAAATATTTTTCTTCCTCTAAAAGCTCTGACTTTCATCCTACAATATTTTTCCATGCTTGTTTTTCTGTTTACTGATGCCAGACCCTGAAGGGCCCATGGAAAATGTCTTATCCAATACCTGAGTTTCCTTCATTTACAAACAACGATGCGTGAGAACATGGCGTAAATAAACAACTGTAGGTGAGAATATGGAGTGGACAGACAGACAGACAGACAGACAGACAGACAGACAGACAGACAGACAGACAGACCATTTTAGTGATACCAAACTCAACATGGAGCATGAAGACAAAATATTCTTGTAAACGTTTTAAAGTAATTACGGTGTAAAATGACGTAAATCATCAGGACACCAAACGGAACCGTTGCTATGTTTCCACACGGACAGTTAATGAGGTGATACCTTTCATAACTTTCATACCGGTTACATAATCAGAGAATATTTGTTTTATTTTCTTATTTAAAAGTAGAAATTTCAACCTTCCAATAGATATATTTATTATGTCTGTGAGGCAAATATTCTCTAAGATTCAGGGTGTTTTATTTGTATGTCTGTAAAGAGAGATGGCAGAGAGCGCCCCCTATCTGTCTTCTTTATTTACAAAAGCACAGCATTTTATCGTTATTATGAGTGTATACAAATAAAAGTAGACCCTTTACATATTCGAATGATGTATTGTTCTTATTTGTACGATAAAAAAAAAATCAGAGTAATATAATTTATGAGTAAAAAATTAAACAAAACTTGAATATGACGTATCGTAACACTACGGAGGCCAAGGCGTGTCCTGAGAGTCACATAGAATACAGATTAACATGGCAGAGGTAGAGCTGTAACTTCCTGCACACACAACAGGAATAGAACATCTGTTTTTATTTCATGATTTTTCTTCATTTTTTGTAACTACAAAGACGTGTGTGTGTGTGTGTGTGTGTGTGTGTGTGTGTGTGTGTGTGTGTGTGTGTGTGTGTGTGTGTGTGTGTGGAAAGGAGTCAAGGGTAAGAAGTCGGAAGAACCAAAAAAATAAAAGCTAATTATCTGCACTATGAGCATCATGTTTTTTTTTTTATTGCATCACTTTGTGTTAAATCAAATCGAAATCGGATCATAACAGGGGCGAATCGTATCGCATCGATAGCTGCTTCACATGTCTGCTGGAGCAGAACTACATGATGATTACTACAGTAGAATCAGTAAAAGCATCAGTGAGCCTTCAGGGTTGTAAACACACACACACACACACACACACACACACACACACACACACACACACACACACACACAAAAGTGTGGTGTTCGGTTTAATAATGTATGTAATGATTATATCTAATATATATAACAAAGCAGTGACACATACAGAATGTATTATGTAAGTATCTTTCATGTTTTTACACACCGCAGATAAAATAGGTGTCTGGAAATAAGAAGGAGGGAGCAGAGAAAGAAAGAGAGAGAAAGATTATAAAAAGTCTGCAAAGCTATACTGAGACTAGCGACATTCCAAAAAGCGACTCTGCTGCTAGTTTCATGCAGGACTCGCTGCAGCGCACCACATAAGTAATTAAACAGTGAAGGAATGTAGGGTTAGGAGTTAGGATCATGCACGTGATGACACGGGGTCGGCCAGTGAAAACTGTCCGAGGCCTACATCAAGGCAAAAGACCGCCGAAAAACAGGGCATGTTTATGTGTGTGTGTGGCGTGTGTGTGTGTGTGTGTGTGTGTGTGCAGAGATATATGTTGAAAACAAAGACACCGGTGAGCGATTGCAGTTTAGGGCTGTCTGAAAAGTCACTGAAATACTAAACGTGAGCATGAAGCTCCTCAAAAACCGTATTAAACCTCATCTAAATGACTTTAAATCCTATTGTTAGGACGGGCTGGAAAAATGCTGAGGTGTGAAGAGTACCTAAAAAACATACTCCTGACTCTAACAACACCTGAGGCCGCATTTGAGTCACATTCAAGTCTTTTTCACACAAACTGAGTTGATTAAACAAAGAGTCTTATATTATAATAAATCTACAAGTGCTTGGTTTGTGCACTTCTTCTACAGCTAACATGCTAACAGCATGTGTTTGATGCCTCATACACCAAACTCTGATACTTTGCCAACCATTCCAGGGCCTGTTCTCCTTTAGGTTAAAGCTGCTAGAAGCATTTTTTATCCTTGGCCAGTCTTTCTTTTTCTAAAACAAGAAGTCATGCAGCTTATCATGCTGCTGCTGCTACAGAAACTTGCACTGGAGACTCCTTCCATCAGTGTCAAATCTCATGGACTACATCAAGAACAATGCAGGTCTCTGTGAAGGAGTCTCTGGATATAATGTATATAACGAAGGCATTCATACTTATCTACAAACGATAATCCAAAGTCGGGGTCTTGCCTCAAACCGTCTACTTTCCTTTCAAGTTTGAGAAGTTGAAACCATGGACACCTGCTCAAATCGGTCATTTGGACCGTGCTGAGGCTTGATTTTCTCAAGCACTGTTTTTTCCAAGCAGGAAGTTATGTGGCGAGAGGAGAGACAAAACAAACGGCTTCATAGCGCCAATTTCGGTACAAGCCCTCTCTCCCTGGCAACCTTCAGGAGACTTCTGCCAGCTCTGTCCTCTGTACTTGTTTTTCTTTGTGTGTGTGTGTGTGTGTGTGTGTGTGTGTTCCCCCTCTGAGGAGAATGTTTGGTTGGACGTGGACAGTGCTGAATAGCTTAATGCCACCCTGAGCAGCCCCTTTAGACCGAGCGAGGCTGACAGGAACAAACATGGCTGTCACAGTACTATGGGTCTTTTTTGTCCGATCACCTCCTTGCCCCGTTTCTCAGCCTGATGATAAGTGTTAGCTTTTCAAAACACCAAGTAAATGATACGATTTTGTAATTCTTGAGGTTTCTGTGGGTTAGATTATTGTAACACCCATTACTACCCTACTGTTATTATAACCTCCTATTACACCCTACTGTTATTATAACCTCCACTCTTCTAGTATCTGTGAGAGTGAAAGGGAACGTTGGTGAGACCTGAGATGTTGTACGGTTTAGAGACAGTGGCATTGATTAAAAGACAGGAGGTGGAGCTGGAGGTAGCAGAGCTGAAGATGTTGAGATTTTCGTTGGGAGTGACGACGATGGACAGGATTAGAAATGAATTCATTAGTGGGACAGCGCATGTAGGACGTTTTGGAGACAAGGTGAGGGAGGCAAGATAAAATTGGTTTGGACATGTGCAGAGGAGGGATATGGGGTATATCGGTAGGAGAATGCTGAGGATGGAGCCACCAGGAAGGAGGAAAAGAGGAACACCAAAGAGGAGTTTTATGGATGTGGTGAGGGAAGACATGCAGGTAGTTGGTTTGAAAGAGGCAGATGTAAGCGGATTATCTGCTGTGGTGACCCCTAATGGGAGAAGCCGAAAGAAGAAGATAACATCCACTCCTCTGGGAAGATGCTCCACTAGATATTGTAGAGATTTGTGACTGATGTAGGTGAGGTGAGGTGAGGTGAGGAGGCCGGGGGGGTGCAGTCAACATTTCAATTTATCTCAAAGGTGTTTAATAGGGTTTAGAGCTCTAGAGCAGGAGATCTTCCACTCCAACCCAAAGTTGGTTTGTGCACAGGGTCCTTGTCATGTAGGAACAGGTTTGATCTCCAAGTTCAAGTAAAGTTCGATTGCGTGCGTTCAAATTTGTGGTAACAGTTTGAAGAAGATCCGCATGATTGGAGAAGGTGTGTGTCTCAATACATTGCCTGTACGTTATACTTCATTAACATGGCGGAAATGTTTAATGACGGAATCTCCGATCTATGATTTTAACATTTTGAGGAAAAATATTAATTTGTTTTTAATTTCGGTTCCTTGACGACTAAATGTATTTAAACCGTACAGTATATATAACTGATTTATTCCCTTGTTTATATGCTTATGTGCTTGAAACCTTTTTAAGAAGATGAAATACGGCGAGGTTAGAAGCGGCTTAGACGTTGTTCCTCGTCATAAATCTTATGACTTCATTAGAATTCACTGGACTTTTTGTTCTTTAGATCGTGTTCGAAACAGATGGATTCCCTCGACGCTGATTACATAATACGGAGTGACCCCTGTATTTACACTGTCCTCTGGTACCCTCATGGTCTTGCACTATTTATTTACACACTTTGTGACATTGATACTGGAAAGACAAGAGGACACACTGCACACTGACAAAGGACACGGCTCACATTTAGAAGCAGGTTGTATGTACAGTATAGCCGTCCTTTAGTTACATGTGACCCCGGTGTGTGTGTGTGTGTGTGTGTGTGTGTGTGTCATCTTTTTCTGTGGCCAAACAATGTGAAAATACGTCATAAATTTTTTTACCGATTTTCAGTGGATAAACAGTACATACAAAAGTCTGAGTGTTTAAATGTAATATTTTACATGTTGTTTATTTGATCTATAATGCAATGCATGTACACCTACCAGACACAACATTCTGAGTGGTGAAGTGAAGAACACTGTTTATCTCTTCATCATGGCACCTCAAAGTTGATGTTAGAAGCAGGAAAAATGGGCGTAAGGATTCGAGAGTTTGACAAATTGTGACGTCTAGACGTCTGGGTCGGAGCGTCTCCCGAAACTGCAGCTCTTGTGGGATGTTCCTTGTCTGCAATGGTCAGTATGTATCAAAAGTGCTCCAAGGAAGGAACAGAGGTGAACCGGCGACAGGGTCGTGGGCGGACGAGTCTCATGTGGGGAGCGAAGGCTGGTCCGTGTGGTCCGATCCAACAGACGAGCTCCTGTACCTCAAACTGCTGAAGAAGCTCATGCTGTTAATGTTAGACGAGTCAGAACACGATATTAAGCAGGTGATCATAATATTATGTCAGATCTGAGTAGGTATGTATGTACTGTATTTGCACATCTCTTGACTTTCTTAAATGCACCATTCACTTGCTATAAAATACTCAGCTTTTTAAGACCGTTTGATTCCACTCTCCTGTGCAGAAATGACTGATTGAGAGCAGAGGTGGCAAATGTACACACATCCTTCACTGAAGTGTTGAAGTTCTGACTGCACTTTTTCACAAGTTAAAGTGAAGAAGCTTGGGCTCCGACATGTACTTCAGTAAAAAGTAATCATTATTACAACCTGTTTTAGTGTCACGCTGGTAACTGAACCTCACATCATATTAATATATAAATACAAACTAATTTAAAATGTTGTTCCCTAATGAATGTATTCAGGCTGAAGATCCACCATATAGAACACAAGCAGAGAAAAGACGATGATGATCATGTGTCGTTTCCATCACAGACTCCCTCTGTCTCATCCACGTTAACCCCAGACTTCTTACTGCCTTCTGCGTGTTCATTGTTGGCTTCGTAAACGAGTCTACGTCTGTGGTGTGTGAGAGAAAGACAGGAAATGATACACTGGTGGTACATTGAAAGAGCTGCGCAATGACAGGAAACAGGTTGACGGGCTGAAAACGGCGCAGTGAGAAGAAAGAAAGTCTGCTTTGAAAATAGTAGAAAGTACAGATATTTGTTTCAAAAAATTTTGTGAAAATAAAACGTCTATAAATAAATAGTGAAGTAGAAATCTACTTAGGTACAAAAACCAAGTATTTCTACTTTATAACTTCCTTCCTCTGATTGAGAGTTTGACAGGTTTGGACAGGATTTAAGCTCTTTAGCTCTCTAAGGTCCTTCAGGGTTTGTTCCAGAATAGGACCCAACTCAAGAGAAGCAGCTCATATGATGTATCCTAAAAAAAATTTGCAAATGTTCTACCACATTTTGCCTTTTTTTCCTGTGAGAAAGGGCTTTTGTGTGACAGTTATCTCTCAACAGAGTGAAGGATACAAGAGACTGTTGTCACATGGACAGGGTGATTGGTACTTGTTACGGTGGATGTTCCTGCAGCTCCTTTAATGATTCTGTAGGTTTCTCTGAAGCCTCCCTAATAATTCATGCATCGGTTTCTCCATGTCTTGATGATGTCCTTCATGGTGTTCCAAAGAACCCCCAAACTGGATACATTTCAACCATGAGAGCGTGTATATGCTTTGAAAGCTCTTTGCAGACCAGGGCTTCAGCAGTCCGAAACCAAGAAGGATTGGTTGATGCCCCAGGTTGATGCTCTATGCCTTTTAAAAAAGGGTGTATAAATACAAATGCTATAAAAATATATTATTGATATGAATTCTTTTCTTTACTTGAACAAGAAGACACAAAGCTGTTGCAGGATGACAATGCCTCCGTGCACAAAGCCAGCTCAATGAAGATCTGCTTTCCATAGGTTGGAGTAGAAGATCTCCTGTAGAGCTTTGACTTTAACCCTGCAGTAGCACACATGAATGTGAACGCTGACTGCACCCCAGGCTTCTTCAACCTCACCTACATCACTACCTGACTTTAATAACACCCTTGTGGCTAAATGAAATCTCACACAAATCTCCACAAAATCTGGTGGAACATCTTTCCAGAAGAGTGGAGCTTATTATAAGGGCAAACGGACGCTAAATATGGAATGGGATGTTTATAAAGAATCGTATGGTCATGCTGAAGACAGGTTTTGTTTCAGGATGCATCAAAACCACTAAAAGGTGTTTAGATGGAAGTTAGTGGATCGTTTAACCTGGAATTAAAGCTGGACACAAAACACATTGTGTTTAAAGCAATCGTGTTGTATTGTTGCTCAAACCGGCATGACACAAGCAACTATATTTATCAGGGTTGTTGTTGTGAACCTGTTTCTCAAGCAAGGTTTTCTCATTCTTTTCTAAACAAAAGGATGACATGCTAAAGACCAGTGTCCACAAAGCTTTCTGCATATCACTTGTTTTCATTCCTATTGTATTCATGAATTCCAGTACGCACCCACTGGCCGCTTCTCGACCGGTTTGCAAGATCGAAGAGATAATGAGAACATGCTTAGAGCATGACACAGTGTGTCGAAATATTTACCTGTAAAACCTGTGTGCTAAGCCGAATAGTTCACCTGATTGTAACGATGTTGTAGTAGATCCACATCACGCCATTGTTTAATTGTCTTTAATTTATTTGTATAGAAGTTGTTGATAAATGATTCATATCATCATATCATCAGCAACTCTGACAATAGATTAGATTAGATTAGATTAGATTAAAGTATTTGCCCCTTCCTGATTTTTTTTTGCATGTTTGTATACACACTTAAATTATTCTGATTATCAAGCAAATTTTAATATCACACCAAGATAACCTGAATAAATACAAAATGCAATATTTAAATGATTTTATTAATTAAGGGGAAAAAAAAAAATCTCTGAACCCGCCTGCCCCTATGTGAAAAAGTTATTGCCCCCCGAACACCAGGCATAAATTAGGAATGAAATGTAATTAACCACAGCTAAGTTAAGTTCACTTGCCACACACACAGGCCTGATTACTGACAGGCAAGAAATGATTTAAATAGAACCTGTGTGACAAAGTGAAGTACACTAAATGATTTTAAAAAAGCAACACGTCATGCCTTAATCTCAACAAATTCAAGAGTAAGTAAGAAAAGAAATCAGTCTGGAAAGGGATACAAAGCCATCCAAGAAAATGTACAGTGGTGAACCTTCCCAATGACGACTCATCGAGGAGCTCATAAAATAACCCAGAACAACATCTAAAGATCTGCACGCCTCACTCAGTTAAGGTCATTGTTCGCGATTAAACAATAAGAACGAGACTGGGCCAAAAAAAGAACACAAAGGCTCGCCTCATATTTGCCAAAAAAAAAAAAGCTTTTGATTATCGGCAAGACAGACAAATATTCTGTGGATTGATGAGACAAAAGTTGTACTTTTTTGGAAGGTTTGTCCTGTTCCATCTGGCATAAAACACACACAGCATTTCACTAAAAGAACATACCAATAGTCAAACATGGTGGTGGCAGTGTGATGGTCTGGGGCTACTTTGGACCTTCAGGACCTGGACAACTTGCAATAATTGATGAAACCATGAAGAAAAAAATCCTGAAGGAGAAAATTCATCAACCGCACTTGGGTTATGCCTTAAACAGTTCGTTTATGCTTAAAAACCCTCCACTGTAACTGAATTAAAATCATTCTAAAAAGAAGATTGAACGAAAATTCCTTCATAGTGATGTGAAAGACTCCAAGGGTCGGGGGGTGCAGTAAAAAAAAGTGCAATACCACTTACAAATTTTACACTTTTTTTGTAGCTGATTCTATTTGAATTCTTTTTATTTATCTTTTATAAAAATGTGCAACTGGAAGTTTCTGTCACCAAAACAAATGGCTTGTAGAACTCAAACTCTCAGATGTTTCTACACATTAGATGAAACGACATTAATGAGCATTGGGGACATTGTGAACTATGAACATGTGTTCGTTTGAAAGCTTGAAGAACATTAGAGTCTTTCCATCAAGCAGATTTTTGGATCCTGGAGTGTCCATGAAAAAAAGCTAAATCATTTTTGTATTTTCTTTATAGATTTTAATACACTTAAACATTAGATCTGCTACATTCTGAATTCAAGCTGTATTTTTGGCCTCCTAATGCTCTTGAATGTTATGGAGATTCCTCGCTTACTTGTTTCTTTGTAACAAAAAAAAAAAAACAACAAAAAAAAAAAGGTTAAAAAAAGACCTTGTTTTTTTTTAAGTCTGCTATTTTGGTGTGCTGAGCTGCCATTACCCTGCCACCCCCCATCATTGTTAAGCGTTCATACCCTGTGTCGAAAGCCACTTGAGATTACATTCCGAGCAGCACTGCACACTACTTAGTCTGCTTAATGTGGAAAATTCTCCAACGGGGCTCGGCATACAGTACGGGCGCCATCCCCAATGGCAGACTACCAGAGGGAAACGACCCACTTTGCATAGGAGGTTAACGGACATCCAAGGATTAGGGACGTCACATGATGGTTTAAGTGCCTGAGTGGAAGGAGCCAGGAGGCACCGTGCACAGGAAGGCCTGGTTATAGAATAGCTTGACTACATGACGGCTAGCATTAACCGTGTCTTTAAAAAGGTACTTCAGTCACAGTGTGTCGCCTTGAATGCCCCCAGGATTTCCAGATTTCGAGGCTTAGTTTAAGAAGCACAAGATTTACAAATGTGTATTAGCAAATAAATATTTTTCATGATTTATTAATTATATTACAGTCTAGTTGTTACGAAGGCAAACATGGGTAAACATTGCTTAATTATAGGACATTTTTTCTAGTAATCTGTTTATATAATATATAAGTGTATATAAAGTATATAAGTGTCCTCACTTCACTTTTGTTAAGGAAAGTTTTCTGCTAGGGAATAACCTCAGGACAGCCTCAGGGCAGCTTCCGCTTTCTGGGTAACAAGAAAAACTGCATTTTTTTCAGAGAGGCTGCTGTGGGACGAATATGCAAATATTTAAGTACGTATATTATATATATATATATATAAGGAAGTTGTATATAAAATATGCTTATACACTATATGAAAAAAGGTTTGTGGACACCTGACTATACGATTTTTATCCACATGGAACAGACCTCCACTCTTCTGCAGAAGATGTTCCACTAGATTTTGTGAAGTTTTGTGCTCATTCAGCTACAAGGGTGTACATCCAGATACTGATGTAAGTGAGGTGAGAAAATGCTCAAAAGGGTTGAGGTCAGAGCTCTATAGCAGGAGATCCTCCACTCCAAGACATGTAAAGCAGATCTTTAATGAGATCCTCCATAGTTCTCGTAGTTCAAATGAAAAAAAAAAGAAAAAGTTTCATGCAACTGCATCCAAAAATGTCATATATGGTTGTGTGTCATTGAGTTTGGAGAAGAACCACATATGTTTTGAAAAGTCAGGTGTCCCAAAACTTTTGCCTAAATAAGTGCTAATTTAAGTGCTCTTCATTAATTTAAAATGGGAAATGTTAGCATATTTCTATGGTTTAAAAAAAAAAAAAAAAAAAAAAAAAGTAACAAAGGAATCATCTTCACAATGTCTCTTATACCGGCAATCGCATCTCACGTATAATCAAACAAATCAACTAAAACCCAATGCTGCTCTGATAACAGTGTTTATCTTAACCTCATTATACAAACTCCTTCACATCGAAACAGAGCAACCAGACTCAGACTCGCTCAGCCTGTAAATCATTATAGTCGAATTAAAAACATACATTGCTGAGAAGTTTCATAAATCTGTAAGACTTACTGGCAAACTACTTGGTCTTGAGCTTCACGCGTAAGCCGTATGATTAACAATGTGTGAGTAAAATGAAGCTCGGTAATTATAATTATATTCTTTGCAAGTGTCCTACTTGACTTAATGAACAAAAGCTGGTACAATCCGTCACACTGAGATAAACGTTCATTCTGGGTTTTTTTTTTAGGTCCGTTGAACCTGAAATCTTTTCTGTTTCGGACACAAAACTAAGTCATACCTCTTAATGACAATAATTCAGGATATTAATATTACAAAACATGACAAATGGGATGTTTTTTTTTTCCTTCTTTCTTATGGTTCATACTAATGGAATTAAGCTTTACAGATATACATTCAGTGCTTGGAGGCACACAATTGTAAAAGACGTCTTTCCCTGGTTTGAGTCGAAGATCTCCTGCTATAGAGCTCTGACTACTAAACACCTTTGGGATGAATGTGAATGCTGACTGCACCCCAGGTCTCCTCATCTACATCAGTATCTGACTTTAATAACACTCTTGTGCCTGAATAAAATCTCACAAGTCTCCACAAGGACACTTCAAAATCTGGTAGAACACCTTCCTAGTAGATATATACACTGTATATAGTGTCGCTATGGAGTGTTTAAAGTTCATATCAGTCAGTGTTATAAGGACCACAAAGAATTGAAAATATCAGACAAACTGTTTCCAGCTGTTCAGATACATCAGCCACGAGACCTGTTATCTCCACACTAAACCAGGATTTTGAAGGTTCATGAGCAAATTCCACAAACATTTTTAACTACATTGTATTTAAGTCCAATATTTAGCTCGCAATATTTAAATCTTATTTATACATTTTTGATTTAATACTATATTTTGTTTATTTTGATATGTTCTATAAAATGTATTTAAATTTTACAGCTCCAGGGTCTCCAGTTTGGTCCTAAATGCTGGTACAGTGGAAGCCTGTTACTGTAGAGTAATGAAGTCATGAACAAAATACACAGTGTATAAAAAGTATATGATCATCTGACCAGGTTTTACCACACATCTAGAAGGTCACAATAGTATAGAAGGTCTTTGTAGGTGAAAACCCCTTTGAGGTTCCAAAACCCCTGTTTAACAAGTGCGTTCCATGAAGAAGTTGCAGGAGAAGAACTCCTGCACAAAACCCTGACCTTAACCCACATACACACCTTTGGGATCAACTGAAATGCTGACTGCATACATAAAACTTCCAAAAACTTTCCCTGGGAACTTCATCTGGGGAATTTGGGAAATATTCCAAGTTGAAAACTTACCAGGAATTAATGTGAATTCATAAAATATTTGGGCAAATGTATATAAACTGTATTATATATAAACATAAATATTTACTTTGGTCATAAGGTGACGCATCCAAACTAATACAGATTTTTTTTTTTATTTAATTTTTGGCTTTTGATTTGATTGTTTGTTTGTAAAAATTTTTCGCACAAAAGCACATTTATGTCATTTATGTGAAAATTTGGCAGAATGGACATTTGTGATTTGCAGGATTTAAGAAATGAGGTGTGTTTACAGTATGTTATGAAGGAATGCACAGTGCATGTGGGTTTACGTGATTGATGAATGTTCAGGGTAGAAATTCGATTTGGTTGTTTTAACCAAAATGATTCTGCACGCTGTTTTTAACTACATTTAAGCTCCCCGTTATAGACCAACCTGCATTTTTTTAAATAAAATTCCCAGTTTATTCCCATTGAAATCTACTGCATACTAGGTGTCCTTGCTTACAGCAGTGCCTGACCTTACTAATGATCATGGGCCTCATTGGAGACAAATGTGTGGAGATTATTACCACAACAAAAGCCCTTGGAATGAAATGTTCAACGAACACATGTGCATCTCACAATCAGGTGTCCATGCACTTTTATGGTGTGTATAAGCAAATTTCACATTCGCAATGATATAATGGAGGAATCTGTCCAATGTCATTTGAATTAATCAACTGCGAAATCAATTCCATATAATGAAAGTCGTTGGTAATAGACCTGATCGTCGCAACTGTGTTTGCAGTACGATACAGTATATTGTCAGAAGATAACTTCAGACTTTCACTCATATATATATATATATATATATATATATATACATTATTTCATTCTTTTTTTTTTTTTTTTCCAAGATCAAATATTTGATCAGCCCCTCTATCACAGCTCATGCACTGTGTAACACTGCCACCAAGTGGTACAAGACGTAACTACACCGTCAGGATATAATAAATCACTGCTCTATAATCTAGACATAATTGAATTCATTGTAAAGCTCTGGAGACACGCAGGCGAACAGCTTGACGCCTTGCGTCAGAGGCGGCATCCTGTAAAGTTGTGCTCTTGCGTTGGCCATTGTCATATACACCGAGTTAAATCCACTGTCTGTAAACCCTGACGACTCAATCTGAAAAACATTAGGCAAGATGATCCTTATTTCAACCAGCTGCTCAGCTTGCGGCAAGCGGAACTCTGACTTCATTAAGATCTGGCTTTGGTGGCACTGCCTAATTAGAGCTAAACTGGCTCATACATCATCCTGAAGCTCATTTAGCTGATGAACAACCGTATAAGTGTGCACGGTAGATTTTTATTTTCATTTTTTGAATCCTCTCGTAATGTAACTCCGAGCCAGAGGGACACACTGTAGCTACGAGTCATTCGCCTCTGCGAAATGCTTGAGACGGGAAGAAAATCGATAAAGACAAATAAACCCTGCGGCTATGATTCAGAAGTCTCCTCTCACTCACCGTAAAGTACTTTCCCTGCCAAGATTAGTCTGAGAGTGCCATGTACCTGACATGATTAAATCAATGGAGACCAAAGTAAGGGCAGAGGAGGTCAATTGAAGCCTTTACACTGCACGGGTTTCAAGTTCCAGGTGAACATGCTGCGAAAGAAAAAAGGAAAAGAAAGCAAGATTCAAAGCCTTGAATTGAGCGATGCGTCTTGTTTAATAGTCGAAATGCAACGGTGCAGTTTGTTCTACAAAATCTGCTCGCTGTTACATTGTGCTGGATGTTTTATTGCTGTGGTCGTTTTTTTTTTTTTTTCCGTTTTTTTCCCCGTAAAACAAATACTGACCGGTATATTGTGAAAATGTTCTAATCCTGCTACTAACAGTGCATAATCGTTATTCTAATCGTGCAAGTCCCAAACCTACAATATCAACTTGCATGTGCATACAAACTTGTAAAACGTTTGATGTAAATCGTAAATTACGATGTAAAATTTAATAGCGACGAACGGGACGGGATGAAGGAAGCGGAGCGAGTGCAGTGACGGACATGCGTTGCTGGAAGATTTCGTGCACGTCACGCTTAGATGGCGCTCTTTCGGCGTTTTGGCACGCCAGACGTCTCAAACATTTTCTAGCTTCGGTTCTGCCTAAGAAAGCATTTACACACAACTTTACTAAAAGCCTGATAAATGAGGCCCATTATTACGCAATCTATTATTATAAATTACACGGCGTGTCCCCCAGAGCTACTCTATGGATCAAGCTGTAAGATAAATCTCCTCCGGGCTTTTTTTTTTCCCCCGAAGCCGAAGAATTTCCGAGAAACAGTCAGATATTCAAATCCTAAGGAGCTCATTAGAATACATCACAATTCACAAAGTGCAGGCACCAAAAAAACAGCTGACATAAAGAGTAATTTGACGAGGCTTCCCCGGTCGGTGCACCTGTTCGCCATAGAAACTTCGGTTTGACAAAGAAACAACGAATTCTCAAGGCCATAATTCGGAATAGAAATCTACAGCGATAACAAGCTGACCGTTTGAAGTAAAGCTACAAAAAAAAAGAAATACCCTGCAAATATCTCTTCGGAATTGCGCACGAATCCGAATCACGTGACATCATAAACTACACTCTCACACGCTCCTCTACAGTTTTCAGATCGACAAGTGGATTGTCTTTAGTGTGTTTGTGCTGTAGAATAGAACGGAGATCTATAGCTAAAAGCTTTGTGCTTTGGATTGGATCCGATCTAATGTATCGAAGCTCGGTTTTGTTTTGTTTTTCCGCAAGCCTACGGTCATGACGAAAGCAAATTCTCGAACGATCTAAACAACCTCTTCTTCTTTCACATAAAGAATCTCGTGAGCAGAGCTTGGGATTTGATTGACACCCCCGACAACCAACAGGCGGTCACGGATAACGATGCTGGACGCTGAGCAGCGGGGCGTTGTCATGGGGGCCAGACTCTCCCATTTCCTTTTTCCGGGATGGAAAGCCTCGACCGTGTCCAGCATTGAGGGCTGATGACCTACAGGTGGGCAAAACAGGCGACAAGAACAAATACACAGGATTAAGGCTCTTGATTATTGTGTAGTTATATGTGTTTTATTGGGGTTGTTTTTTTTAGAACGTACCCAATCCACCGGCAACAACCATTCTTCCTCGTACGACGGCTGCCGCGAAGTCTGCCCGCTTCGTCTTCATCGAAATGGTTTCTTCAGACTTCAGCCAAGATCCTGTGGCAGATAATTACGCATGCATTTACCCCAATGAGTATCAAACACCTTAAATTCATCCTCAGCTCCACTCCAAATATGGAAGAGAAGGATTTGCCTGTGCTTCATATCTACCTAAAAAAACGGAGCAGCATCACTTTAATCCCTCACTCTGTCCAGTCATCGATACACTCATCTGCACTGAAACTTTACCGCTGTCACCGCCGCTGCGCTTGTCGTCTCGTACATCGAGTCTCTGAATAATTTAAATGTAGAAGTAGTGGAGTTTGTGTGCGAACTCCTGTAGCAACTCATGATTGGACTGAGTGTTTAGAAGAAGCTGCCTCTGATTAGATCTGACAGAGTGGATTTCATTTCCTGTAACAGTCACTGTAAGGACAAGTTTGCAATAAAGCACTGAGCCAGAACACTTTGAGGAGGAAGAACTAAGATTCTCAGTCCTCTGCATGTCAGACATTAAACGTTAATTTGGCATCTTATTTATGCTTTGCGTTACAACTGACTGCCAAGAAAAAAAAAAAAGAACGAAAGAAAAAAAAAAAAGCAGCGCTTCCATCCAGAAGAAGATCGGTGAATAGATGCCAGAGCCTAAAGCCGTTTCTTCTTGGTCTCTAATGCTGCAACGGTTTTCTTCTTTCATGCAGGCTTGCGTGTGTAGCTGCAATAAAGCGATCCCAGGCCTAATGACTTTCCCAAATCAGTTATTAATCTGAAGTGAGAGAAAGCCAGGCTTTGCTCTTTAGGATGGTTCCCTCAGCCAACAGTTTCTATTTGCTTTTTGGAGTAAATTAATCAGTATTGCCTGGGTGGTTGAGATTTTTGCCCCTGCTACCTGACTCGACTGAAAAATGAGGAGTTTAGCAACTTTACACTACATATTGATTGATTCTTGGCAGGCTAGATTTGACTCTGTTGCTCGCCGAAATCCTGAGAAATGTTTTGATTTGTTTATTTATTTAAGGGAACGAGGTGGTAATCTCGCTTGATGCCTCCCAGATCAATTTCGAAGAAGCGTGGAAATGGTTGGGCACGTTTTAATACGCGGCTCCGTAAAGGATTAAAACGGCTTTTTAATAAACAAAAATTAAACAAACAAAACTATTTATCTTGCTTATTAAGTGTCATTTTCCTGGAAATCTGAATGCCAGGCTGTGTGAAGACAAGACAGTGAAGCAGATGGACTCGCTGAGGATGAACTAAAAAGAGCAACGGCTCTGTAAATAAGAAATTGCCATCTGGTTCTGAATAGTGTTGTTGAATCACCCTCCTGCAATGCACGCCCAGATCTTATCGATCTTATACGCGGGTTATATTAGATTGGGAGATTTATTATCTTATTGCCTCTTTTAGTTCCCGGCTGAGGGAAATTAGACATCAAGGCGTAATCTCCCGGATTCCCTGCGAGCTCGCCTCCAAAACCTGTTGAGTGACACACGTGGCAGTAATGGAATAATTAAAAAAAGATAAATGATTTATTACTGCAGTGTGTGCAGAGAGAAGAGGATTTAACAATGGCTCACTGTCTTCCTACCCGAGTTACTAGAGACCTTCAGGGCTATGATGAGGAAAAGAAAATACTATTATGCGATGTTTCTTCTCTGTGAGCCTGATTAGGAATGATCACATTTGAACGGAAACAGTAGAGGGCAAAAGCAAGCAGCAAGTACCTGCAGAGAAATCAATAACTCATTTCAGCTAGCCTTACATTTTGTCACACCTTGTTTCTTCCCATCATCTCTGTTTTAACCTCCCCCACCCCCACCCCCCGCCCTGAAGCTAATGTGAATCAAAATCCAACAGAAAATGGCACTTATCTCTGAATGTGAATAAAGCTGTGCAATATAATGATCCTTCAGATCCATGTGCTGCTTGATTCTGAAAAATTACCTTCTTCTGGATGAAAAAAAAAAAAAAAAAAAACTCACGTATTTTATCACTGTTTTTACCTACAGTGCATTTTTTTGTGGAATACACATCACACTTGATGTACCATAGATACAATGTATGGAGTATTCTTCATGTATACAGTCTAATAGGAGAACACAGGGGATAGCAAGGCACGGCATTTAAAAAGTGAGCATCGTGATACATATCACAATGCATTATTTTTTACATTTTTGCATCAGTAAAAAATGATTTATTTGTAACTATTAGTAGATGCGCTAAACTTTTATTATTCGGAAAGTGACCAATAATATGTCCCCTATTGTCCCCATATTGTTCGCTACGGAGACCGAAGCGTGTGCTGAGAGTCACATACAATACAGATTAACATGGCAGAGGTAGAGCTGCGTCTCCCTGGAGACAGAACAGGAAAAGAACGTCTGGTTTTATTTCATCTTTTTCTTTTCTTTTGCGCTACAAATGCCTGTTTGTGAAAGGGTCGAATGCACTTTAAAGATAAATGTGTGATCTGTCTGAACCAATAAAATAAAAGTGAACCATCTCGTAGCATATTGTTTACATCATTTACACCCTCATTATTGCGCTCAGTGGATGTTGGCTGGTTGTCCTGGAAGAGACTACCCCCATCAGATTTCTTAAAAGGATCAGGAAGGACTTTTCTTTCCACATGCAGAGGAATATTAAGTCGTATGTGCATGAACATCTCAATGCACTGAAAAATACCTGTCTGAAAAGTCAAATGATCTGCCAGTGCAGGAAGATAATTACACTTGGTAAGACTCCTTAAAATAAGAAAACGTATCTAGGCTGTAGAAAAGAACAAAACACATATTCCCAGCGATTCATTTAGTCGAATTAACTTAAGACTCCGTGTTGTATAAAAAGATCTTAAAATCAGAGCTACTAAACAAGAGAATTCCTCTGAATCGTCATCATTATATATTCTGTCTTAAAATTACAACATAAAACATATTGTATTCAACATGGGAAACTGAACTTAAACTACAGAACAACTTAAGCCATTAGAACTTTGGATAATATGTTGCCAAACACAATGTAGGTACAAGTTCTCATCCTTCATGCAATCTCAGGATAACTGCACCAAAAAGGTGGTTACTTCTCTAATCAATTCTCTCTATGTCCAGTCTCGGATGTTCAGTGGAGAGCATCCTCTATCTGGATTTTTTCGAGATGTTCGAGTATGGGATTTTTATTTTGGTGCATAAACTTCATTGCTATTATTCTGATAGCTTGCTGATCTTCATGGTACTGTTTTATTACGATCTGTTAAACGGATTCACAGGTGAGCAGGTGTATTTACATGGACTCTTTATTTCCACATAGCTGGACTTCATATGAGTAGGTATTGGAATACTCGTTTTGGTTCCGATCATGTTATTTTCAGCCTGTAACAATGCACGTGACACAGAAATGCGGAAAAGTGCAGGTAAGATAAGGGGAATAATTATTACATCATACCTTGGCTGGTGTCAAAGATGCTGACATTCTTGGTGAACTTGGAGCTCTGATGGATGCCTCCTTGACGAAGACCTCCCAGCCAGCAGAGGCGCCCTGTGTTGTCCCAAAGCACCCCTGAATAGGATCTCTTACAAGGCATGCTGGGTAATGAAGACCAGGTACGACTGTCCATGTCAAAAACTTCAAATGCTTTTACCAAACGCTTGCATTGACGCCCACCTGGGGAGGGGGAGAACATTCTTTTTGTGAAATAGGTTGACAAGCAGAAGAGGATTCACACACACACACACACACACACACACACACACACACACACACACACACACACACACACACACACACACACACGCAAGAACAGCCTTGAAATGTTCTGACAGATGGAGAGAGGCGCGCGCACACACACACACACACACACACACACACACACACACACACACACACACACACACACACACACAATAGTCTCAGAAATGCTCTGACAGTTTTAAAGTTGTATGCGCACACACACACACACACACACACACACACACACACACACACACAAAACCTGCTACATATATCCTGGATCCCTGAAGGCAGATGCTAGCATCATAGCGAGGGGTGGGCATCGGCGGCAAAAGAGCCCAGACGTCCTTGCGAAGGTCGTACTGCTGGAGAACGCTTCTGGGCAGCAGGTCGGCTCCCATTCCACCGACAGCGAAGGCTCTGCCGTCTGATTACACACAAACATGGAGAAACATTTCACCTTCCTGCGTGTGTCTAAAACATCTTTTCAGCCTAAACCGGATTGTGTGATTCGAGGGAAATGAAATCTGTTTTGTATCATTATTTCCTCATATTTTTTATGTTTAGAATAAGAGACATGGCAAACAAAAGATACAAAGATGAACATAAAATTAAATAAATGTCAGTCTTTAATAAAAAAAAAAAAACCAATGTGTTGTAGCAGTCGGTTAATTTATTTATTGATATCACAAAATAAACGAACCTTTTGTGGTAATAGCGACCCCCATCAACTCCTCCCTCAGCGAACTCCTCTTCCTCCACTTGCCCTCCTCCGTGTTGTACGCCTCCACTGCTTTGAGAGGGTGCTGCCCCTTGCCTACACCTCCCACGACGAGAAGCTGCTTGCCCAACACTACTACAGCAGCGCCCGCTCTGGCCGTGGGCATCGGGGGCAGGTTCACCCACTGGTCCACCTCTGGGCAGTAGAGCTCCATGCTGTTTGTGGCTCGTCCGGTGGCATCGCAGCCACCCAACATGTACATCTGACCTCCAACTTCGGCTAGAGAGTGATACACGCGCCCGCTCGAGAGGCATGCCAGGTTCTGCCAGTGAAACTCGTGAGCCGCAGGCACCGCCATTGCCCCCGACCACTTCCTAGGAGTTCTAAAAGGAGTTGAATGAAGGGTTAGTGGTCGTTAAAAGTGGCCTTGCTGATTGTGGTAGAAACCCTGTGGCGGCAAATCACACACAGTCAACCATCTAACAACCAGTGGTGGACGAAGTACACAAACTGTGTATTTGAGTAAAAGTAGAGATACAGCTGGTGAAATGTGACTCCAGTAAAAGTGTCCCTTTGAACTTTCACTTGAGTAAAAGTACAAAAGTATTTGCCTTTAAATGTACTTAAGTATCCAAAGTACTATGATTTATTATAACTATAATGTTCATTTTTATCACAAGACTCTTTAATCAACTCAGTTTATGTGACTCGAATGTGACTCTTAGCACAGTGATCTATTAATAGAATGATATTAATGACTCAAACACTGATTGATTTCTATTCCAATGATCATGAGCCCAAAACCTCCTTTTCTACTACTACTAAGAAAATCACACAAATAAGCATAATTACATGTAAACAAAAGCAGCTGAAAAAACAATAAATACAAAAGAAATAGTATTTAAATGTTAATTAAAGCTGATAATTATTTTTTTTTGAGAACATATCAAGCATCTTTAAATATATGGACAAGTAGATAACCGCATACAATGATATTTCTTCCTACTTTATCATAAACAAAACGCCCATCGCTTTCAGCCGTACTGTAAAACCTACAACACAGCGGCTTGTTACAGCTACTCATTCACTTCATGTCTCAGCGTGACTAAATCATTTCACTACTCAGCCTACTCTTCTGACCCTCTTCGAATGATATTCACGCAGGAGTATTTTTTCACTCCTATTTTTATCCGAGCAGACGAGAGAAAGCGAGAGGGAGAGTGAAACGGAGCGAGAGATATAGCGCTCCGTTTGGAGCAGCACGGCTGTTGACGCGATCGATTTTTGCACGACCGCTCTGCTGCAGCTCTCCTCGGCTGTGTACACAATTAGCTTGAAGTGGGTTGTTGTGGCGCAGCTTAGCATCCCATCAGTAACCAAGCAACCACCTTTCTCACCCCCCCCCCATCTGTTTGATTCCCTATCATACACCAAGCAACGACTCCCAGGCCCCCCAGCCCCCCCATCGCACACATACACAAGGACACCTAGAAGGAGAGGCATCAAAGAAATACACTAATTCCACCGAGGCCTTCGCCGAAGCAGCATCGCGGATTTCTCATTACCCTGACACTTCTTTTCACCAGAGACCTGCGCTTGGTTAGTATGACACGCCACTGGGTTTTGGCACTCATCAAAGTCAAAGCTAATTAATACCGGATGCTGTGTTAAGCTTTAAACCCTACTGTGGCTTCGAAACACCTTGGTACATGCTCCAGACAAACATCCATTTTATAATCCCCCCTCCAACAACAAAATGTCCTGCGTCATTTTTCCGCTCTATAAGCAGATGGTGGCTCCCTGACCGGATGAATAGCTGAAAAGCTTCATTACCAAAACATTCTTTTTTTTCGCCAGGCGCCTTTGCATCATCACAAGCCGTCTAATTGTACTGTAATAATGATTTGACTGGCTTGCTCCAGGTGGAGTGCTCCGGGGGTCTCTGGTGATGGAGTGTTAAGTATGTACAGACTCCTGAAAGTGCTGAGCACTTAATCAAGCTCAATCATGCTGTAAAAGAGGGAGGAAGGACTCGCGCTATCTCTCTTTTTCTATCACAGGAAGATTTGCTATAATCATTTTTTTAATGTCACCCAGTGGAGGTCCAATAGCTGACAGGATCTGAAACTACGAACTTGAACGAAAGTCGTTTTAAAAGCACAGACTCTCTTCCAATTAACTGTGAAAGTCAAGACGGCCGACGTGAAACCTCTCACAAAACGGCTTATCGATGAAGGGTAAAATATATAATGCGGACAGCAGCAAATATTTTCTGCGAGGGTATTCTGAGGCATGGCTCGCTCGCCAAGGCCTTCGCATTGAAGTCCCAGCCATTCACTCTGCGCTTTTGCTATCTCCCTGATCGTTTAAAGGCAAGCTGTCACGTTCCATCCGCCAGGAGACGGCAACATAAAAGCGAGCTCAAGGAAAGAGACATTTCTCCAGACGACGCCTTTTCTCGCCTCCCCCTGAATGATGCAGAGGTGGGTTGCCATAGAAACAATAGAAGAAGATGCACAGGTCTCTCTTTTTTTTTTTTTTTTAAACCCATTCTTTCTTTAAAATAGGAGGCATGGATAGTTTACTTGTAATAACGGTTTAACGAATAAATAAGGACGGCTTTTTTTCTCCTCCTTCAACCCGTGGCGGGCGTTTTCTAGTTAACGAAGCGAGTGGCTTTCTTCTGGCATGGCTCGCAAAGCACATTAATTCTCCAATCTGTAACTGATTTGCTTCGCCACTTCTCTCCCTGTCTTTTTTTTAATTAACTGCTTGAACAGCTTGAGATCAACTGTAGGCCTATAAGCGCCCACGGCCGTCATTTACAATCCGCGTGCTCTGCTTTCAAACTTTCAATTAGTTAGAGTCTCTCTTTTCTCTTTAACTTAGAACTAACTTTGGGACTAATTTCATCCTTTAGTTGAGCTATTAGCTCGGTATGTTCCAGTGGGTTTTAGTTGAACGCTGCCTTTGTCATCCTTTCCTCCAGGCCCACGGCGGAACAGCGGGGTATCCGTTTTATTGACTTCCGTTTAATTAGCATCCCAGTTCTCAAACGCTGTTTACTCTCAAAATCACACATGTGCACTTTCTTTCTCAATCAGCACTCCAGCGGCTTTTATTGGTTTATCTCTACGCTGTTGATGTGGTTCTGGGGGAATCCTCTTTAGCCTGATGGCTTTTGCAGTATCTGACGTCCATATTTCTTCCACTTTCCTGTCTCCTAAATGTCCCCTGTAAATCGGCTGCAGCCTGACGTCCATTATTATAGTCCTTTTTGCTGATGTTGCATTAGTGGAGAACTCGAGGCACAATTTAATATTAATTCCAGATCTGCAACCACGAGGAAGGAAAAGGTGCAGTGCATCATGTAGGTAAAAATGCAGCAATGTTTACAATGTTCTTCTCAAGTACTCGAGCGAGCGCATTCGAAAATTTCCATTGGAAAATGTGTCGACTTCGAGAGGTCTGTATTTCATATATGCCACTAGTGCATTTTTGTAAATTATATAAACAATGCAGATGTTGACCGGTATAAGAGTAAATATTTGTGGGCTTGAGAGTTCTCCGTCAGATGGTGACGAGGTCCTTCGTTACCCTTCTCCAAAAGGATGGAACCACTTGATTAAGAGGAGCTTCTATTCACAGCGAACTTGACATATTGATTTTCTTGCCGCAGCACCTGCTAACGTGACAGAATATTTGTACTGTGCTGAAATGTGATTCTTTTTTTTATTGCGGATGGATAAATGAACATTCAGCAGAGCCTGTGAACTCCGAGACCTACAAATCTCACCTCGGTGTCAGCGCTGTGATGATCAAATTGGATCTCCACATGCCGAAATTGTGTCGTGACCCAATTACACTCAAGATTGTTGTCTCAAGTCTGCGCCTCCTCCCCTTTTTTCTGCAGACTGAAGCACTTTGATATCGGAGAGCAAAGGCTCTTTCTGCGGACTCTCCTGCCAGTTCGGAGGGTTGGCGGCGGTTGAAGCAGAGACGCTCATTTCCATAGCAACCCTGAATTCAGCTCACGGGTGCACATATGAAATGAGCTTTGCGCGCTGTTTGAAATTTCATTACTGTTGTTCTTCATTTTTCTTTTGAAGTGAAGGTGCGGCAGGCCATTCTCTGTGCTCGACTACTTTTCAATTTTGCAAGGATTGCATGGGTGTGATATTAAATATTCACAAGATCACCAGGCAAAACGCTGTGTGTAGGCGAGACCTCGAGCCGTCTGTTACCAAAACAAATGCAGCTTGCTGAATGCTGGAGACAATTAGCCGACTAGCACTACTCACTCCAAAAAAAAAAAGAAAAGAAAAGAAAAAAAAAAAAGAAAAAGGAAAGGTTTAATATAAACACAATCCCCTTTAAGCAGGATGAATTAGTATGCATGAGCTCAATATTTCAGGCTAATCGGATGTTTTGCAGGAAGTAAGCTTGTAATTTCTGGAATTTAATTTGGGAACTTCACTGGTTTGATTAAACGCGCAAACATCTGGACAAGTACTCAACCAGGTCTTATCACTGCTTATATGAAAGATTTGAAATTTTCGCTTTATGATAAACAAGTTAAAATATGATCATTGCCAAATATTTGTGGACACCTGAACATTACATCCATGTTCTTCTTGGACATTTCATTACAGAATTAGACCAGGATTGCTTTTCAATAAACTTTAGAGTGAAGCTGTAATGATTTGTGTTCTTTCGGCTACAAGAGCATTAGTCTTTCAGTCCGTTCCAATAGTGTTCAGGGAGATTTAGGAGGTCAGAGCTTTGTAAGGGACACTCGAGTTCCTCCACTTCAACTTTATGTCTTCATGGAGTTCTTTGGTTTGTGCTTTTTAGTTTTTGTGAAATTGTAATGCTACACCTAAGATATTATATTCACCAGAACTTTGTGGAAATGGTTTGTAGAAGAACCACATAGAATCAGCAGACCAAACTTTTGGCTTGATTTGCACCAAAAAATGTTACACGGGCAGCATTAATCACATTGCTTTTACAACCTGAAAGTCTTTGTGTATCTTCTGTATTTTGGATAGCCATCATGGATCATAAAGAACCCCCAGCGCAGCTGTTAGCAGGGCAACGTGTTTACAGCAGAAACAGAGTACTCGGTCAGAGGAGTTTTAGTGCAGTCTCTTCCCCTGAGTTGAGAAATGGAGGTTGTTTTTAGTGTGATTTAGGACAAGTCTGGCAGAGGAGGGTTGCGATGTAACACTGAAGCACAGTAGTACAAGTTATTACTTAACAGTAAGTCGAATGAGTGTGCGTTTTA
This sequence comes from Silurus aristotelis, assembly GCF_946808225.1. Classification (NCBI taxonomy): domain Eukaryota; kingdom Metazoa; phylum Chordata; class Actinopteri; order Siluriformes; family Siluridae; genus Silurus; species Silurus aristotelis. Next base: position 9,640,141 of record NC_139602.1, read on the forward strand.
TGGCTGGTAAAACTGGTGATGAGCCATATATGGCTCTTCTTATATATATATATATATATACATTTAGCAGGAAAAAAATCAAGCTCACTAGAACATAATAACACCAATGGTTAGTAGGTCCAAACGTTATTAACCATGGCACAAGAACAAAACGCTGAAGCTGACAAAAAGTGGACCTTCTCTGTGATTACTATTACGTATCAAACAAACAGTTCCTGCAAAAAAAATAAAAAAAATAATAATAATAATAAAAAAAAATCATCACAGACAGCTCATTTTAATTATCAGGGATTTAAGGTGAAGTTAAAATAGAAATGCCAAAACATAATGAGAAGGAAAGTAAGTAGATGGAGAGAGCATTTAGGAAGATTACAGCTGGGAGCCAGGGATAAGTCTCTTTAAAGTGCAAGCCCAAAAGGCCTTATGACTAATTGCGATGGAAATGCCTTTGTAAGACAGGAATGAGTCTCAAGTCCCACACATCCTCGGTACTATGTTCCTGTGCGATTATTTTTAGAGCCCGGCGTATTGGAGCACAACTTCTAAAACTTGGCAGAAAGCGATGTAGCTCTGCCAGAGAGTGAACGTTTGGAGACTGTGGACATATGCTGTGCATCAATTTCAGCTTCAAAAACCAACATTATAATCCGGATCATGTCTCACAATAAGGTGTTGGGTTTACGTATTAATTCATTGCAAATCAATAAATCAATAACCCAAACAAACTCTAATACAAGCTGTAAATAGCTATGATAATACCCTCCTCCTAATGGTCTTTACAGCACTTTCCGTGCATTGATTTCTGCAAATCCTGCAGATTTTTACTGTCAAGAGTGTGCTTTCCTTTCATATTTGCTAAAAATACATTTTAATTATATTCAACAATAAAATCGGCTAACACAGAATGATCCGACTAAACCTTGTGAACGCTCCGTTGCATGCTATTTCCCTGAAGACGCTACCTAGCGGCTTTGTTTTCTTCACAATACGACGTTTTTTTTAGCACACAACAGATGAGGCACATTTTAGAGCGGTGAGACTGCACATATATTTCTCTCCCTAATTAATCGTTATACATAAGTAAAAATGAACACAGAAATACCCTCTGAGCCAGTTAAGCTACCTGCAGCTGGGAAACGGATTTACATACATGTGAATGGCTGCAACTGGGACATGTTTAGAGTCGCTCGGTTCAATCTGCCGAGAAACGTTATCCCGAAATCTGATTGGTCAGAAAATATGTACGGCTCAGACAGTTGTTCTGGCTGCAACATAAACGACAGATTGGTAATTCACAAAAAGTTAGATCAATTGATCAATAATGTAGTGACATTTCTTAATTAAATATGCTGTATGGACAGCTTATACTGTCTGATTTTTTAGTAAAACTTTTTAAAAAATTTTTTTTTTTAAAGAAAAAAGAGAGAGAGAGAGAGAGAGAGAGAGAGAGAGAAAGAGAGAGAGAGAGAGAGAGAGAGAGAGAGAGAGAGAGAGAGAGAGAGGGAGAGAGAGAGAGGACTACAACATAAATGATAACAGGAACTACTGTAAATCTTTCATAGACATCCCTCGCGTTAAATCTAATATACAGTTAAAATGTTCATAAATAAATTTAACGTTGTTATTGTTTGCCAATTGCTGTGGTATAAGGAATAAAAAAGTCTCTTGCCTTGTATTATTTCTTACATAACATTATCCGAAGTGATTCTGAACCACTCTGGCACATAGAGTAGCTACGTTTATTGTGAAATGATCGGTTACTAAGTAACCAAATGTCTTCATTTAACTTATATAAAATGAAAAATTCGTGAACTGAAACCGAAAATGCGGTTCGAATCTGGCGCCCCCGTTTGGTTCATTGCGAAATTGCATTCGCCACAAAACTAATTGGTTTAGCTGATTTTCCCGGTGACTCGCGGAGAGCACAATAGACCAAAAATATTATAGGGAATTGTTTTTATGGAGTTTTATGTTAAAATAATGACATTTATTAATAAAAATATAATTGTTGATAATAAAATGAAGTGAAATATTAATACAGTACAAAACTGTATAAATAAAATAGCATTTTCCAGGTGGCGTCCGTTTATCTCGGGCGGTTTTGAAGCCACCGCTAAAAAACGGGGGATTACTGTTTATATATATATATAAATGATGAAATAAAGAAATGAAATAATGAGATAAAATAATGAAATTATATAATATGTATAATACTAATTAATATATGCAAATTTTTGTGGAACCACCGCGAAAAAACGGGGGATTACTGTTTATATATATATATATATATATATATATATATATATATATATATATATATATACACTAATTAATATGCAAATGATCATGTTCATTATGCGCATGACCCCTCCAGACCCTGGTCCGTTGAAAAAATTGGTCCGTGGTACAACAAAGTTAATGGACCGCTGAATTGAAGGGTTAAAAAAGTGGTGTTTTTCACATTTCTCGTTCACCGGCGAGGTTTTACGGTCATGAATCTGTCAGAAGAGAATCAAGAAGCCATTGTAATGAAAGAGATGTAATACTCATCACTTAATTACAGCTATTATGGGGAAAATGATACACAATACGAGAACTGCTTTACTTACACAATCCATGACTTCAGTGTGGAGAAGTCGGGATCATAAACCCGAAGCTGCCACGTTCACGTTTCCATCTAAAATCCCAAATGATGACTATGGGATGGGAAAAGATGTTCCAGGTTTCTAGAAGATTCTCAGACAATAAATCACAGCAGTCTGTGGGGTTAACCTTTATTCCTTTATCAGCCATTCAGCAGTCGTATTTTACAAGCGAACCCGGCTGTGATTGGCAGAATAAAGAGGCAATGACCTTTTAGCTGGGATCATGTGAAAAAGTTTTGGCACCCTCGACCGAACCTGGCACTGAATTCTGAACTTGTTTTTGGGTCACCTGCCTGTCAGATGGATCCTGATGATGTTTCATAACCTGCTTATAACGATACAATGGATATACATACATCCTTAATGCTGGTTAGGTGAACAAATAAAGCCACAAAGGAAACATCTGACCCAATAACAGTATAATATTATTTTGGACTGTAGCAGCCGGCTAGCGTGACAGAAAGCGTCGTCGTCAAGCGAAAACAGAAACAAAGTCAGCCTGTATTTTTTTGTTCGCGTTCATTTCAAACACCTCCGAAATATCGTTAGCGATTATATTTATATAATAAAATTATTACTTACTTTTCCCCCTTTTGTTGTTGTTGTTGTTTTTTTTTTTTTTTTTTTTTAAACCTGACGGCTCCTCAGCTCCTCCTCACGCGCGCCCCCCCCTTCTCTTCCTCTCCCGCTTGCCGGCTCGCGGCTGCTGTACGCGCGACACTGATGCGCGCGTGAGGTGCACGCGTCCTCCCTTTCGTCCCTTCTTCTCCCCTTTTTTCCCGCCCTGAGCTCGCGCTTTCCTCGTGGCTGCTACTGGCTGCGCCCTTCTCGGTCTGCATACTACAAACTCTGAGACCGAAAAACAGGGCGCATACTACAGCACGCTGCAGCTCTGATACCCTTCAACAGTACGAATCCGTACTACATTCTCCAATTCTACTCGGTGTTGTAGTAAACCGGAGTAGATGTTCTGGAAATAGCTTATACGTGCATACTGCAAAGTGTACACTGTGTATGATCTGCTCCTGGATTGCAGTACTGTCACTTGATCACCTGGTACTGCTGCTATCACCCAACGTTGCTGCAATCACCTGACAGTACTGTGAGCACCTAATGGTTCTGTGAACACCTGACAGTGCAGAAATCACCTAATGTTTCTGTGAACACCTGACAGTGCAGCAATCACCTAATGTTTCTGTGAACACCTGACAGTGCAGCAATCACCTAATGTTACTGTGATCACCGACAGTGCTCTGATCACCTAATGTTACTGTGATCACCTGACAGTGCTGTGATCAACTAATGTTACTGTGATCACCTGACAGTGCTGTGATCACATAATGTTACTGTGATCACCTGACAGTGCTGTGATCACATAATGTTACTGTGATCACCTGACAGTGCTGTGATCAACTTCTGTTACTGTGATCACCTGACAGTGCTGTGATCACATAATGTTACTGTGATCACCTGACAGTGCTGTGATCAACTATTGTTACTGTGATCACCTGACAGTGCTGTGATCAACTACTGTTACTGTGATCACCTGACAGTGCTGTGATCACAAGGTTATTGCAAACACCTGACTGTGCTAGATCCCCTAACGCCATTGTGATCACCCAACATTATTGTGTTGTCACCCAATGTTACTACGATCAAATAACGTTACTGAGATCACCTGACAATGCTGAGATCACCTCACAGTGCTGTAATCATCTATTGTTATTGAGAACACAATGTTATTGTGATCACCTAAATAATTCTGTGATCACATGATGTTAATGCGATCACCTGACAGTGCTGCGATCATCTTACATTACAATGATCAAACTACCTTGGAGTACGATAAAGGAAATGTAATTTTATTGTAATTAGTAATTGCAATTATCTACCATAATAACAAACATTCTTGTAATTAATTTACTATGATCACCTAGTTAATACGAGCACATAACTACTGTGATCAGCCATCGTGATTAGCAGATGTTACTGCAGTCAGTTTACAGTGTATACAGTACTTGCATCCTACTTATATTCCACTCCTGGTTGTAGGCTAGTATGTGATAGAATAATGAATGATTTAGCAAAAATGTGATTGACTTCATACTGTATATATTGAAATTCTTTGTTGATTTTCTGCTAAGGTGAAGTGTGGCAGATGTCCCCTTGAAGGGCCAAATCAATGTGTATATGTAGACATCAGGAGCCAAAATAAAAAAAAGTTCCACAAACCACCAATTTTTTTTTTTTTTGGAAACTGTTTGTAAATGTTAAGAGAATCGTTACAATGTTTAATTACATAAACAGTACTTCATTAGCAAGTTGGCAAATTAGCAAGCTAGTTCAAGAGTCAGGTATAAGCGAATCCAAGTTGTGTAGCATTGATTTATGTGCACTTCAATGCTGCATTGAGACAGCAAGGAAAAAATAGAACCAGTGAGAAAGTAGGTTGGCTTGGTAAGCTGCATTAACCATTTCTTTGATAGCTAACACACACACACACACACACACACACACACACACACACACACACACACACACACACACAGATTGGGGAGCAGGTGTGTCAACCATCAGTTCCCAGTTTTCCATGGAGGCTCCTAAGCATCAGTTCAGATAACGCTGATCATTTAACTCTGCTAATTACGCAACACTACCGTGATCAGCTGCAATGTGATCCACAATGTAATCAACTATCTAATCATTGGGCACCTAACATTATTGTGATCAGCTAAAGTTACCGTAACTACTGTACTTTACATTCCTACCATCACCTAACTCTACCACCTCTGTGACGACCTAACAATACTCATGATTATTTTGTATTACTGCAGTCAACTGTCACAGCTATTGACTGCATTAATATAAATTTACTGCGACAAATTTTTATATATACATCAGTTAAATGCAATAATACTACCTGAAACTGGCAATGTTAGCTAATCCCATTGTGATTAGCTAACATTAATGCATACAGCTAATGTTTCTGTGATTAGCTAACATTACTGTGATCACCTAATGCTACTTCAATCATCGAACATTATTGTAAGCATTTGTGGAATTATCTAATGTTACCTTACTGTGATCTCCTAACGTCACCGAGTTCAGCTACCATACTCTGATTGTATCATGTTCCTGCGTTTAGCTAACCTTGATTCCGTAAGATAACATAGCAAACTACTGCAACTAGCAAACTGATTCGTCTAACAACAATCAGAGTGGTTTGCCCATAACATTTACTTTTTAACGTACTGTATAATTTTACATGAACGACTTTTGTCAGATTCAGCGTGTCTTTCTGTAAGCGTGCGGGTCAAGTTTTAAGTCATAGCATCTCGTGAGAGGTGACCGTAACGGATGATTAAATCTGTCGTGCGCAAATTGCAAAGTATCCTCAGCTGCTCAAGACAAGATAGGAGGATAAAAGGAAAGCCTTCTGAACGGCCTGAAGATGTCCTCATGGCTAATTATGGCCGTGTGGAGAAAGATTATTTGTTATATTGTGCAATCGCTACTTTAGTTTAACTTTAGTGACATTTATTAGCATTTCCATCACAGTAGGCGCAGCATTACCAAACCATTAAAATGACAAACGTCAGGCGCAGTTGGCATTACCTCAGAATTACTTCAGCTGCTATATTTTTGTTTTTTCACTTTGCTGTGACCTAAAATGTGTTAACGTTCAGCAGTCCAATATGATGCAAGAAGGTGACAGAAATGAGAAGGCAGCAAAGCACTCTTCGTTACTATTTTGGGAAAATGGATTAATTGATCCTTTTATTTTTAATGACCATTTTAATCTTGTCCAAGTTGATGATGGTGGTGGTGGTGGTGGGGTGGTCGTGGACCCCATGACTGCTGGTATGAGGTGGGAATACACCCTGGATGAGAGGCCAGTCTTTCCTGAAGACATTCACAGATTCGTTCACGCCTACGAGGCAATTTAACCGAAGCAATCCATATTACAGAGTGTGCAGTTTGGGACATCGATGTTTTCTGCAACAAAAATGGGGCACGTTTAAAATATTCATGGCAGACTTTTATCACAGGCGCTCAGATATTCATTTTTAAAATGCTCTAGGGAGTCACACGTTGTGCTCTTCTTTCAGAATATACAGTAACAGTACCTATTTTAAAAAGTGTTTTAATAGTGGTAAAAAAAAAACTTTTATTAAGGTAAGTGTTTATAAGGCCACTTGACCTTGTTCCCAACCTCTTATAACAATCGACCTAAAAATACATGAATATTTAGTAACTTTTATTCCAGGAGGTGTCATCCGTCATAAAAAATTCATTATGTTCATTAACATGATAGTGTACAGGGGGGCTCATGAGACACATTTAGCACACTCATTCATTCCTGTCTACTTCAGGGCTTATCAGCTCAGTGCACTGGCCTGCAGCATAGCCTACTTTCGCTTTGCAGGTTCGTGGTTGTGCTTCCTTGCCATAAGCCACTAGAGAGCTAACCTGCATGTGTGTGTGTGTGTGTGTGTGTGTGTGTGTGTGTGTGTGCATGTAGAATATTTATTACACATTAGGCCTACTTCAGGAATGTCAAAAATATCTCTACCTCACAATGATCTGTTTTAATAGACCAGTGAACATTTGGTTGACTTTCTCATCACATTTTGCCTTGTGAGGACCTTCATCACCATTATGGCTTTTCCATACATTATGAGCTGAGGGAAATTTGGTGGATGCCATAGATAAATAAAGACCATGGATAAATTCCATAAAAATTAATTTTAGCTTTAATGCTATGTGTAGAATCGTTGAAATTTTTAATGACTTGAAAAAACATTAACTTAATCAGCAAGTTGGCTAATTAGCATGCTAGTTCAAGAGTCAGGTATAAGCAAATCCGAGTTGTTTAGCATCGATTGATGTGCACTTCGGGGCTGCATTGAGACAGCAAGGAAAAAATAGAACAAATGAGAAAATAGTTTGCCTTGTACAGCTGCATTAACCGTTTCTCTGATAGCTAACACACACACACACACACACACACACAGACACAGACACACACACACACACACACACACACACACACACACAGACACACACACACACACACAGACTGAGGGAGCAGGTGTGACATCCTGATGCTGTCAACCATCAGTTCCCAGTTTCCCATGGAGGCTCCTAAGCATCAATTTTGAATTAATTCAAGCAGAGGCAGTGTTTCCCAGGCGCAAAAACAACACATTCACATTTCCAAGAGCGACTGTCTACCCCTGGCAAGGTCTGAAGCGTGAACGGCATTGTTTTAGGGCCGCAACTTTGATCACTGAAACAAACGAGAGCACAGTCAGTCGGCAGCCAACGTAATGCCTAATCCGTTTACCCATAATCCAGTTCCCTTTAGTCAACAGAGGAGTGTAGTTTATTTATTTATTTTTAAGTATAGTTTGTTGGTTAAATAATAGATGCAACTAAAATGACATTCATCACAATCGTGGTCTTGTATAATGGTTCAGAATAGAAATACAGTACATTCAGACCTTTTTATGGAAAGGAATTATTATCAAGTGGGAACGAATTGTAAGCTCCTTACTGAGTGTATTTGTTTTGTTTAAAGGCAATGCAATCCACCTGTTTGTGCTGTGACCTTGAAGCTGTGTTTACAACATGCTCTACTTGTTATGAATCCTACCATGTGCCACATACGTTGAAAAAGCTAAAATTGTACTTTGTATCTTCCCTCAGTGGATTAATTAGCATGCAGAAATGACATATGGACTTTTCAAAATCAGTAAAGTATAACTCCTACTCCTTCCTACTACACACAAAGGGATACACAAAGGATCAACTTATATATATATATATATATATATATATATATATATATATATATATATATATATATATATATATATATATATATAGGTTTAACAAGACAAAGGTACTTTTTTTTATTCTAAAAGGTATGTTTTCCCCTGAGGCAATTCAGAGCATCATACCAACCCAACAGTGAAGCATGGTGGGGGTAGCTTTATACTTTGGGGCTACTTCTCTTTAGATGAATAGCTCCAAATCCCAAGATAATTTACCACAAAACCTTCTGTCTTTTGTCAAAAAGCTGAAAATGAGGAGAAATTTTACATTTCAACATGACAACATCCTAAACTACAAACCAAAAATCCACACAGACATGGTGTCAGAAAAGTATAATCAAAATCCTGGAAAGAGCACAAACCTCGATCGCTTTAAAAACTTATGGAATGCAATCAGGGTGGTGTTTTTTTAATCAAAATGTTCCCAATTATTAAATATTTGTATATAAATTTTTTATCTGGATATTTGTTGGTTGGAAGATCACATTAAACATGTAACATGTAATAATAACGTTATTTATGTCTTTAAATGTGTAAAAATTGTATAAGGGTGTGTAGACTTTTTTTTTTATCCATTGTTTTCTTAAGGAAACAAAAAGACAGGCCTGACCACCATGTTAGTGATAATCGTCATCTGAAAGCTTCCGCATTTGCAGTAAATAAACTTCATATGTCAATAATTAAATTTCTCTTTAAATACAACTTATACATTATGTATTTGCCTACTGCTAGATTTATATCCCAGTCAAGAATTGTTCAAACTCACTGGCTTAACACTAGGAAAACAGAGTTTAAGATATCCCACTGTGCTGTTTACATTACCACTTCAATGTTCTGTTGAGCGCACACATGGTGAAAGCAAATAACTGAATTATTAGTGTGGATATAAATGCTCCCACAGAGCTGTCATTTTTTTTTATTCTCACCTTGCAGTAGGAAAGGTTCGGGCATGTCCTTGAATCATATTAAAGATTCACAGTATAAGAAGAATTGGTATTGAGGTAAAAAAAAAAAAAAAGAAAAGAAAGAAAGACAATATTTGCTTTATTCTTATGCAGAAAAAGATGTTGTTCCAAATTACATTTGGTTAAATGTGGCAGGGTCTAGAAATATACATGAATGCATATAAGAATTGTGTAAATCAGTGGCTTGCGGTCAGGGCCAGCAAAGCCTTCTCTGCTGGCCTAAACACTATCAGAGACACTGACCTACATTTACAACCTAAATTCTAATATTTGTTCCATGAAACTGTATTAATTTATTTCCAACAGTTTATTCTCTTTATTTCGTAGCGTTTCTCTCGGCTGCACTGCTTCCAGTACGTGTATGTTAGATTTTTTTGTCCAATCAGATTTCAGCCTCTATGTGCTGCCATGTCAATCTAATCTGTCCAGGGCCTTCAAAGTCTGTACTGCTGGTGTTTTTACCATAGAGAATATTATGAATAGGTCTGTTTCTTTAACCAATCAGATTTCATATTCGCCTCACAGTGCAGCTCGCTGGCCCAGAATAGTGTCAGCATTTTTCCGTCCTCTGATTGGTTGGTCAGAGGGAAACTGTTACAGCCAAGTTCGACTGGCAAAACACGTGTGTAGCTCTGCACACATTAATACATCTGAGTTAGACTTTTTTATGCCTATGAAGGAAGAGAAATTAATTTGGTCTCACACATACTTAAAAAATACATTTTCCAGAAAAGCTAAGACTTCCTGAGGAGGTCGGCCAAACCCTGAAGCTAGCTAGCTTGTCTCATCCCGGGAAAGGGTTTGTTCTCCACTTCCAGACCAGTGAATACGAGCAGTACCACTGGATTACTGCCTCTGAGGAGCGGTCCAAATTATGAGTATGAATCTCTGGTGAGTAGGTTGTATTTTATTACATTTTTAATGTTTTTGTCATGTTATGTGACAAATATTGATTCTGAACTGCTCCAGATGTTGTAGGTGCACAGTTGTGGTTGTAGTGTAGAGGTCTGGGATTCTTGCTTTAGTAAAATGGTTTTCACCTTCCATAAGTGAAATGCCTCTCTCTCTGTGTAATGCCACCTGTTGTTATAATGCGTTTTTGTATTGTTTTGATGGTTTCTATAATTGTGACATGATAGTGGTGGTATTAAGAGGTGGATTAAGTTGCGTAAGTCCCCACTGAAGGCCCAGGTACCAAATGCACGGCCCGCCACTGGTGTAAATTAAAGATAGATAGATAGATAGATAGATAGATAGATAGATAGATAGATAGATAGATAGATAGATAGATAGACAGACAGACAGACAGACAGACAGACAGACAGATGAGATAATATGTCTATAATTGGTTTTTTAATAAACATTTTCCCCCATAAGAACATTAAAAGCGTGAACATATATTAATGTAGAATTCATAATCTATATATACTCTAGAAATTAGTAAAAAAAATATCTTTATTTTGGTTTATGGTTTTAATTATCTTTATTTTGATTTAATTGAATAAAAGGAAACACCAGATAATTGTGACAATGTCCCAGAGATTTCCTCTTGATAAAATGTAACATTTTACTGTACATTGAAAAATGTGTAAACCATTAGTAGACAACACACGCTAAGTGTTGTTAGGACTCCCTGCCTGGCTGTAAAGTGCTTTAAAAAGTAACACTGCAATTTTCATATTCATAGGCAACGTGTCAAGCTGGGGAGGAAAACTGGAGTTAATTAGAAAACCAAAAAAAACTTTTCAGTGGAAAACACATTTGACGGAAGTTGATTGCCTATTAAAATTTCCAATCAGGGAAAAAAAAAATGAACGTGCTGAGCAATTAGCCTGCATGGGACGAAGCGGCTAAGAGAGGGCATGGGGTGAGCAACGTGTCGCTATCTGATGATCGCTTTGTTCCAGCGTCATCTTCAGAATCAGCGCTTCATCACTTGATAAATGTTGCCTGCTAATTTGTTGTTGATTTAAGCAGCCCTCGAGGGTTCCTTCACCGTGATCGAGGACACCACAATTCCCTCAGTCAATATCCGATGCTACGCTGGGAAGGATTTATGCGATTTACACAGTAATAGAATTTATTTTCCGACAGTAAAATACAGCCGCACTTTACGCAATACAATGCGCTCTCCTGAGATGTATGACGGCTGAATATTAACGGCTGAAGTTAAACCTACATTATGACTTGTGGATTCAATGTCGGGTTTCTAAACCCCGGCTGTGCGCACTAAATTTTTATTATTATTATTTTTTTTTTTACTGAGTATGCAAAAAAAATTGTGTTTCTGTCCAAACATAACGAAACGACTCCTATTATGTCACTCATTTGTGTAAGAAATAAAGGGTAGACTTGGAGATACATCATATCATGCAGAGGTTTATAAGGTTGATAAAAGCAATATCAATTCTGAATGCCATTCTTCAGACAAACAGTAACGCAATGTATATTACAGCTTTACCTTTGGCATTGGAGACTCCTTCTTTTAAAGTTGTTGGGAAGCGTTGAGCTTCTGATCGAAAGTTGTGAGTTTAGAGCCCAGAATTTGCAGTCTGGTGCTCCTGGGCTATTGACCATGGCCTTTATCTACTAAAAAAAAAAAGGCTAAGGCTGTCTGACAAATGCTGGTGAAACATTAAATACATTAAATACATTTAATGGATATCTTGGATATGAGGTGGTATCAAAGGTTTCGAGTCTGAAGGCACTAACTGGTACTGCAAGCTAAAACAAAGGTTAAACATCAAATTCTGCGTAAAACTGTGCAAATCTGCCACAGAGTCTTTTGACACGACATACACTTGATATACAGGAAGAACATCACTGGAAGACCATGAGATACCTTCAATGAAATCAACTGCGGAAAATGTCGAAACCATTCAGCAACTTGTGCATGATGATCGTCGGAGAACAACGTACATGATCTCACTTCCGCACCCACCCTACTCACCATATTTGTCTCCTGCGCACTTCGCCCTTTTCTCAAAGATGAAGCTCCAGATCAAAGGTTGCCGTTTTGACACAATTGCGGAGATCCAGCGCAAATAGCAGAAAGTGCTTGACATGCTTTGAAAAGAAGACGTTCCAGAAGTGGGAGCACTGTATTGCTGTGCAAGGGGACTATTTTGAAGGTGATAGTCTTGATGCCACCTTGTATTTTCCCTCCAGACCACTAGAGGGAACCCCTTGTCATACCCATCTTTGACTGTTCCCTTACAATATTTATAATTTCTTCTTTTGTTTTTAGTGATGGGACGTCCGATTCTTTTTTGTGAATCAGTTCTTTCGGACAGTTCGTTTCAAAGAACCGGTTCACCAGTTCTTTTACGTCATGACGTCATGCATAGCCAAATATCATCTCGGCGGATGAACATACACACTAAACACATTTAAATAAAGTCATGTCTATTGCATGAGGGCATATAGCTTATTTGTTTAAAGTAAATCATCATCATCATCTTAGAAATGTTCCTTAACATCAAAACGTTGATGTTTTAAGTTGTTAGTAAATAAACTTTTCATTTAAGTCCTCAGTTCACCTGTGCTCATATATCAGCAGCGCAGCACCAGCCTTTACACTATGTCGAACGCATCTGATTCAGAGTCCAAAAAGTGTGTGTGTGTGTGTGTGTGTGTGTGTGTGTGTGTGTGTGTGTGTGTGTGTATTAATGTCAGACAGCACGCCTACTGCTCGGTAGGTCGCGCATGCTCAGTATCAACAATTCGTTGGTATCAGTAGTATATCGGACGTGTCCGAAAGAACGGTTCTTGATCCAGTACTGGTGACTCGAGAACAGCAGTATGTGTGCTGCTCGGAATCGGCAGGTATGCACATGCTCAGTGATGATCACTTGTTCAGCAGCATGTTTCTGTTTAATGTGTGTACTGTTGGAGAAACTAGAGAAAAACCCCATTCTCAGGGATATTGATTTATTTTGAGTCGGATAGACGGTCATACACATTCAAAAGTGAGAAACTTGAGTGATTTTGTTGATTAGTGCTGATTTGAGACACGAACGGTTTTGAACGATTCAGTCCGATTTGGTGAACCGGTTCAACCGGTTCACTAAAAAGAACCGGTTCAAATGAACGATTCGTTCACGAACCCGCCATCACTATTTGTTTTCACTTTGTCCATTTTCCGAGCAAGTTTTGCACGCTTGTTTTGTTTTTCTCATTAGCCACATCATTTAAACTCCTGGTTTTCTGCTGTTCTTTGCTGAGGCATTATCTGTTTTACCCAATGCTTTGCAAGTCATTGAATCATTGCATCATGTATTTTCAATCTTTTTTATTTTTTCCATTTTTTTTTATTATTTCAGTCCCCTAATGTAAGCTAGGTCTCTTTGTTACTCTCTGCTTTTTAGTTTATTTCTTGTTTTTTAAACTAAAATCCTGCATTTGCATCTGCCTCCCACTTATGGATCTATACTGCAACAATAAAATGTTTTCTTATCGAATTTTTTTTTCCATATTAACAATAAGACATGATGTGAAGGAAATATAACTATGATTGATTATGATTATGGACACAAGCTATGTTTTTCATCAGTCACTGCACCTTATTGAATTAAAGTGCCCTCCATTAATATTGGCAACCTCGGTAAATATGAGCAACGGAGGCTGTGAAAAAAATGTAATTGTTAAACCTTTTGATATTTTGCTCAAAACCATTCAGGTATATATATATATATATATATATATATATATATATATATATATATATATATATATATATATATATATATACATATATATGCCATGCATTTTGTCAGTTCTTTTATATTCAGATCAATGTATTTTTATTTGTCTCAAAACAGCTTTACAGAGATGAAGCAGTTATAGTTTTTTATGAGTAATATAAATAACGGTTATTGAAATTGAAAAGCCTTTCAGTGCTCAGGGATTCTATTGCCTTGATTATTTCCCCTTGTGGTCAAAATGAATATTGCTGTAAAATAAGATGTCACTTGGGCTTTAAATTACACTTAAATAATCATATGCAATAAATTTACCTGGTATCGAAGATGAATTACAGAAGAGTAAATTCTAATCTACTTTGTGGCATTTTAAAATGGTTCATTCTGCCTGGGGCAAAAATGCTGCCTAAGTGAGAGATAAGGGACTCTTTCCATCTCCTAGAAATGCTTCAACTCACCAAGGTTGAGCATCAGCTAGCATGATGTGTTAGCCTCCTGCCTGTGAGACACACATGAGAGTAGCCAAAGCTGCAAAGAGGACGAGAAGGCAGACTCAATTAAAGGCAGAGAGTGGAACGCATGAACGATGATGACCTTTGCTGGTCAGATGGTAAATCAATAGTGAGCGATGTTTGCTAGTCACACTAATAGTTGAGCGATGGTGTTACAGAAGCTCGAACAAAAGACCTTGCTTTGCTTATTAGGAGATGTCGGGAAAATTGGGGGTAGCCTAAGCGTGATGAGGTATTTTTGTATTCTTTTAGAACAACAGCAGCCCTTGAGCTGCGCTTTTTTGAAAGGAATCCATGAATGGAGGTGCATGAAAGCGTTCGGGAGTACAAAGCGCTCGCACAATGGAAAAGTTCAGCAGAAAAAGACTGGCATGAAAAAAACAAGAGCTGAAACATTTGCACTTTACACTGGCATCTATTATATTTCCTAAGCACCAAGAAATGAAAAACGACTTCTCTTCGCTACGTGCTGTTTGTGTGCTTTGCTACCCGTTGTGTTTCCTGCGCTGTTTCAACGGTGATGTAGCATTTGTGCAAATGACAAAAATTGCCGTAATGAGCGTTCTGGGTCCTCAGTCTGGTGAATAAAGGAAGGTATTGACGTATAACCCTTATCTCAGACACACCTGTCTCGTACCCAGCCTGCTCTCATGAGGCCGAACTATTTCCAGGTTGCGTTTCATCTTTCTCTCCTAGCAGCTAAGAAATTTTTTTTTCCTTTTTTTTACCAATTAAGGTGATAAAGACAACAGCTTGCCATATTTTTCTCCGCAGAGAGAACGGAAAAGTGGGGCAGAGAGATCGGGAGGGCGGAAACCCACGAGAGTCCGGAATGATGAATAATGCTGTAACTTTACAGGGCAACGTCGGGGCTACATTATTCCACACTGACCTTTTTAAAATGCTCACTTGTAATTCATTGGGATAAAAATCCCAATTTGCACCATAATGGTATATCGTAACATGCTCTCATAGCTAAATGTATTCTCGTAAGCAGGACCGTTCTCCCTTCCTGCCACTGCCATCCTACAGCGAGAGCTCAATTAAGTTTATTTAAATAAATATATTTAAGTACTAAGAGCTATGTTTTCATGGCTAGCTGTATAAACTGGTTAGATCTGGCGTTTGGATGTCGAATGGTAAAACTCGAGTGTTTAGAGATGTGAAATGTGTTTATAGTGTGAAACCTCTACATGTGATGATTGTCTCATTGAGACAAGATATTTATCCTATCTTCTTCTTTCGGCTTCTCCCATTAGGGGGCGCCACAGTGGATCATCACTCTCTATACCCCTCTGTCCTCTCCATCTGCCTCTGTCAACCCAACTACCTAACAGCTATAAACATGCTTGTCTCACCAGCGTCTCTTTTTACTCTCTCTCTCTCTCTTGAAGTTACAAAGAAAAAACAATGACACATCAAGTCAACTACTTTTAAAGATGTTGCAAAGAACTGACACTGGAGACTCCTTCTAGAAGTGTTCGATAATTATGTCTACGCTTTCCCAAATCAACCTTTCGATTATCTGTTTTTTTGGTTTTTAATCACTATTACTAAGGTTAATATTGAGCATCTGCTATACAATTCCCTGTGTAATTTACTACTCTAGAATCAATAATATATTAGAGAGAGACTGAATATAAACCTGGGATCTTTAGCTGCACTACTGCCAGAACTGCTTTTGACCAATCAGAGTCAAGAATACAGAAAAGCCACACTTGCTGTTTACAGTTTCAGGTTGTAACTCCTAATAAGTATTTTTTCTTTGTCTACTTCTTTGTAATCTGGTTGTTTTTTTACAAGAATTCTACTACTTCTCCTTTTCAGGCGTCCAAGCACCAGAAGTAATGGAACCCTGCATCTTCTTCTTCTTCTTCTTCTGCTATGTCTTTAGGGTCCAAGTAGAAGAAGTGCTGGGATCCTGTTGTTTTCTGCTAAAATTCTTCTTCTTTTTCTCCTTCTTCTTCTTCTCCTTTTTAGGGTTAGGGGTCCAAGCACCAGAAATGCTGAAGTCCTGCTTCTTTTTCTTCTTCTTCTTCTTCTTCTTCTTCTTCTTCTTCTTCTTCTTCATCTTTAGAGGTTCAATGATTAGACAATACAAGTGCTAGAATTAAGTGTTATTTTTTGCAAAATTCTGCTGAAATTCTTATTCTCCTTCTTTGTCTTCTCTTTTTTAGCGGGTGAAGCACCAGAAGTGCTGGAATCCTGGTTTCTTCTTCTTCTTCTTTTTAATAGTCTAAGATATAGAAGTGCTGGAATCCTGTTGCTTTTTTGTTAGAATAATAATTTTTCATCTTTGAGGGTCCCTGCACCAGAAGCAGTGGAAGACTGTTGTCTTCTGCTAAAATCTTCTTCCTCTTCTTTTTCTTCTTCAGGGGTCTACATACCAGAAATTTTGCAACACTGCTACTTCTTATTCTTTCGGGGTTTAAGCAATATACAACAGAGGTGCTGAAATCATGTTGTTTTTTTTTGCTAGAATTCGTTTTTGGTTTCTAGTTTTCTGGTAATTCCTCTTCTTCTTCTTCCACTTCTTCTTTAAATGAGTAATGGAGACCAGCTGTAAGCGGTATGACGAGTCTCGATTATTAGTTCATTCCCCTCTGCCCAGTCAGACCGACGGATGATCTGTTATGAATGCTTTTATCATGCGCAAACCAAATAATGAACCATTAAGATTTTCTTAGAATTTGTTTTATTATCATTATTATATTATGAGCCGTAAATATATCTTAATTTAGATTTTGGTTTGGTTTGGTCTGCTCTACTCATTACTGTTTAACTTCACATAAAATGTCAAGTTTGTCCTAGGCAAACTTGGCATGCTACATTCAAAACTATCACACAATAAATTGTACAATAGACACCATTGTTCAGTCGGCTATATATAACTTTCGATACACTGGCACCGATAAAAAACGTTATGCTTCACCCTGCTTTTGATTTGGTCTCGTCCTATTGAACACCCTGTCATGCATTAGTCCGTCTCGAAGTAGACGCTCGCCTCAGATGCTCATCGTGATTAGACGCAAATGTACATTTACATTCCAAAGACAGAGCCAGCGTGAAAGCCACATCATTAGCACCAATTATTCTAGATAAACAAGAATAAAGTCTCAGAGTACATGCTGCAATCACATGCAGTCAGAGCTCATTAGGGTAGCATGGCAGCTTTACCCGGAGCCGTGAAGCATCCTCCGCTCATTAGGTCAGGGGAAGGAGGAAACCGGAGTCGTGATGCACTTGACGTCCCACTGGTCCCTTGCTCTGGCAGGCAAACGAGTTGCGTAAAGCCCATACAAGAAATGTGGCTTGTCATTCATTTCCTGCTTTCTGTTTTTTTGACCTACATTCCCAGTCACACAAAAAATTGCCAATGCTACTATATTGCTTTGTGAAGTGTGAGATTGAATGTGGGTGAGAGAAAAAAGGATCCCTAGGCAGTCTTGTTGGAGCTGACGGCAGCTTTTCCTCACTCCTGTAAGAGTGCAAACATTCAGGTAAAGGTGAGTAATGATTCTGACAGGTCCCGAAACAGGTGACAAGTGAGAGACGAAAAGCAGAGGTGCTCCTCCAACTGACTTTGAGGAGTCACAGTGGAAGAAAAGAACATCGGCGAATTACCGCACGGAGAATTAATGACGTTCTCACGCTTGACTGAGCGCTCGGGTCATTATCGCTGGTTTGTTTTCACGTTGACGAATTCCTTCTGAATTGTAAGCGGATGGCAAATTCAGGCAAAATAGCAGATATTTAATAATAGAATTGTTAAAATATTATCCAGGTTTACTGGATTTGGAATAAAAAATTAGATAAAGCAGTCATCGATGTTACAATATTATTCCATCTGGAAAATAAATAAATAAAGCACCTTATATAGACTATATGCACAACATTTTGACCTGACCATAAGACCAGTATGTGCTTTTTAAAAATCCCATTTCAAATTTAGTCCCTATTTTGCAGTTATAATAACTTCTACTCTTCAAGGACTTTGAGTGTTCCTGTGGAGATTTGTCTCCAGGTACTGATGTAGGTGAGGTGTGGAGTCCTGGGGGTGCAGTCAGGGTTCACATCCATCATATTCAATAGGGTTGAGGTCAGATCCTCATAAGAGGTTTTACTAAATAAACAAGATTTCAGCCTCAACTTGAACACTGAGACTATGTCTAAGTCCAGAACACTAATTGAAAGGCTGTTCCATACCTGCAACATATATAAAGAGAACAGCAGTGGGCCTAAGACACATCTTTGCGGAACATCAAACTTTACTTTAGAGAGTGTGGAGAACCATTTACATCAACAAACTGATAGCGATCAGTCAGATAAGACCTGTGCCAGGAGAGAGCTGTTCCCTTTATTCCAACAAAATTTTCTAGTCTAGCAAGAAGGATATTATGATCAATGGTGTTAAAAGCTGCACTAAGGTCGAGCAAAACAAGAAAAAGGGACAAAACCCTGATCAGAGGCCAAAGGAGTCTCCGGTGTTAGTGATTTGTAAGGGGAAAGTCTTCAGGACAGAGGGGAAAACAGTTTGTCGCTTTTCCAGTAAACATCGAGAGAAAGAAAAAACGAGAAGGTGAAGGAACTACTAAAATGTAGGTGATTAAAGGAACTGTTTTTATTTCCCCACAAAAACTGTAAAAACAATTGGACTGAAGTATGTACTCCCCTTCATTCTTCTTATTAACATTCATTTTATTGAACTACCAGTGAAAGCATCTTTACGAACTACGTCACATTTTAATACAATAACTGCACAGTGCATAACCAGAGGGCACTAAAAACTGCACTGCACATCACTGGGCATAGTTACCAAACATTACAAACATCTTTTCAAAGGTTAAGAGGTCTTATCAAGGACACCACTCAACCCCATTAAGGATTGTTTGCACATCTTCTGCACTGCCACACAAAAAGTATTTTTATCCTTCAGCTGTACTAATGCTGAACTCAGACACTAGCTCTAAGTGCCATCCTTCACACAATAACCAAACACTTGCACTTTACTGCAATTATCTGTCTCTTTTCCTCCAAAAACTGTTATATTAGACTGTTATTTGCATATTCGTCTGCATCCGCTGTATGATATTTTAATTTGTGGTGAGAGTAGAGAGCAGGTTGAGAGGAGAGAAGGGGTATAAAAGAGGAATGAGAGGGAAGGCAGTGGAATGGTGTGGTTGCAATGGGTAGAGGGTGTGGGTGATATGGTGAAAAGAGTGCAGGCAAGGTGGAGTGGGTGGAAAAGAGTGGATGGAGGGATTTGTGATCGAAGAGTATCTGCAAAAGTGAAAGGGAAAATATATATTATGGTGGTGAGACCTGCTAGGTTGTATGGTTTAGAGACAGGGACATTGACAAGACAGGAGGCGGAACTGGAGGTAGCAGAGTTGAAGATGTGGAGGGTCAGCATGGAATGAGGATGGACAGGATTAGGAATTAGTTAATTAAAGGGACCCATGCAGGTAGAACGTTTTGGATACAAGGTGAGAAAGGGGTGATTAAGATGAGACATGTGGTATATCAATAGAAGGATGATGAGGATGGGGTATATTAGTAGAAGAATGCTGAGGATGGGGTATATCAGTAGAAGAATGCTAAGAAAAGGGTATATTAGTAGAATTCTGAGGAGGTTTATGGATGTGGCGTTACATCAAGCTCAACCAGAATACCTCAATCCACTAGATTTAACCGTATTACCAATTGCACTACTGAACTGCACCATAATCTTATTATAACTATAACCTTAATATGTCATGTAATACATTTCCTTATTAATTTCCTAGTTAGATGCTTCTTCTTGGCAAGGCAGGTAGTATAAAGAGACCAAGATGGAGGCACAGAGGAGTCCAAGTTCAGTAAGAAATTTGAAGCCTTTTTTTTGGAGCCTGACTCTGCAAAAATGTATTGTACAGTAGATGTGCAGTGGTAGGTGGTCCACTTGCATGAATTCATAAATAAATTGTTATACATAAATTGTTCTTGCTACACCATTCTGCAGGTTGCTCCCAATTGATAATGTCCCCGACATCCCTGAGGAGCACCGGTGTTTCCCGAGGAGATTTGGAGACCAACAGCTCCTGCACCAGGAGCTGCAGTGGTGGTGCAGGAGCTGTTGGTCTCCGAATCAGAAGTCAAGGAGCCGAATGCACAGGGAGTTAAACCGAACCCTGCATGCTTAAGCTGGTTTATTTCTTGCTGTGGGATGATTGGAATGATTGTGTCGAAACGATAAAAACAATTTGCTATTTTGAAAGAATTCCATTCCGCCAAACAATATATAAACTCAATATAGCTTAATAAAGACCAGGATACGCCATTGCAGGGTTATTGCTGAAGCCTGCCCCAGTTCCTTTTGGTGCATAAATTCCCTGAAACGAGAAAATGAATAACTCTGTGCTCTGCTGGAATGCCCTCGATCCTGGGGTTATCTCCATACTCTCTCTGAAGGTCTCCCATTAAAATGTGCATTAATACGCAGGCGATGCTGCATCCGAAGTATCCTTGATGGCTTTGGCGAGCTCACATGAAACAATTATGAGCTGCTTTATTACTTTGCAATGCACTTTGTGATTCCCATGGAGGTCCTAAGGAGTTTGCAGATGAGCAGAGATGAACCTTGCCTTCTACTGACACTCTCTCTCTCTCTCTCTCTTTCTTATACTCACACACTCATCCAAGGACTAAGATGCATTGTTTAAAATAAAACAGCTATTAGAGTCTAGATGCTCGAGTGAGATATCACTGTACACAAATAGGCCATTTTGCCATAACTAGGACACGCTTGTGGAATAATAACAAGGCTCAGAAATGAACATTTCCGAAGAGGGTGGGGTGTGTGTGTGTGTGTGTGTGTGTGTGTGTGTGTGTGTGTGTGTGTGTGTGTGGTAATAAACAAAAGCTTGTTGCTGGGATTGCAAGGAAACAGGAAATGCAGCTGAGATCAAAGCAGCATCACCAATCACTGCTAATGGTGATGAACACTTTGTTACTTAAAATACGACCCAGCAATAGGATTCGTGTTTCAGCGTCTGGTTTGCCAGCATCACCGCATCCTACTTTGGCTGCGGTGCCTATTTTTGTCCGCCAGTTTGTGATTTATATAATTAGTCTCACTAGATTTCATCCCACACAGCCTATTTTTACTCTAAATCAAATTAAAACAGCAACTTGTGTTCTCTGTTTTCTTGGGTGGTATACAACAAAAACATGACATTTCCACATTTTATTTGCTGGAGCTCATATATTCTCATTATGCCGCATTCATAATATTTCATTCGTTCTCAAACTTGCAGGTTTAGAAATTGCAAATGGTAGTTTTCTTCCTTCGGACAGACGACCCTAACACCAGAGCGTTTTTAAAAAGAAGAGAGAAGGAGTTTGATGTCAAAATAGTTTCACTATTTACAACAATACATGAACATTAAAATTTGTAAATGGAGCAGGAAAATTAAGCAGGAAGCTAAAGACTGAAAAAAACCCAACATTAACGACAAACGTGAATGAAGGCAGTGTTTCAAACTGCTCCCTATCTACTTGTGTATCAGGTGTCGGCCATTTTGTAATGGTGTCTGAATTCTCAATGAACAGCATTCCCTATGTTCACTTATTTATACCCACAATGCACACTGATTTCTAGTGTATATTCGGTGTACACTTGGCAATGCATCATATTCCATATTGCAATATGAGACGATAATTCAAAAGAAAATCCAAGATGGCGGATGGCGACGATGAAATGGCGAAAAAAAATTCAAATGTAAAAAATAGGCAGGAAACCCTGTGAAAATGTAAATGTAAATAATGGATGTTGCTATACTTGTTTCTTCTTGTTAATCTTTGTTTAGTATTTGATATATAACTAAATTACGTTTTTATTTTGTTTTATCTTTTATTACAAATGTACAGTAAGGGTTTAACAAATAAACAATGGAGAAAATAAAACAATTTTTCGATACGCCACAGAGTGCAGGTGTAACGTTTGTGATGAAACGGTCCCTGGCAGACTCTTTTCTATGACATCAGTGTCAATCCCTTCTTCCAATCTTCTGCAATCCCTTCTTCCGATATAGAGAACTCGACTGCCATGCACTACATAAGGATTAGTAAATGCGTAAACGAGTAAAACACAATTTCAGACACCGCTGAAGAGTGTTGAAAAGGTGAGACTTATCTGCTAGATAATGGATTATAGGTGTGAGTGATTAGAGATATGTGACCAAGATAAAAGTATTGGGACACTTGACCTTTCCTGCCGTATGTGGTTGTTCTCCAAGCTGTTACCACAAAGTTGGAGGCAAAAAAATTGTACAGGAGGCTGTATAATAAAATTTGGCGTTCACTTGAACTAGGAAACCCAAACCTGTTCCACCATGGCAACGCCCCTGTGCACAAAGTGAACTCTATGAAGATCTGCTTTATATGGGTTGGAGTGAAAGATCTTGAATGTTCTGTTATTCAACACCTTGAAACATCCCGAACCGTCTAGAGACATTCCAGCGCCATTTGGATCCATGTGGAGTTTGGACATTGGACCTTTTTTGAGTGTTTAAAGGCTCTGCAAATGTTGAAATTGCAAATGTTGAGCTATTTTATAAGTTGCACAGTAGCTCCTAGTTTTATAACCACAATGATTTAAAGACTGTAGAAAGATCATTACTCATAATCACACACTCCAGTACTCATGTTAGTTCTCACTCTCCAGTGTTCTGTATTGTTTAAAGACTATAATCACAGTCTTGATATCACCCAAATGAGGCTGAGGTTTCCTTTTGAGTCTGGTTCCTCTCAAGGTTTCTTCCTTGTAACATCTAAGGGTTTTTTTCCTTGCTTTAGCCAAAATGGCTGCTCATCAGGGATAAATACACATCGTTCACCCTAACTGTTAAATTCTGTAAAGCTGTTTTGAGACAATGTCTGTTGTGAAAAGCGCAAAAGAAATAAACTTGACTTGACTTGACCTTTGGGATGAATGTGAACACTGACTGCACCCCAGGCCTCCTCATCTCACCTACATCAGTAACCTGATTAAATGCTGAACTAGTTTTTTAAATGGGACTGATCTCCTGAATACAGGACACAGTAAAATTTGTTCAACTACATTCATTCATTTATCTGTAGTAACAGTGGCTTGAGTGTTGGAAAATTCAGTAGAAAATGTTGCAGGTGGCCATAGCATTAAGATTCATACATGATGTATCTAAATACATACAAAGAGGAGCCAAGCTATTCAAAAAATAAAGTTTTTCATAGGGGTTGAGCTCCTGGACACATAGGGCAAAGTAAAATCTTTGTCCATTCATCTGATTATTCTTAGTAACAGCCTGTTCAGTGGCTTGAATATAAAAAAAACTAATTTATTAGAAAATTTTGCAGGTAGGCATAGCTTAAGGGTTCATACATTCATTCATTCATTTTCTCCCGCTTATCCGTAATTCGGGTCGCGGGGGCAGCAGTCTAAGCAGGCCCCCGCCTTCGACTGCTGCCCAATCCTCACAGCACCGTCCCTTATGGTCCCTCCCGCAGGTGGTGAGCCCACGGGAAGGGGTTCATACATAATAAACTAAAAAAATAAAATAAAAAAAAAGACCGTTTAGACCTTTTGGGATTAACTGAAAATTCAGAAAAAATACAGTTATTCAGAGTTTGAAACAAATGCAGATACAAAATAAAAATGTCATTTGAACACAAATAAATCATAAAAAGAAAAATTAAATGACCCAGCATACAGCCTTGTGTTGCGCCTTTACCCCTCTACTTCTATACACTCCCCTTACTCTCCTTCTCTGGGGTAATTACATTGTAATCACACCTCTTACTCTTGAAACACCCTCCCCACTCTCACCTGCCTCTTGTTCCTTAACGAGGCTATCTAGGGAGGGGAATATCCTCAACCCTCGAGCTTACAAATTTGTGGAATCCTGCCACCTTCCCTCAGACTGAAAGTAATGTGTCATTTCAATTAAAAGAACCGAGCTTTATAGTATCTTTATAAAGAGCTTGTAAAAAATTTTTTCTTTTCTTAAAAAAAAAAAAAACTGTGATATTTAGTAACAAAATGAAAGTAAACAGCGCTAGGCATGCTAATGAAATGCTTTCCAGCCGCAAGTCACTGTGACATTTCTGCCTTTAGTTGGTTCATGTTCCCCCTTTTCTTTTCTCTTTCTCTTCTAATAATAATAATAAAAATAATAATAAAAACTGACATTCAGTACGGCGAAGAAAGTAAACGGCACTAGGCATGCTATTCAACCGCTGAAATGTCATGTGAAGTCACAGTGACATTTTACCACCTTTTAACACAGTTGGATAAGGGGGCTACCGGTTCCCTCAAATTATATTATTGAGCTAGGAATAAATTCCAGAGTTAAAATTTAACTAAATACGCCACTGTGTCACACAAACCATTATCTGCTTACTCAAATTTATGACTATTAATGCAGAAGTAATGATTGCACATGTCTTTAAATAAGCTTGCTGAAAAATAGCTGAGAATAAACATGGTCTCTCTCAGGCCCTCAGGTCTGCTGCTACACAAATGGTTCATAAGGGCACCTGAATGGCCAATTGGAATCATTCAGAGTGAAATATACTGCAGTTTGGGTATGTAGATGGTGCTGTAAAAAGGATGTCATTACCACATAATTGCATTGCTGCTATACCTACACATGCCCTATATAAGTCCTCGCAAATAGAGCTTACATGAATAATATAATTCTTTCTCACTAAGTGCTGATCACATCATCTGAAATAGCAGTCGAGATTTCCTATCTGCTGAGATTCTCATCGCACATCATGTGATGACACAGTACATAGATTTCTCAATTTCTACACATTTGCCTTGTTCTTTTCTTTCCTCTTTGTTGTAAACATCTCACAACTATCGGCATGGTTCAATTCTCACATCAGCCTCCGGATATCTCCTACACTGCTTGATTGATCCTGTGCGTTAGTCCTCAAAAATTCGGAATGTTCGCTAGACAGTAATTAAATCATTCTATAGATCTCCTTGGTGTTTAGTATAGAGACAACCGGGTAGCAAAAAGATCCTTCCAGCCTGGAGCCACTTGATTATAATCTCGCTGAAGAATCGATCAAAAATGTAATTTACAATTCAGATTAACATTAGCTAAAATGTCATCCACATATTATGGATGAGCGCAAGAAGACGAATGTGTGTGACTCCTCACACATTAGAAGATCCTCTGTGAATAAATGATGGTCTGAGCAAATCTTACAGATACATGCATTCACCCGCAGAATGTAGTTCTAGAGGTAGTTTGGATCGCAGTAAACCTCATGCCTTAAGTATCAGTTACAATAAATACGTTCAAATTATTCATTTGAACTGATCAACGATTTCAACAATCAGAGAGGGAACCAGCCGAGCTTCGACTACAGTCACATCTTCTGATTGTCCATTATAGGTAAAGATCGTATGTTTGTTAAGGCAAAATAATTCAGGAATGTTCGCCAACTAGCCTGTTGAATTCATAGTTATCGACCCAAAGTCATTGATATGATAATTGGCTATTGAAGCTCTTGTTGAAAAGACGGCACTCCTCAGACCTTAGTTTTGGATGTGGAAAGGTGTTTGTGGACATTTACAGCATTTGGCAGATGCAGACAACTGAGCAGCTATGAGGTTAAATGCCTTGCTCATAGTGGCAACTTGGTGTGGCTGAGATTTGAACACACAACCTTTGGATCCAAAGTCCAAACCTCTCCATCACTGACCAGAAGAAACAACACAACTTTTAGTTGTCTCATAGAAATTTTAGCTTCACATATCCCAACTGGGGCCGGAGCACGGGGTCATCCATGATACAGCGCCCCCTGGAGCAAGGAGTGTTAAGGCCCTTGTTGAAGACCCCAACAGTGGCAGCTTGGTAATACTCAGGCTTTAATCATTGACCTACCGATTAGTAATTCAGAGCCTTAACCACTTAACAAACCCTCCATTTCTGGATGTCCGTCTCAGGGGTCTCGGTTGAACTGAATTATTAATGAATTATTAAATGATTAAACACTGACCACAGAATTTAATCTATTTTCAGCAATAGTGCTGAGTTGGCGGTATCTATTGAAACAAAAATAAAGAAACGACCTTGTTAAATACTCCATACCTTTTATTTAAATAC
This sequence comes from Silurus aristotelis, assembly GCF_946808225.1. Classification (NCBI taxonomy): domain Eukaryota; kingdom Metazoa; phylum Chordata; class Actinopteri; order Siluriformes; family Siluridae; genus Silurus; species Silurus aristotelis. Next base: position 9,666,940 of record NC_139602.1, read on the forward strand.
ATCTACATTTATTTATAGTCATAGGATGTATTCTATTGTAGCATATTCTATTATTTTTAACAAATAGTGTCACAGTTATGTAATAAGACTATACTTCCCATCAGCCACTGCACCAAACCACCTGCATGTTTCTTCACCTGAATTAAACTGTCTATTAATCTCAACGTTTGCTGCAGGTTTTGGTCTATTTATGGTTTTGGTCTGTTGTTTCTCTGTGTCTGATTCTATCAGGTTTTATAGAGCGTGCACTTGCATACAAACATAAAAATATTTGTGCATTTTTATACATTCAAAAACAGAAACCTTCAAGCTAATAATAAAAGTGAATAAACAAAAGAAAGCTGTTAATATCCGAACCGCATAATGAAATTCTCAGATCACGGAAAAGCAGTCGAGAGTTATTCGGGTCTAATCCGGTGAAAATGATTTGACGATTATATATATATATATATATATATATATTTAAAAAAAGCATTTTTAAAAACAGCTAATAAAACGTTGAAATGAACTCCCTAAAAAAGATTCTGTAAGTAAAATAAATAAATGCGGTTCTACATGCTCGGGGGCTCGGTGACTAATCACACACCAGTCAGTGCTGATTTGTTTTAGAATGGAAACCATATTGAGATAAATGATCTCTTGCCAGATGTTCGATTAATTATTTTCTCATAATCTTTAACAGCTTTGATTAAAAAAAAAATAAAAAATGGTGGCTGGAATTCAGCATTATACTTTAAACAAGACTTAGATAAAAGATAAAAATCTTAGGAGAGTGTTATAAAGTTTTAAAAAGAACTGGTACCTGGTTTACATAAAGCCTTTATAATACCTTTATGAGAGCTCATAAGGAAACAGGAGTAAAACTTGTAAGGTGACGTTTTTTTATTATTATTTTTTAAATTATTTATTATAAAGTTCATATATATGATACATGATTTGTACCAGAATAGATAGATCGATAGTATTGGGACACCTTACTGGAATGCTCAAGAAAGCATTTATTCTTATATATTTATTATGCGCACATTCAATTTAATATTCAATATTCAATTTAAATATGGGATAAATGTATAAAATGCAAGTTCGAAGCAGATTTATGAAATAAACCACAGCATAAATGGACGTCTTTGCATGATATGTGCCGTACATATGCAAATATTGTTGCATTGAAATCTTCTGACCAGAGAGAAATATTCTGAGCAAAACACGGACTGAGACAGCTGTGAAGGAGCTGACACGTGAAAGTGGAAGATGAAAAGGCTAATGAATGAAGGTGAAAAGCCCCGGCTGTGGCATGAGAGACAGCCAGTTAGCGATTCACAAGTGCCAGGTTATTGCTAAGGGCCTGAGAAAGAGGCAGCGGTGCAAATATAATGTCAGGGCAGCCAGAGTGATGTGAGCGGGTGGGGTGGGGTGGGGTGGTGTGTGCTGGGTAATGGAGAAAGAGGTGCAGGCAGCGGAGGAGGTGGAGAAGGAGGAGGAAGCCCTCTGGAGAGCGACGTGCCTCCCCTCAGGCAAGACACAGAGCGGCGTTAGAAAAGATTCAGCCAGAGTTTAAAACCTCGGGAGTTTAACAAGGCATTTCAGATCCCATTGCACAGTAAAGGGAATGTTCTAGAAATCCTAGGAGGGAAATCTAACAACGGTTTCAGACTTAGGTCATTGTCCTTGCTATAAATATATATATGAAGGTGCATGTCAGGTGTTATGAAGGGCTTATGCATGTTGCACAACAAGACAAGTCTATAAGACATAAACCTACATAGACTATATTGTTATAGATAGCACTATGTCACCAGTCATAAGGAGCATATGTGTGTTTTGTGTCGCTCTATATGTCATGAGCACATTTCATGAATGAATATAGAATGTAGGAATAAATGTTCATAAATGTATACAGGCTTATGTTACATCTAATGACAGGTTTATGCAGGCTTTTACATAGTGTACGTAGCTTTGTCAGGTATCATACTTACGTAGGATTCATGTGCCTTTAATTTAAATTTCGACGTATTTTATTAAAGTACTGTATGCGTAGGTTTGCGTCACTGTTGTGATGACCTTATGTATGTTTTGTGTCGCTCCATTTGCATTATTGGTTTCCACCACCTTCAATTTCATTTGGAGAATGGCGTTTGACAGCGTTTATATACTGTAGGTTTATAACAGTTGTCATGGCAAGCTTATGTAGGCTTCATATGTGAAGGGTTATGACTGTTGTTAGGATGGGCTTATGTAGGTTTTATGTAAATATCAGTTATGCTTTCTGAGAGGCTTCCACCTTTTTTTTGAAGAATAGATATGGGATGTAGGAATACGCCTTTAATGATAAGTATATAAAGGTTTATGTCTTGTTATGAAGGGCTTATGAACGTTGCATGTAGTACCACAGTTTTGGTAACCCTATGATTCTGATAAGCATTACCTTAGTTTTAGGAGAGGATTATAGGACATAATGAAGACGACATTATAAATCGATTTGTAGGATTATGCAAGCTGTTATAAAGGGCTAATAAAGATTGCATGTAATTACACAGTATTGGTAACTGTGTGCTCTGAAAAGCACTGATAGTATGATTGTCAGCTGTTATGTAGGGGCTTATGTACCGTAGGTTTTATGTAAATATAATTTGTGTTCATAGAAGCTTCTATCGTATTTTGAAGAATGAATAAATGATGAAGGAATAGCTTTAGAAATTAATATGAAGGTTTATGTCTGCTGTTATGAAGAGCTTATATAGGGTGCATGTACTTATACGGTGTTTGTAACCGTTTATGCTCTAATAAGCTTTAATTTAGGTTTTGAGAGGGGATATAGGACATAAAGAAGAAGTCTTTTAAAATGGATATGTAGGATTATGTCAGCTGTTATGAAGGGCTTATAAAGGTTGTACAAAATTTGTATGTGCTCTACTAAGATTTACTTTAGTTTTTAAGAGGGGACTATAGGACATGAAGAAGAAGACTTTATAAATAGATATAAAGTATTACGTCAGCTGTTATGAAGGGCTTATGAATGTTTTATGTAACTTTCTGGATCCTAGTTTTTAGTCAAACCCTGGTCTAATAGATTTAATAACATGAAAAATATCCAGACCCGGAGGAAACGCAGCGAGTCGGAGCTTGGTAAGATAATGGCATACGGCATAAACCACGCGAATACAAATTCGTGCAAATTAATATACGACTCTTTGTACTTGTTCCATGTTGTTTAACGTCTATCATGCACAGCCTGTGGGGTTTGCTCAGCTCATGTGTGAATTTCATAGATCACCATCATAATGAAACCCATCTTTTCATACGGTATAGTGAGCTTGGAGGCTGAGACCAAGTTGTGTGTGTGTGTGTGTGTGTGTGTGTGTGTGTGTGTGTGTGTGTGTGTGTGTGTGTGTGTGTCTGTGTGTGCAGGCAGAGGAAGCTAGAGAGAGAGAGAGAGGGGGAGAGAGGAAAAAAAAAGTGAGAGAGATATTTTCTTCCCTATATCTCCAGACACAGATATTGCACAAGTTCGATTTCACGAGCAGCAGCGCAGAAGGATTAGTGGCTGACCAGGACCAGATGATGTCCTACAGGGCCACGGCGATGCAAGAAGCAGTCATAAGGTGGCACTGTTTAACCGTCGACGATCGCCGAGCTCCCCTTCCCGAGATCCATGCTACGCTCCTGAAGACATATAGCTCGAGGAAGACGCGATATAGCCCCGGAATGAAATCCCTGATTGCACTATTTGTCAGACAAAGAGATGTGATTGTGATAGCACGGACATTAGCTCACGGGCTCTTGATTTATCCGGGAATAACAATGCATCATTATACGCCACGGCTTTAGATTTCATGCTGAGCTAAAAGTATCAAATGGCATTATTAGCACACTGATTAAATACTTCGAGAGTTCGAGGTGACAGGCACGAGCCGTGGTTCGAGGCGTGACAAGCAGCTGTAGTTTTCCAATTTGGATGAGATCGGAATAGATGATGTGTTTAGGAACGTTTGACCGTTTCTATTTTTTTTTTCTTTATCAGGGAACCAAACACAGACACGCTGCATTGCTTCTTAACATCTCATCCTTTCAGCGGAAGGGAAAAGAAAACACTGATTCCGATCAGGAAAAATATCTCGTTTTTTTTTTTCGGAGAAATAAGAAACGCTCACAAATACGGATGAAGAATCCGTACGTAAGTATGTATGTATGGGCCGATAAGGCAATTCCAGCATGGATCCAATCTTTACTTCTCGTGACGGATTTTCCTCAAGTGGCACTGTGAAATCTAGATGTCCCTATAAATATTTGACTAATTCTATCCAAATAATTCCTGCCTTTAAAATCCTACGGGAGTCTCCCCGTCTATACGTGTTCCCTCCCGTGAGAGATTTCAGAAAAGGACACGTCTTGGCTGCTTTCCCACGTATCATCCTCTTCCATATTCCTCAATTGTAATAAGTGTCAATCTTCGAGTCGATCTAACTTCGTTGCGGGATGCAATATGCGTGAGTAAACAGTCTCTATGGGATTCTGTTTGCTTCCTCCACCATCTCCTCCCCCCCACCCCATCCACGGCTCTGACACAGATGTGCCGAGCCGCAGAGTGCATTGTTTTTCTGGCATCTGTCAATAGCCAGAGATTTGTTTTTAATAAAGCAGCCAAACAACTTGTTCAACAGCGCTGATCCGATTGCCACACTTGTGCATGCCGCATTCGAGAGCGATCAAATAGTTCGATATGAAAGTTCAGAAAGAATAATACGCTGATTGAATATAATTTGAGTGCGCTGCAAACAAGTTCGGTCATTATAAGTACTGGATATGAACGATTTTATACCGTTTTGCATTTATGTTGCAGCCTGGAGTAACCCATCATAAAGAGGCTGGACGAAGAGGATAAAAAAATATGATACCCTTCTGATCCATTTTTATCAGAATATGTTGAGCTGTTGACATTTAAATAAGTCAAACAGTGCAGAAAATGACAGAACTCCTCCTGAACAATGTCGCAAATCAAATATATTCCTTCAGCTGAGAAAAGGAGGAATAAACCTTCATACATACTGATATCTGCTGTTTAAATGGCTTTAGGCTCATTTTATATGTACACTATACTGACAAAAGTTTGTGGACATAAAATCGATAGGCACTTTTTGAACATCCCATTCCACATTCAATTACCATTAGCTGTTATTGTAGCCTCCACTCTTCTGGGACGATGTTTCACTAGATCTGTGTTTCTGGAGATTTGTGAGATTCATTCAGCCACGAGGGTGTTAATAAAGTCAGGTACTGATGTAGTTGATGAGTCCTGGGGTGCAGTCAGCATTCCAATTTATCTCAAAGGTGTTCAATAAGGTTGAGGTTGAGTCTGTCTGTCCGTCTGTCTGTCCATCTGTCTGCCTGTTTGTCTGTCTGTCCATCTGTCTGTCTGTCTGTCTGTCTGTCTGTCTGTCTGTCTGTCTGTCTGTCTATTGGTGGTAATTAGTGATCGGTTGTTGGGAAAAGTGGTGATTAGTGATTGGTTGTTTGAAACACTTCCGATTAGTGATTGGTTGTTGGAAACAGTGGTGATTAGTAATTGGTTGTTAGGAACACTGGTGATTAGTGATTGGTTGTTAGGAACAGTAGTGAATATTGATTGATTGGTGCTTTGGAAAAGTGATGATTAGTGATTGTTAGGAACACAGTAGAGGTGATTATTGATTGGTTTTTAGAAACAGTGGTGGTTAGTGATTGGTGTCTTGGAACAATGCTGATTAGTGATTGGTTGTTAGAAACAGTGCTGATTATTGATTGTTAGGAACACAGTAGAGATGATTAGTGATTGGATGTTAGGAACAGTGGTGATTAGTAATTGGTTGTTAGGAACAGTTATTACTGATTAGTTGTTAGGAACAGTGGTGATTAGTGATTCTTCATAATGAACAATGATGATTACCGATTGGTTATTGGTGGGCTTTGATCATTAATCCCGTTTCTGATGGTGAGCAGCCTTTATAATGCTGTATCTCATCTGCAACTGAGGAGAAAGAGAAAAACATTTCTTTTAGGAAACATTATATATCAGAAAAATATAACCATGTGAAAGGTTTTCTTCAGGCTGCCGCACAAACAAATCTAGATTTGGTGAATATTTCAGATTTGTAATTTAGTCTAAAACACTGCATTACATCGTCTCATCCGATTATCAGATCTAAATCTCATCATGTCACGAATCTGTGCACTCGAAAACAAGCCGACATTTTATTTTCTCCAGAGGACATGCCGGGTGACATATACTGTAAAACAACCGTGAATATGAGCACGAACATGAACGTTCGCCTGATTGAAATTCCATCAACTTCTCAAAAGATCAAGCCTTTTTTCACTCCTGATCAAAGACAATCTACATCAGATCCCACAAGTCAAATTTTCTCTTCTCCCCCGTAAATATTTGAGCACTTTCCACTTTTCATAATCAAATAATTCTGCCGGGTAGAGCACATTGCTGAACACATTCAAAGAGGATCGCTCTTTTTTTTTTCTTCACCGCTCCCTTTTAATGCACAAGAAATTACAGAGGCACATTTGGCAATGGATGCAATTTTGCTCTCATTAAAAAGGAGCAAAATAAAATGCCCGGGTGATGTGGGGAGTTCAAGCTGTTTATTCATGCTTAATGGTTAGTGACAGAATAATAAGAAGTCGTGTGAGGGCCTCCCCGTTCTCTCAGACTCCCCCTCGCATTTAGATTAGTTAGATTAGATGCCGCAAACTCAATATGCCGAAGCCATCAACTGGATCCAAACACCCTGGTTGTTTGTTCGGTGGCTGTGGGGTTTTTTTCTTCTCCTTTTTCTTCCAAACTCCCACCCCCTCACCCCCTTTTCTCTCTTCCTTTTTTTTCAGCAGAGGCCGAAATGTAACATGATGCAAAGCGTGGCAACTAGAGCAAGACCATGCACCCTTCTCTGACTCCCCCTGGCTTGGCTTCTCAGGGCTCAGAGTGAAGAGAAAGCGCCTCAGCAACACGGTCGGATGACTGCAAATCCATAAAAATCCAGGCAATATCCTGAGAAAAACGCTTCCCTCTTTTGAGTTCATGCACACCTACAAGATCAATAAGGGTTGCAAATTTGTAGGAGACCTCCTATTCAAGGTTAGAGTAAACCCCATGTGCAGTAAGAGACGTTATGCGTGAGAAGAAAGAATGTCGTCATTCATTAAAAAAAAAAATACATTTCCGCTAAACAGAATCGATCCTTTAGTCGTTTACCACACCATCTCTTACGCCACAAAATCGGTCCAGAACAACTTCCTGAGGAGAAAAAAAGCTGTTTCTGAAAACCCAAAATGTTTTTTGTGTTTAAAACATAGCAGGGTTCTTTCAGTATCATGGAAATTCTAAATGTTGTTTTTTAAGTGGATTATACAGTACATCAATACTGCAAAAGCATTCGTTTCTGAATTTCCCAGTAAGAGAACACAAATATGCTACGTGTTCAATATAATGGTACGTAAGGACACTCGCTAGAGATCACAATAGAAGGCATGGAGAAAAAGATTTTCGAGGGTTAAGGTAGGAGCTCTATAGCAGGAGATCTTTCACTTACACCCATGTAAAGCATATCTTCATGGAGCTGGCTTTGTACACAAGGGCTTTGGAACAGGTTTGGGCTTCGTAGTTAAATTAGGGAGAATTTTATTGTAGGGAGAGTCTTTTACAATTGTGGACTTCCAAATTTGTGGTAACATTTTGAGGGAAGAACTACATTTGGTTGAAAAAAATGTTGATACACCCAATAACAGGATGCTAATCCATGCTAATTCCCAAGTGGTTTTTCAACAATGACAATTTATTAATTATTAATTAAAGAAAGACACGTCTTTCCGTTGATTCATTTATAGTTATGTATATAAGTATGGACAAAAGTTGAGCATTCAGTTACACATTTGTTCCCCATTTGATTTATAATAACCTTCATTCTATACATTTAACTCCATGAGAAAAGCGGAAGGTGGAGGCTCTGGCTCTGAACGGAAGTTTGGGGGTTTAAAACCTGGTATCGCCAAGTTGCCAGTCTTTGGCACTTGATCAATTTCACTGTGCTGTATTGCGTTTGTGACAAGTATGAAACACTTTTCTTTTCCTTATAATGTTATGGAAAGTCCTTTAGTTTTTTATTTATTTATTAATGCTATAGTAGCCATAAAAGTCGCTTTAGAACCATTACCAAAATAGAATAATAGTAGTATCAGTTAGCATCTTTCTATGGAAATTCTGAATTTGATGATTTAATTTGAAGCTGCTTTATAATTAATATTTTCTCATAAAAAAATCGACAGTTCAGTTACAAAGCAATGACACTAAAAACTCATTTAATTGTAGTCCTTCAAATTTTTTTCACAGAAAACGCCACCATCAGCACTTGTTTAACATGAACACACTCGCTTTATTATTAGTTATAGATGACATACGTGTTTTTGACTATAGAAACCGTAACGTGTCAAAGCAAAAAAAAAAAAAAAGGATCTGTGTGAAGCTCCGTAATGAAAACACACTATTTGGATTAGACACGAAGTCATGAATCTGCACAGTTTTTCCCCCTCGATATTCATATAGGATTTAATTTTTGCACTCTGGATTTTAAAGTTCATTTCAAATTACATCGTGCCCCTGTGCGTCTTTTGTTTCTTTTTTGCATTCAGACCTAAACGTTTAAATCCGTGGTGCAGTGCATTGCTTATTCCACATGGGTTGCATTTCATCACAGCAGAACCCTGTCTCTGTGTGCCACAGGGTCGACATTGTGTGTTCCCTGCTGATTAGATAACTGAATCTTTCACAACATCAAACGTGGTACGTTCTCTTCCTCTTACACACACACACACACACACACACACACACACACACACACACACACACAGCCCACCCAGCACCAGCACCACACCATAGTGCAATGCAGCTTCAGAGCCACTCGCAGGCTGTAATTACTCACCTCAAGCACAGATAGCGATTGATTAGAGCCGAGTCATTAAGGAAGGCCTCGGCCTAGCGCAGGTTGATTAGACTGGTTATTCGATGACTTTTTTCTCTCCCCTCTAGCATGTTGTACGTCTGAGTCCTGCTTAATAACAAGAAGATTAGATATTTACTTTAGAAACGGACACACAATAATTCGGTCGAGGCTTTGTACCAGAGAAAGCTTCGATACCACATATTTCTCTGACTTTCGGTGTCACCCATGTGACCACGGGTTCCCTTTTTGACTCTGGTTCCTTTCAAGGTTTTTTCCTCGTACCAACTCAGGGAGTTTGCTGCTGTTGCTCATTAGGGATAAACTTGTATGTTAATGTTGTGTCTTTGAAATGCATTTCTGTGTCTGTTTGTTAGCTAGGTGATTTTTATTTTAGCTAGCTACCATAGTGCTGTTTCAAAAAAGCGTAAGTTTTGTTTCAGGGCAATCAAAAGATTGTTTGTTTTTTTCACATGGTTGAAATGAAATAGGTTTAAGCTCCCTCAGATCTTCTAGCACTGCCCGACATGTCCCACCATCTCTCAGTGTAAGACGTAAGTATACATCAAGACGCATTTCTGTTCTGGCATCGAGGTGGTGGATGAAATACACAATCCATGTATTTGAGTAAAAGATACAGAATACAGAACAGAGATACAGAAGGTAAATTATTAGTAAAAGTAAAAGTGTCCCTTTAAACTTCGACTTGAGTAAAAGTACCTCCACCTCTTTAGGCTTTTTTCAACCTGCTCTCTACTCTCAACACAAAACAAAATATCATTCGCAAACATCAGAGTCCATGAAGACTCCTGTCCGACCGTGTCTGTCAACGTGTCCATCACCACTTCAAACAGGAAAGGGCTCAGAGCCGATCCTTGATGCAATCTTTTCCTATTAACATTTTTGTTAACTAATTAACTCTTACTTTTAAACACACCAATCTATTATTAGAATAGGGGATCAAACATTGATTAATATGTTATCATATTTCCATGAGCCCAAAACCTTTTAAACGACTTAAATTCTTTTTTTTTTTAATAAGGCCACGTGTGTTGTGGTGAGTTCAAGTCTGGAGTTTCTTCCATAATTTATTCCTTTCAAAATGTTCTGCTTGCTGTTGAACTGATGCTGAACTATATGTTAGTGATAAGTAGATACACTAACACAAGATCAATGCACCCAATCCTGATTGATGGATTGCTGCGTGTTTTTAACCTCATAAATAAAAAGGAACAACTGATTCCACAAAATGTAGTTGAGTAAATAGTTATATATTTTTCTTTAAAATGTAGTGAAGTTACAGTAAAGGTCTCCCCAAATGAAAATACTTCAGTAAAGTACAGATAAGAGAAAAAGCTACTTAAGTACAGTAACAACTTACATTTACTTTATTACTGTCCACCACTGCTACTGCTTCATTACTGACCTACCTCTTCCTGAAACTAGCACATATTCCCTGTTTGTTTTGTCTTCAAATAAAGTGTTCTATAATGCCTCCCAACAGATTTTTAGTATGATGCCATTCTATGTTTGCAACCCAGTGAACCAGTATTGATTTATACATTGATAAAGACTTTTGCACTTGTGAACTTCGCTAAAATCAAATGCAAACAATGAAAGGAAGTGACACGAAAACAGGACACGAAATAGCCAAAATCATACACGACATAAATCAACAACTTGACCGAGAGCAAAATGAGCTTAAAACAACATGCATGAGAGACGACAAACCGAAGACAAAGAGGGCTGAGAATGGCGAGTGTGTTGTATACACGAAATCTAATTAGCATGAATACAGTGATACAGTTGCACAAACAAACAGGTGACGTGGTTCACTGAGGTGAAGTGGCTTGATGGAAATGTCACCTATAATCCTGACAGATTGGTATGTGATTTGCAGTTATAAAACCCACCATTCTTCTTGGAAGATGTTCCAATTGATTTTGGAGTGTGTTTGTGGAGATTTGTGTGAGATTTAATTCAGTGCTAGTAAAGTCAGGTGCTGATGTAGGTAAAAAGGTGAGGAGGCCTGGGGTGCAGTCAGTGTTCACATTTATCCCAATAGTGTTCAATAGGGTTTAGAGCTCTACAGCAGGCTACTCAAGATCTTCAAACCCATGTAAAGCATATCTATATATGGCTTTGTGTCATGCTGGAACAATTTTGGGTCTCCTTGTTTAAACAAAAGGAAAATTTCATGCATCCAAAGACAAATTGTGTGCCTCCAACTTTGTGGTAACAGTTCGGAGAAGAACCACATATGGCTGAAAAAACCGGGTGTCCCAATACGTTTGTCTATATAGTGTATATCTCTTACGCTTCATTTGTAACGCAGTTATTCCATTGCCAGTCATACAGGATGAGAATAGTGATAGAACGAAACGAGAGCCTGCATTTTGGGTCCGTTATCAACAGCAACATCCGCTCGCTCTTTGTGCGATAATGTAGTCGAGCAGAAGAACGGCATCTTCTCTCCCGCATGAGGCTTTTGTTGGAGACGGGACACACAGAAAATTGTGCTCTTTCTTCTTGAGACGCCGTGGCAGGAGGCTGTCTGTTGCACGGGGCTGCTGATGCTTTAAAAGCTTTGCAGTTGGAAAATCGGATGTATGATTTTTTTTTGCCTCACAGAGAACTCGTTGAGAATGCGGTTATTTTTTTTTTTTTACAAATATGAGTCCTGAAGGATCCCCAAAGTGTTCCGGAACAAACCTAGAAGCTTAAAATCACCAGCAGTGAAGCATCTTGTATAATCCAAGTGTTTTTTTTTTTTTTTTACAGATATATCCCTAAATCTTGTCTTTTGACAAAAAAAGCACTTTCTTCACTTTTTGTTTGTTTCAGTTTTGATTTATTTAGCATCTAAGCCCCTTTTCTTGCAAACTGAGTACAAATAGATTGAAATTAACAGCTTTCATTTGTCCAGTCAACACTTTCTGATCATTTTGTACTAGTTTTGGAGATTTTATTATATCAGCATAATCATAAAAAATTTCATTAACCCTAAATCCTGTAGACTGACAGTATAAATACACTACATGCACAAAAGTATTGGGATTCCTGACTTTTCCACCCATACGTGATTCTTCCCCAAACTATAACCAGAGGTCACAATTGTACGTCTTTGAATGTGGTAGCGTAAAAACTTTCCCTCACTTAAACTGGGAGACCCAAAACTGTTCCAGCATGACAATGCCCCTGTGCACAAACCAGCTCCATGAAGATCTGCTTTACTATAGAGCTCTGACTCTCTGGCCTTTTCATGTCACCTACATCAGTACCTGACTTTACTACCACCCTTGTAGCTGATGAACAGAAATGTTCACAAGCACACTTTAACATCTAGTGGAACATCTTCTCAAAAGAGTGGAATTATAAGAGCAAATTGAGACTAAATATGGATTGCGATGCTGAAAAAGCACATGTAGACCACTTATGACCAAGTGTGCGCAAGCCTTTTGCAATATAATGTTGTATATATATATATATATATATATATATATATATATATATATATATATATATATATATATATATATGTTTTTTTTGTTATAATTTTGGACAGGGACTACATTTCCCACCAGCCACCACACCTAAATGAACCATGTCTCATGTTTATTTGTGCACCTGTATCACATTCGCTCTAATTAGCTTTTGTACATAGAATCTCTGTTCACAGCGTTCTTGCTTTCTTGCTGTCAGACTTTTATTCTCATGCTCCTGCTCAGGTTTAGGTTTCACATTACATAATGTTTCGGTTCTTTGTCTTTGTTTTGTTTGAATATACAGTAAGTTTGCAAGCTTATTGCATTTGCATCCAGTTCCTGCCTTGTTACATGACATTTTTTCTCCCATGATCTCAACTTGTCAACGTCATGTTGCAACTGTAACAGAAACAAAATGGATTGGGAAAACATAAACTATAATAAATAGCACATTAAAATGGACAATTCTACGCCTGATCGACTCGCAATTAATCACAACTCTCGCAATTAATCACAACTTCTACCTTTTCCAGTTTTTAATACTCTAATAAACATAAACATGGACAAATATGGATATTTTATGCAAATGTATGTTTATTATTAGTGAAACCAAACTCAACATAGAGTATGAAGACTAAATATTCTTGTATAAATGTTTTAAAGTAATTACGGTGTATTAAATGCCGTAAATCATCAGTACACCAATCGGAGCTTGGAATGTTTCCACACGGACGGTTTTAATTGCCGGATATGGTGGATTTTGGTGATGGATTTGAGACTTGCCGCATCAGTTAAACAAATGTTTGTGAATAAAAATGAATTTTCGGTGAAGTTTTCTTTTATATATGTGAGTAAAGAAAGGATGAGGCGAATAAATGCGTGTTGGGTTTTAATTCTTTAATTCTTATATTTATTTGTTAATATATTTTTTTATATGGTTTAAACAAATGTGCACTGCGTTAATCGTACGTTAATAAAATTTGTGGCGTTAAAACGAATTTGCGTTAATGCGTTATTAACGATAAATTTAACAGCCCTATTTTATATATATATATATATATATATATATGCAGACCTTCAATTTTAAGCATGTTCTTTTTAAAAATCTTCTTCATTTCTTTTATTTATTTAGTTGAAGAAAGGAGAGAAGCTGGTGGTTATTTTAAGTTGCTCGTGACAGGTCAGCTGGGGTCCAGCAGAGGCTGGAAACATTCGGATGAGGCCAGCACAGCTGAAGGCTGCTTGCTGATCTGGGCCAGCCGTGCCCATGAATACCACAGACCTCATTTTTCTGTTTTACTGCCAAAGCCATCAAGGACGGAGCAAGCGGGTTCTTGCGTCTGCTTGCGAGAGTGTGATTGTGTGACTGTCTGTGGAAGGGATGACAACAGTGTAGAGATGCATTGATACCAATTTTCTCATGTATCTCATATACTAATATTTGCAGATTAAGTGCTTTAATATCAACATTCAGCATTAAACAATGTGTTTCACATTTCCATCCAGATGTGTTTTTTCTCCAAACTGTTACCGTTAAAGTCCTACAATTATATAGGACGTCTTTGGATGTGCTGGAACTTTCCCTTCACTTGGATTAGAACACTCAAACCTGCCCCTGTGCACAAAGCCAGCTTCATGAAGATATGCTTCACATGGGTTAGCGTGGATAATCTTCTGCTACACAGCTATAAATCCCAAATGAACACCTTTGAGATGAATATGGATGCTGACTGCACCCAGGGTCTCCTCAACCTACATCACTACCAGATGAAGAACCCTTGTGGCTAAATGAATTTCCACAAATCTCCATAAACACACTTCAAAAATCTAGTAAAACATCTTCGAAGAAGATTGGAGGTTATTATAACAATAATGAGGACTAAATGTGGAAAAGGATGCTCAACTTTCCACAAACTTGGTCCATGAAAGGTAACTCCGGTTGCAACTTGGCTCAACAAGCTGTAAAGGAGCTTTATGCTTCTCACATGTATTTTATTGCACAGTCAAATTCGGGGTCACAGAGGGTAAAGGGCCTTGCTCAAGGGCCCCAAGGCTGGCTGGTTGGCAATACTAGAGCTTGAACCTAACCAGAGTCTTGACCAGTGAGTGTGTCTGTACAGGAATCACAAGTGTTTTTCAGAGAATCATTTTATTTGTTAAACTCAGAGAAACAAATGTTAACCGGAAACGTTGCCATTTACTCGTTATTTGTAGCCGCCCCATTAGATTTTTAAACGCCGACGCCTGCATGCAAAGCCAAAAACTGACCCCCTACCTTACCTCCAATCTCAACCACATCTCAACATTTGCCACCATTTCTCCAGATACAAGATAGACATCCTTCTAGATTCTCAATTCATTTTATTTGTATAGCACATTTCACAGCTGTACACAGATAAAGTGGAAATAAGGTCATATAAAAGAACATGTACGTTTATTGCCTATAGGTTGGTTCCCTATAATAGTTTATCGTTGAAACCAGTGGCGATGGCGGCAAGAAAAAACCCTCGGAAGAAACCTTGAGAGGAAGCAGCCTTAAAGGGGGACCCATTTTTATCTGGGTGGCACCGAATTTTCATTCTTTGCAGTTCAATTGTTGGAGGTGTGCAGTAATCGGTGCGTAAATGCAGATCTATTCGTTCAACCTGTGGTCCTGAGCCATTAAAGTAGACTGTTGATATTAATTGCAGTCCAAATCCATCTTAAAAGTTTTTGAGCAGATTTATGGATCTTTAGGTCTTTAATTGAGAAGATCTCCATTGAGGTAGAACATCGTGATGAACCAGGAAGATCTGAATAGAAAAAAGGACAGGAACACTGGTCACTGGAACCTTAGGGACATGTTTACTCTAGAACTTCCTCTTGAGTTGATAGCTGACATCTAAACACCTGTCTTCCAGCAGTACTAGTACTTATTTAAAAGAAAAACTTCTCTAACTATTTTCTATCCCACCAGAGTTTTAGACAGATGGTATTCTTAGTCTTTGTCCTAATAAACCAGATTCAGATTGTATTTATTGATGGAGGCTTCAAAAGCACTTTGTAAGTCGCTCTGGATGAGGGGGCATCCGCCAAACAGCACGAATGCAAAATGTAAATGTAAATTTTCGAAAATGGTCCATTTTAGGTGTCAAGATTTCTGTCATTGAGATCACAGAATAAACTCTTCCACTTCAGCACTTCTCTCCTAAATAGTTCCCGAGGTTAAATGTTACCTCTGTGGAAGGAAAAAAAAATTATAATTTTCCAGGCCAATTTGTCATTTTGTTGGTCGTCTATGCTCACCGGCGCCCTGAATATTTCTGTCACAACAGCTGTCAGTGTGCTGATGTTGACGGAGTGCTCCCCTTCAACCCCCTCCATACCCCGACCCCCCCGACCGCCCCTTTATTGTCATTGCATATTCGGGCCCGTAATGAGTCCTCCTCCCACTCAGCGGCAGAGGTTTCAGATCTCGCATAGCCTCTACGATATGCACATTTCTCCCGGCCGCACTGGTTCCCGCCCACTCGATCGATACGCAGCAAAAGACATCAACTTAGAAATAGTTCGACCTTGGTGCTCGCTCTGTTACCACCTACGTTCTGCTGGCTTTAATTTAGCTTCTGCTCTTTTTTTTTATATACCAGATTTATTTCTTTATTTTTTTTGGAAGTTCTCTGTAACTGTAGCAGTGGGACGACAAAAAGGATGAGAGCAGATATAAATTTTTCATCGTGATCACGCCGCTTTTCAGCGTGTTTCCCCACAGTGCGCTTTGAAACATAATAAAGAGTCTCCTTTGTAAAAAAAAAATATATAAAAAAACCACACAAGGGTATGTAAGGAATGTCGAGTAGCACCGAGCTAGAACAAAAGTGCCCTGTTTATTCGGAGCAGCAGCTTAATGAGAACCTTTAATTCCACATTTAGCCAGTAAGCTTTGACCTGCGAGGATTAAGCCCCCTGTACCGGAGCCTGTTGCTAGGTTACCGGAAACCCCATGAGGAATCGATGGATCTTGGCCTTTTTCCACCCGGCAATTGTGAGCTGAAAGGGACGAAACTGACTGCTTCCCACAACAAAGCTTTCACGCCCTTGAGAAGAGAAAATACTTCCAACGACTTTCTCTGTCGGAGGAGAGCTGTCAGTGTCTTCGCACGGAGTGAGACAGAGACGCCGAGACGGATTGAAGGAATAAAACCAGAAGCCAGACGTCGAGATGACAGGAAGACGCTTTCCGACGGAGACGCTGTTTTTGTTGATATTGCTCATATTAATATTAATAGCATCTGCTTGTTCTGGAACAATATTCAGCTCCATTACACTACAATCGCGTTTTTTTTTCCTGAGTGGTCAGAAGGTTGTTGATTACAATCCAGACAGTAATCTAGCTGCAAATCAGTGGTTTATTTAAATAAATATGATTTATAAATAGAAATGTTGTGGTGTAACCAAACAGGAGTCTCCAATACCAGAGCTTTTTGACAGCCAGTGTTAAAGCTGTAATCTTTCCGAGATTTGATTTTGAAATGTAGTTTTATTAACTTCAGGAGATAAAAAAGGGGGTGTTTTTAGGCCCCGTAGATTGTAACGTACGTACATGTAGCTATAAATGGATAAAACGTACGCGTTGTCGTTCTTTCATAAAACATAAGAAAACAGCATGAAACAAAAAATCAAATACATTTGATATATTAGCAACTCGAATCAGTGTAAAATAACAAACTTATTACTTCAGGAAAGAAAAAAATGGTGACTGGTGAGGATCCGATACGGACTGTGAATAAATGTAGCTAAAAATAGATCAAATGTACGCCGTGTCATTCAAACTTTGAAAATTGCATTGATATGAAATCAATAATCAGCTTCCTTTGATATATTACTGAATATTTACACAAATCAGTGTAACATGTTTTAATTATAATAAATCGACTGGTGAAAAAACGTTTATTGGCCCCTAGAATGTAAGTGATACATATGTAAATGTAGCAACAAATGGATAAAAGTGTACTCATTCTTGTCATTCTTTCTTTATTAACATTTGAAAAAGTTTGTAAACTGCACTGATATGAAATAAAATAATCAACTGCAGGCTTGTAACCGGAATCCGTTCCATCAAACCACAGAGTCAGTGATTAGGTTCTCATAACAGCATGCCCTCAAGTGGTTTATTCCTTTCTGGAAAAAAAAAAAGATTCGACTGAAAAGTTTTATTTTGGTCTTATGTAATGCTTGGTGAGTTACAGGAGCTGTAGTGGGTCTTGTTTTCCAAAGAGCTTCTTACAACAAACGCTGATTTGAAACAAATAAATCTTGACAATCAAAAAAGTGAACAACTCTGTTTTTCTTTTGGGCTTCTAATGAAAAGAAAAAAACCTGATTTGAAATGTATGTATGACCTTATATGAATATTTAAATGGGAACAGGACCAGGCAACATGTGAACTCTTAATAATTAATACAGATAATTAATACACATAATATTGACTATAGTGTCTACTTACAATTATGCAATAAATGAAACTCGATGTATACAAATGGTGTGTAATGATCTTCTGTAATTGTGTTATGAACTGCTTTGGTTTTGTGTTATGTGTATGAATAATCTTTCCCTTTTATATATTTAACACTGTTCTGTCATAGTGATGGATGATTACAGGATTATGCATGTGTGCATTTTCTTCTGAGAGACTTTCTGAATGTCACAAGACAACATCGATCAAGGGTCTATGTTTTAACAGTGACGGCAGTCTGGAGAAACAAAGTCGACCTCTAACGTCACCTCACAAGTTCACCATTTATTTTTCATACAATCAGTTCCATCTATTTTCTGGAAAGGCGCCAATACTTTTGAACATGGCAGGTTTTGAATTGAAGTGAATTAGACAGTGACTCAAAAAGATTTGATAGATAGATAGATAGATAGATAGATAGATAGATAGATAGATAGATAGATAGATAGATAGATAGATAGATAGATAGATAGATAGTTTAAAAAAGACAACTCTAAAAGTATTCCCAACAGAATACAGGTGAAGCATTTAATGATGGGTGCCATTACTTTTAAATTATTGACAAAGCCTGAGAGAAAGAAAGAGAGAGAGAGAGAGAGAGAGAGAGAGAGAGAGAGAGAGAGAGAGAGAGAGAGAGAGAGAGAGAGAGAGAGAGAAAGAAAGAAAAAAAGAAAGCGAGATGGTTGTACATTTTATCAATCTGTATTTACTTCAAAAGTACTGGCACCCTTCCAGACAGAATACAGGTAAAGAATTAGATGATTGGTGCCAATACTTTTAGAATATTGAAAAACAGATTTAGTGAGAGAGAGAGAGAGAAAGAGAGAGAAAGAGAGAGAGAGAGAGAGAGAGATATGTATATTTTAGCCATTTGAATTTTCTTCAATAGTATTGGCACCCTTCCAGACAGAAAAAAGGTAAATGATGGGTGCCATTAATTTTAGAATTAAAAGGGAGTGACAAATTGACAAAGCAACACAATAAGACTGAAAGAGAGAGAGAGAGAGAGAGAGAGAGAGAGAGAGAGAGAGAGAGAGAGAGAGAGAGACCAACTCTAAAAGTATTGGCCCCCTTCCAGATAACCAGGCGAAATGATGATTTTCTTTTTTTGACTGATGTGGTGCCAAAAATGAAAGTTATATATACTAAATAGTGGCAGAGCGACAAAGAGAGAGAAAGAGAAAGAAAGGGGTGTATACTTTAGTCATTTCCACGAGATTAAGATTTTCCACACTGCTGCAGCAATTCCTCTTTCGCAGGTGTTTGTGCAAACTTTGAACGAACAATTTAACAATTTTCTACCGAATAAATTTGTTTGCCAGCAAACAGAAAACGGAATGAATACGTCTGTATTGTATTGTTTTTTTTATTTTTTATTATGATTTCACCATACTGATGGTTCTGTAATTGGGCATCAACATAAACAGAAAAAGATTATTTATTTTGGTTGTAAAAAAAAAAAAAAAAAAAGGGGAAAAACAGAAAGAAGGAGGAAAAAAAAAGAGGAAGAGGCAAAGAAGAGGAGGACGACGAAAATATTCAGTCGGGCCGTGGAGACACAGCGGGATTAGTTACAGTGTGATTGAAGAAATCCTCACAGAAATCCCTAACAATCCGCTTGGAAACAGTGGAAGGATATCGAGCCATGCTACTGTTACAGAGCGAGAGAGAAAGAGCGAGAGAGAAATAGAGAGAGAGAGAAGGAAGAAAGAAAGTGTGTCTGTGTGTGTTTTTTGCGCCTACGGAAAAGTTCAAATCTGGAAGATAATGAAGATCGGTGAGAATGTGTTGGAGTCGAAGGTGCAAAAGTGAAGACACTAATGTGCTCGGCGGTGAAATGCGCAGAAATTAGTGCGGCGAAAGAGAAAAAGAAGCGAAAGAGAAAAAGAAAAACGTCCGTTAAACGCCGTTTCGGCGGTGAAATGATCACACAGACCCGCTTCGATGTGCAAATTGTAGAAAGATGTTTTATTCAAGACCACAGGAGTTCAATATCTTTATTAGAAAACATGGCTTGCACAGAGATCAGAGAGTATATTCCAGTCAAAATACAAAATACATCGAGTAAAAGCATGCATTTCTAATTTCATTGATGCCATCAGAGAAAAAAAAAAACCCAACATAATTACGTACATGATTGTTGGGTTGTTGTAGGCAGTTTATTTGAGCAGGACTTGCACGAGCGCTGTTCTTTCTCCAAGTCGACTCAAACAGCGATCACAGTAATATGTTTTATTAATGAAAACATTTGCATCTCATTTGCCTCGATCATGGCTTATTGAGTCTATGGCTCTCTCAGGACGAATATGCATATTAATTATTGACTTCTAAAATATATCGGGAAATAAAAAAGGCACACTAATCTTTACACTCACATTTTTCAGCACAGATCATATGATGAAGAACGTTGTTCCTGAACCCGTACATCATAAAAATAAGCATAGGCTGCTAATTATTGTGTATTTCATTTGTTCACTCTTCGTAATTATTACTGCGTAGGTCATCAGTCACAGTATATGTACACCAGTATACAGAAAAACTACAGTCCCATTGATTACACTGTAAATATTAAATATATAGGCTGTAATGCTTTACTTATGAAATGCAATACTGTACAGTATATAAACAAAAATATGAGATTTTCCAACATTTCAATTAGGTTCTGTTTTAATAAAAGATGTTCCACTAGATTTTTATGGAGATTTGAAGAAGATTTTGTTTAGCCGCAAGGGTGTTAATAACTAAACTAAAGGTACTGATGTACAGTAGGTGAAGTGAGGAGGTTCTAATTCATCCCAGCGGTGTTCAATAGGGTTTGGAGCTCTACAGCAGGAGATCTTCCACTCCAACCCATTAAAAGCATATCTTCATAGATCTGGCTTTGTGCACAGAGGCATTGTCATGCAGGAACAGGTTTGGATCTCCTAGTTCAAGTGGAGGGAAAATTTAATTACACTGCACCGAAACACGTCAAATTTGGGGTAACAGTTTGGGGAAGAACCACATCTGGATGGAAAAGTCAGGTGTCCTAATACTTTTGTCCATATAGCACATTTTCCCACTAATAAAATAAAAAAAAAATTGGTGAAAACCCTTTAAGATAAAAACACCGATTACTCACACGATTCCCACATCATAATCACACATTTTTCTCCACACGCCATTCATTTTCAAAACACGTGATTTTTACACGTGTATTTCATTCCTGCGATCCGTTTGGCTTCACACACGTCATTTTTATTTATATATATATATATATATATATATATATATATATATATATATATATATATATATATATATTTTTTTTTTTATTCACGACTAGCTTGGTTAAACAACGCGGTTAAAAATGTCTGATTTCACGTGTTGCTCCTGTAAGGTGGTTCACGTGTCCACACGTGATTTTCTGCCTTATTTTAAAATTTTGTCAAAATGTGTGAATCTCTTTTGATTGTCTTTTAACCGCACATGAATTGCACGTGAACGTTCCGTATTCCAAGCGTGTCTATGTAACAGACACAGTCTCTTTTTTTTTCTTACGTGATAGCAAACGAGCCGTTTAAATCACACGTGACGTGTACTTGAACGTTCCATAATCCGTAACTCTGAGAGAAAAAAAACATTAGATTTACGACCTTCGATTTAAGAGTATAGAAAAGGTTTGTGCCGGAAAAAACACGTTATTCGGGCGCGTTATCGCACGGGACGTTTGCCGATCGCTTCTTGAGAGACGAGAAGCAAACATCTCAGAGAGGCTAGCGTCACGTAACGTAGGGAAAGCGTTGGGATTAGGATCGATATCTGGGCACATTTGAGTAAAGAAAAAAAAAAACGCTTCCACTCAGAGCAAATGTAGTTCTGTGCGCGTTCAATCGCTGGGGCGCTTTTTTTCCCGTCGGCCTATTAATTCGGAAGATTCAACCGAGAGCAAACAGTTTCTGGCTGCGTGTCATCCTCCGCGGCGTGTGATATATAAGGTTAGGCCGCGTGGCACCTGGATAAGAAGGCTTTTTGTCATGCGCGTGTAAGGCGGCGATACATAACTCCTTTATCGCTAGCTCCTGGCTGCTAAGCTTATCCCGGCTTTAAGACTGGCGCACGAGTCTTTCTAATGAGGCTCCCTGGGCCGCGGGGATCCATCCGATGCAGACGTGTTCTGCATTTCAAGCAGCCGAGCAACAAATCGCGCGCACGCGGTGTAAACTCGCGCCTTAAGTCTAGTCTCTGAAAAAGCAAGAGAAGACGTGCTGAGATGCCACGGGCTGATGTTTGCACTTTCTTTTTTTCCTTTGTTAGAGACACCTGCCACACATGTTTTATATTCTCTCCCCCCTCTGTCAATGCAGAAACATTTATTTATTTATTTTTCGAGCTTCGTAACCTTGAGGCGTGATGAAACACACGCGCGTCTCATATCCCCGGCAGGAGGCGTGCGGTCATAAGAGACTTTAATGCAGGGAAAAAAAAGAGCTTGATTAGGAACAAACACGGCTCCGGTCCAGGCGTCTGAGGACGGGCAGCTCGCGACCCTTAATCAACACAAGTGCCATCAGCGCTAACTGAACGAAGGCGAAGAAACCGGGCTGGAAAAAGACGTGGTTTACGTCCTCTCCGTGAAGCCACTCCGAGCTTAAATCACGGTTTCGAATATTCTGTAATGTCTTAAAAACGTCTCACGCTTTCATGTTCATATTCATCACTTTTAGCTCTATGCTGCATTCTGCCTCGCTTTACATACCCTGCGGAAACTGTATAGTTAATGTCTTTATCTTTACTCATTATTTTATGACTCTATTTTGCTAGTTTTTCATATTTTTATAGCACCAGAACACCAAATTCCTTGTACATTTAACTAATGATACTTGGCAATAAACGCGATACCGATTCTGATTGTGGGAAACGCAGAGCCCACATTTATGTTCCACTCATTACATTTAATATTTATGACAAGCAAATGTACAGTGAAAGACATTCCAAATATCAACCTACGCCCATGTTGTAGATGAAAAAACCTTCAATCACTTCATTCTAACTTCACTTCACATACAGTGTAATCATTCAAATACTACAGAAATTCGACTTTTCTCAGCACAGAACGTGTGAATTCATTTATCATCCCATTCCCAAAACATCTTCTAATAAATGTCGTCCTTCCTACGGGTTATGGGTTATAAAAGAGGAACTCTTTCACCCTTATGGAAGAGTCGGAACAGCAACGAATGACATCTCACATACTTTTACCGTATTTGAGTAGTTTTTTTTTGTGTACTTCAAATTTTTTTAATAGTTTTACAAATTGTTTTGCTTTTAGTATGATTTGCTTATCTGTTACTGAGTAAAATTGTTTTTAAATAATTCAAGGGGAAAAAAATCACGTTCCGGAAACTTCACTGATTGATGGGCGGAAAAGAAACGGTGGAATTTTGCAAAAAAAAAAAGAAAGAGAGACGAGACGAGACGAGACGAGACGAGAGCAGCTGAAAGCGAAATGCAGTCGATTCGAAAGTTGTTCAACGCGTGAGCTCACCGTCTGAATTCTGCGATTTCTTTCATTATCATAAATGACGTTTTTTGCTGTTAAAGTGAAGAACTCACATTAGACTCAATCCTTTTACTCTTTCCACCTCTACAACGCACGTCATGTTGACTAACGAGGTCGCATTGAAAGGTAAAACCTTTACGTAAATTATAGATCGAAAGTAAGTTATTAATTAATTGACCTCGATCGAATCGTTAGGACGTCCTCAACGTCCTCGCGATATTAGCGTTGATTCGATGTTAAGCTCATATGGGGGGGGGGGGGGTATGCATTTTGTTAGTCGTTGAACAATAAAATAATGAAATACAGCTGATGGAAAGCATAGGCTTATCACCTAAAATGGATTTATAATGTCAAATTTATGCAAAATTTATGCTAATGTGTATGTATGTGTGTAAAGCTAAGAAAATGAAAGGCTAAATGGCGCTGCAGTTCTCGCCTCAGCCACATCTACGTCCTGTTCCCACTTGTACGGTTTGTCCTGTTTTTACAGGTTTACTTTCCTCAGCGTCAAGTGTGCACGAGCTGCCTCTGTGCTTCAGGACGATGAGTAATGAAACTCGCTGCCTGGAACACAGGGAAGCCGCTTACAAGCAGTGTCGAGCTCGCTACGGCTGCTGACTCGGGCACAGGGAGATAACGCAAGACAGAGAGAAACGGAGGAAGAGAATGAGAGAGAGAGAGAGAGAGAGAGAGAGAGAGAGATGCAAGGAAACCAGGGAGAGAGGTAAAGCTAAGCGGCTTGATCCAGCCTCCCAAAAGAGACCGAGTGTCCAAGTCAAACGAAACAAAGGCGCCACGTTTGATTCCCGATTAACTCCGAGCCTGGAATGTCTTAGACAAAAGCCGTCTCTCTTTCACAAGCGCTTTCTTTCTTGAAAAATGAAAAGAATACGAAGGGAATTATTCCGCTAGAGATGTCTGAGAAACACAATCGGCTGCCATGAGAAGCTAATCAGTGACGAGGAGCCCCTTCAATAGGCCATATCTCCTTTCCTAAAGAGCGGGTCTCCATTAACAGAGCAAGAGAAGAGCAAATTAGAACGCTGATGTTTTTCCTATTCTTCTCACCTATTGGAACTGACAGTGCGCTATTCTGAGGGAATCCGCTGACAAAAAGCATGTTAATTAAAGTTTTCTTCCCTTTGCTCGACGTCATATAATTAAAGCCTGGAAAAACTACAGTCGCCTCACGTTGGGTGGAAAAAAC
This sequence comes from Silurus aristotelis, assembly GCF_946808225.1. Lineage (NCBI taxonomy): Eukaryota > Metazoa > Chordata > Actinopteri > Siluriformes > Siluridae > Silurus > Silurus aristotelis. The sequence goes on from NC_139602.1 coordinate 9,691,649, forward strand.
TTTGAAGGCAAAAATCTATATTTATTACAGCGCTGAATGCTCATGTATTTTTGGAGGGGAATGTAAAAATGTTTATGATAACAGAATGAAACAAAATTTACCTCAGGAAACAAAAAAAAAATGCAAGGCAGTCAGTTTAAGGGAAACTTTCTCCACAGGTTTACATGCTAATCTAATCAATTGGAGTTTTGCAGCTGGATTAGAGATCTCTGATTGGACAGAAACGTCTTTCCTTCTTGATCTTCCTTCCCATGTTTCTTTGATTGTAAGTAAGAGCCATTTATTAGCTTCGTAGCAAAGAACAACAGCACGTCAAGAAGAGAGTGGCTATTGATTTATTAATTTATCCCGTCAATAAAATCAGAGATAGACATCTGATTAAGATTAAATGTGTGGGATGGAGCCTGACTCATTTGTCTTACTTATCCTGTCGAAACTTTTTAAAAAGGCCAACACACCCACCCACACACACACACACACACACACACACACACACACACACACACACACACACACACACACACACACACACACAGACACTAAAATGGTGATAAATTTAGATTGCGGTTTGTTCCGGTGGCGATTCGATACGGTCACCCTGCCACAACCACACACCAGATCAAACGAATGTCTCTGGAAGCACTGAATTGTGCAGTGTCAACAATAGAGAACACTTCCTCTAGAATTCCCAAATGGCAGAAATGTTGTTAAAGTTTCATAGTGCCACGTGCCTGTGGTTTCCAGCCTTGAATACGTACCTTAGCATCGGATGTTTCTACCGAGCTTCAAACCTGCTTTCGGAAAAAAAAAACACATTTGGAATCGATTCCGCGCACCTGGCGAACTCTTCAAGCTGGGCGCAGCTGGCGTAACAAAAGTAATAATCATTTTTTCAGCTATCGCCCGTTTGCCGTTCGTGTTTTGGCAACCATTTGCGTCTCGGTAAATGAGCAGCTCAAACAGTGCATGCACAAACAGCAAGACTGTCGAAGCTTTGTAATGATGAGTATTGAAGTTGGGTATTTTTTTCTCCAAACAGTAATTTGGGTTGTGGTTCAGTGGTTTGTGACTGTACATGCTGTAAGCAGGTGTTTAAGACCGATGAGCTACCAGGTGTTTGCGGGTTGGTGGTATGATTTAGGTGGATTTTTCTGACCACCTTTTGGTTCGCAATCTTTAGATGTTGTGTATGATGTTCTAGATTTGGTGTGGATTTGTAATGTAATTCAAATCAATAGTCTTCTTCAATGGCTCAATGGGCATTTGGTGCCACCCAGATGATGATGGGTTTCTTCCTCATTCCATCACAGTGAGATGTCACCAGGGTTGGTGTATTAAGTGGGGTGTCACTAGGGTGCTAGGATATTGCTATGGCTGGTATCTCAGTATGTTGGGAGAGGGGTAATTAGTTTAGATCTCTCAAACAGTCCTATCTAATAAACGTTTATTTTTTCGCTGCAACCTGGCTACATTTAAATGCAGCAAAAGATTTCCCTGTCCATTTTACCTTGTACTTTTCTTTACTTAACTGCACTCATTCACCAAAGTGAGGTTGCCAGCTTGACTTGCATCAACTTCATGTGCTCAGCAGAGCATGTCCAACTAGGAGCCCCGTGTTCGCTAGAGAAATTTACTGGTGCGTTTCTTTTTCATCTTCCCCTGCTCTCAATTGGAAATTAAACGTCGTTTGGTTTTAGCTTTCACTCTTGCCCGTCTGGTTGCTTATTCACACTGACACCTTCTTTAATGGTTTGCCCGGCAAATAGCCACCTAGGCCCCTTAACGCCCCTGCTCTCAATGCTTGATGCATGAAGACTCCCCCAAATTGGCAATCAGGTGAGCTTGGCTCAGACAGAGCCTCAGCTTACTGGCATCCTGACTCCAATTCCTTTCCTTGGCTGTTTTCTCCACGGCCCTGACAGGTGCTCCCGACAAAATCCATTACCGTTGCAATTACATGATCTTCTTGTGCCTTCTCCTCTCAACTTTCCTCTCTCTCCAGAGCTGCCATCGGCTGCCACCGTACCCGCCTGTCCTAGACGATTGGTTAATTACTGGAGCTTGAGAAGAGGAAGCCTGCTTTAATCTTCATTAAGACTCGGAGATAGGTCGGCAGTCAGCACGGCAGAAGAGAACCAGGACGAACGAGTGTCAGGGCCCCCGCATCTTTCATTTTTAGGTTATTTATGCTACAGACTGAAAAATGAAGCCTGAACGCAATAAATGTGTCCCCGCACAAGACAAGGATCGTTTGTGCTGCTGCCGCCACTTTTCAGCAGGTGCTGACAGACAGGAGATTTGACGTTAATGGCATTTTGGGTTTGAAAGAAAACAGGAAGGCATAATGCACCTATTTGTTTTGTTCGAGTCCGCAACGTAGAAACCCCCCCCATTCTCACTACGCTTCCTACGAAACACAGGATCCAAAGTCAGGGCTGAAAAACGAGCGTGTTCACCGGTGCAAGTTAAAACTGTAATTAAATCTCGCCTCCTGTCATCACTTAACAGAGCAAACATGCAAAAATAGTGCCGATCTGATGCAATGCGCTCATTTTATACCACCCACCTATAAAGAGTGCAGAGTCTCTGAGCAAGCAAGACAGACACAATGAATTAGTGCAGGCTGCAGGTAATTAGCGGCCGTTTCAATCTCATGGTCATTAAATTTGCACCCCCACTCTCTTTCACAGAAGCTTGCTCATGTAACATGATAACTTGAGTCCTCAACTGTCTCACAAAAACACTCTTTTTTTGAATACTTGTTCACATTAATACAGGGATCAAATTCTTTAGCGCCTTAATGTGACCTGTAGCTGGTCTGGATGGTTCGGGATAAGTAGATGAAGGTATAAGGCTTTTTTTTAACAGTGCCTTGCTGTAGAACGCCCTCTTAGCCTGAATATGCAAAAAGGGACATTATCTAAAGTTAAAGTTTTAACCCAGCCATTAGGGGGGCACAAGCCAGTGTACTCTTAGTGCCGGTCCCAAGCCCGGGTAAATGGGGAGGGTTGCGTTAGGAAGGGCATCCAGCGTAAAACATGTGCCAAATCAAATATGCGGATCACAAATGAGAATTTCATACCGGATCGGTCGAGGCCCGGGTTAACAACGACCGCCACAGGTATCGTTAGCCGACAGGGTACCGGTGGAAATTGGGCTACTGTTGGCCGAAGGAGGAGAAGGAGGAGAAGGAGAGGAGGAAGGCGTCTACAGAGACGGCAGGAAAAGGAGCAGTGTAGGAGAGTAGAGGTTCGGGTTGGTACTTTAAATGTTGGTACTATGACGGGTAAAGGGAGAGAGATAGCTGATATGATGGAGAGGAGAAAGGTAGATGTGTTGTGTGTTCAGGAGACCAAGTGGAAAGGGAGTAAGGCCAGGAACATTGGAGGTGGGTTTAAACTGTTTTATCATGGTGTGGATGGAAAGAGAAATGGTGTAGGGGTGATTCTGAAGGAAGCGTACAGTAAGAGTGTAGTGGAGGTGAAGAGAGTTTCTGATAGGGTGATGATCGTGAAGGTGGAAGTTGAAGGGATGATGATAAATGTCATCAGTGCCTATGCTCCACAAGTTGGCTGTGAGATGGAGGAGAAAGAAAGATTCTGGAGTGAATTAGATGAAGTGGTAGATGGTGTACCTAGGAAAGAACGATTGGTGATTGGGGCAGACTTTAATGGGCATGTAGGTGAAGGGAACAGAGGTGATGAGGAGGTGATGGGTAGGTATGGTTTTAAGGAGAGGAATGTGGAAGGGCAGATGGTGGTAGATTTTGCTAAAAGGATGGAAATGGCAGTGGTGAACACGTATTTTAAGAAGAAGGAGGATCATAGGGTGACGTATAAGAGTGGAGGAAGGTGCACACAGGTGGATTATCTTCTGTGTAGGAGATGCAACCTGAAGGAGATTGGAGACTGTAAGGTGTTGGCGGGGGACAGTGTAGCTAGACAGCATCGGATGGTGGTCTGTAGGATGGTTTTGGAGGCGAAGAAGAAGAGGAGGAAAGTAAGGTTTGAAACAAGAATAGGATGGTGGAAACTGAAGGAGGAAGAGTGTAGTGTGAGGTTCAGGGAAGAGGTCAGACAGGGGCTTGGTGGTGGTGAAGAGGTGCCGGATGATTGGGCAACTACTGCAGGAGTGATGAGGGAGGCAGCTAGAAAAGTACTTGGTGTGACATCTGGAAATAGAAAGCAAGACAAGGAGACGTGGTGGTGGAATGAGGAAGTGCAGGAGAGCATTAGGGGAAAGAGATTGGCAAAACAGAAGTGGGATCGACAGAGTGATGAGAAGAGTAGGCAGGAGTACAAGGAGATGCGGCAGCAGGTTAAAAGGGATGTGGCGAAAGCCAAGGAAAAGGCATATGAGGAACTGTATAAGAGGTTGGACACTAAGGAAGGAGAAAAGGATTTATACCGATTGGCCAAGCAGAGGGACCAAACTGGGAAGGATGTACTGCAAGTTAGAGCAATAAAGGATGGAGAGGGAAATGTGTTGACTAGTGAGGAGAGTGTGTTGAGAAGATGGAGGGAGTATTTTGAGCAGCTGATGAATGAGGAAAATCAGAGAGAGAGAAGGTTGGAGGATGTGGAGTTGGTGAAGCAGGATGTAGATAGGATTAGTAAGGAGGAAGTGAGAGCAGCGATTAAGAGGATGAAGAATGGAAAGTCGGTTGGACCAGATGACATACCGGTAGAAGCGTGGAGATGTTTAGGAGAGATGGCAGTGGAGTTTTTAACCAGATTGTTTAACAGGATTCTGGAAGGGGAGAGGATGCCTGAGGAATGGAGAAGGAGTGTGCTGGTACCGATCTTTAAGCATAAGGGAGATGTGCAGACCTGCAGTAACTACAGGGGAATTAAGTTGATCAGTCACACCATGAAGTTATGGGAAAGAGTAGTGGAAGCCAGGCTGAGAGAAGAGGTGACCATCTGTGAGCAACAGTATGGTTTCATGCCGAGGAAGAGCACCACAGATGCCTTATTTGCTTTGAGGATGTTGATGGAGAAGTATAGAGAAGGACAGAAGGAGCTGCATTGTGTATTTGTGGATTTAGAGAAAGCGTACGACAGGGTGCCGAGAGAGGAGTTGTGGTATTGTATGAGGAAGTCAGGTGTGTCAGAGAAGTATGTGAGGGTGGTGCAGGACATGTATGAGGACAGTGTGACGGCAGTAAAGTGTGCAGTAGGTACGACAGACTGGTTCAGGGTGAAGGTTGGACTGCATCAAGGATCGGCCCTGAGCCCTTTCCTGTTTGCAGTGGTGATGGACAGGTTGACGGACGAGGTCAGACAGGAGTCTCCCTGGACTATGATGTTTGCAGATGATATTGTGATTTGTGGTGAGAGTAGAGAGCAGGTTGAGAAGAGCCTGGAGAGGTGGAGATATGCGCTGGAGAGAAAGGGAATGGAAGTCAGTAGGAGTAAGACAGAGTACATGTGTGTGAATGAGAGGGAGGGCAGTGGAGTGATGCGGTTGCAGGGAGAAGAGGTGGAGAAGGTGGAGGAGTTCAGGTACCTGGGGTCAACAGTGCAAAGTAATGGAGAGTGTGTTAGGGAAGTAAAGAAAAGAGTGCAGGCAGGGTGGAGTGGGTGGAGAAGAGTGACAGGAGTGATTTGTGATAGAAGAGTATCTGCAAGAATGAAAGGGAAAGTTTATAGGACTGTGGTGAGACCTGCGATGTTGTATGGATTAGAGACAGTGGCATTGAGTAAAAAACAGGAGGTGGAGCTGGAGGTAGCGGAGCTGAAGATGTTGAGGTTTTCGTTGGGAGTGACAAGGATGGACAAGATTAGAAATGAGTTTATTAGAGGGACAGCACATGTAGGATGTTTTGGTGACAAGGTGAGGGAGGCGAGATTGAGATGGTTTGGACATGTGCAGAGAAGGGACATGAATTATATTGGTAGAAAAATGCTGAAGATGGAGCCACCAGGTAGGAGGAAAAGAGGAAGGCCAAGGAGGAGGTTCATGGATGTGGTGAGGGAAGACATGCAGGTAGTTGGTGTAAAAGAGGCAGATATAGAGGACAGGGTGGTATGGAGACGGATGATCCGCTGTGGCGACCCCTAATGGGAGCAGCCGAAAGAAGAAGAAGAAGAAGAAAGTCCCTGACTTTTTCTTCCCCTTTTGTCTCTGCGACATCAGATTTAGGAGCATCCGTCATCCTGGCGCGCTTCCTGTTGAGAGAGATTAATTGCATCACCCCGTCCTTGCACGCGTGGACTGCATAATCACCTTCCTTAATGAGGGCTGCCATTTACCACCACAATTACTGCTATTTTCAAAGCCATTCAAATCCTGCATCCAAAGGCCAAATTTTTTGGTCAGACCCAGTTGCCATGATGAGATCCCCCTCCCACCAACCCCTCACACCCAACCCCCCACCCCACCCCCCTGACAATTTTAATTGAATATATTAAGGCAGAGCTGATAGGGCTGCTAGGGGTTATTCGCGCATTAATGTGCTAAAAATAACCATCATTGTAGAAGTTTGTGGAACAAAGTAAGGTAGGGATGATTTTTTTTCCTTAATCACGTGACTTTTGTTTGTCCGTGACCTACAGTATCGCTTCAGTATAGCGTGACCTTTGGGTGCTGCATGTGCTGCCATTTAAAGCCTAATCACATTAACCTTAGCCAGAAACCGTGGATCCAAGAAACTTTAGAGAAAACGAGTCTGAAAATAGCCTGCACATTCGTCATCCCTTATTCCTGCCTTTGAGCGAGGACATCGCATTCTGAATTTTGTCTTATTTGAACATGTCCACACCACACTCGATTTGCTCTGGCAGACTGCTTTTTTTTTTTTTTGGAAAGGTCTGACATGAATAAGTGTTTTCCCTGTCCCGTTATGAGGTTTGAAGTCATTTTCTAATCATTTACAAGACACACCCTGTAAACAGACACTAAATCCCGTCCCCACCCACAGGTTTCATTAAAATTCATGCCGCATCTTTTTTCCACGATACACACACACAATAATCAAGAGGAAGTCACTAGAAGCTTGCCAAGGGCCAGGCTTAAAGTGTTCCCGTGAAATGACAGATGGTAGCCCATCCTTTACTGTGGTGGCATTTGCGAAGAGGCCACTTGGATCTTCCTAGGGGTTCATAATTACTGAGAAGGCAATTAACAGGCAAACTGGTGGAAAATAAAGGCACCAGATCCATGTGCTGTGGAGCACCTCAACGGCTGCCAGACTCTGAGCTGATGCACTTGTTTTCAAGCAATAAATAATCAATCAATCAGGTTGTCTAAAAAGTACTAGAATCAAATTTCAAAAGTCAAATATCCACTCAAACATTTGCTAAAAGGATTTGATTGTTCGATCGCATCTTTTGATGGCTTCTGAATTGTTCGAAAACTCTTTCATATGTAAAATAAAGAATGTCTTCTATTCTCCTTGTTCAGTTATCTAATAATTCATTTCTGTTCGAAATTCTTTGTAATGTTTGTAGAGTAACTACTTTTATGATGAAGATATGATCAATCAAATCGAGAAAATCACACTAGATGTAGCATAGACATTCATGGATATGATCTGAAATGAAATCCTGCTTCTCCTTTGTCTCAATTTCTTTCACCGAGTACAACTCCTGTAGAAACGTACAAAAGTAGTCCCTTCATATTAGCCCCGAGGTTTGCTGAGGGCTTACAAAGACTTTTTTTTTTTTCCGCATGCACCCCAGTGTATTTTCAGTCCCAATTCATCAAACCAAGGTCTCGTAGTCCTGCTGTTGCTCCTCTAGTTTCTTCTTTTTCTTCTTTTTCCGCCGGCACAGGCCGTGGAGGCCGCAGAAGCAGGCGAAGGTAAATTGAGGCATTGCCTACCTGTCTCCCGAACCCCACACAGGCTCGCCACCTGCAGAGACATGAACAAAAAATAAATAAAAATTAACCGAGAATGGACATGATCAGTCTTTGGTATCAGTAGACACTGATGGTTTTTACTTGGAACACAATACAATATCCTGAAAAGGCATCATCGTATTGTAACCTCCTGTGGTGAAAGCAAAAAATATCAGGACACGAGCTTTGCAACTGTGACCGATGAGATTCTACCACAATAAACGACGATGCATTGAGGGAGAAACCTGCCAAAGTAGGGGGCTTGGCACGGCTGCCATGTTTATCAGTGCTGCATTGTTCTGAGTCTGCAGGCTCGCTAAATGCTGCAGTGAGCTGCAGAGGGGAGATTATGCTCCGAACCCGCTCGAGACTTGGCTCTTTGTGCCAAGTGCTGATGAGCTTTCGACGAGAGGACTCTGACTATCATACGCCGCTCAGGCCGCAATTAACTCGAGTGGCGATTTGCCTCCGAAGGATTGAAACGTCAGAGAGATCTCAGGTTAAGCCTTACCGCATAGAGGTGTCGATGCGCATAAAACACACAGCAACCGAGCTGCACTCATCCATAGATCCTATCCATTTTGCCTCGGTGCTCCTATGTATATGGATGAGGCAATGACAATACAAATTTATGTGTATGCATGCAGAGCAGAGTCTGAGAATTCGCTACGCTCTGCGACTGTATATCCCAGAGTATAGGGAATGTGGCTTGAAAGGCAATATGACCAGGGGGTGGTATGATATAGTAGTGATCTGTGCAACATCAGGACATTGCAGCAGGTTCAAGCTCCCAGAGTTCCCGAAAAACATTTGCTGGTAAAATTGGAGTGCTCTGTAGTGATAAGAACTGCATATATAAGTGATTTCACTCTACCAACTTCCATTTATAGCCTTAAGGCCATCAGATTATTCAGAGCAAATATAGGAGACTCTTGGGATGGAGTTCGACTAAAGCGTGAGGGCTTGAAAATCCTGTTCTATGGCACACACAATGATTGTATGAAGAATGTACAATAAAAAGCATCTTGGGTAAAGATTCGTATGATATTGACCTATCAGGTTTGTGAAATAATGCAAACGATAGCGAGTTACAGCACTTCTTTTTTTGTCTCCGTTATGGCCAAAATGCTGTTTTTGCAACGTTTTAAAAGCGATGCTGCTTTTTCTGTCGCGTGACGCCGACTTTCTACGACACTTAATTTTTACGGGCGCAGTACAGGGACGTAAATGTTTTCAGACGTTTCAGTGTGGAGGAGTGACTTTTGGGAACGGGTTGAAAATAACGTATACGTGGAGCGTTTTAAGACAAAAACATAAGTCGTTTTCAAATATATTTGGTTTAGTTTAGATGTAGTCTGAAGTGGCAAGTATTTAGTGTGAACTGAGCAGTAGCAGGAACTTGGGTCTCGTAAACCAATATAAAACAAACTGGATCCACAAGATGTGGTACTCAAGCTGTTCTAGAAAGTTGACGAAACACAAGAGGTCAAGGACAAAGAAAGGACTGAAATAAAAATCTGATCTAAAGTTTCTTCTAAGGGTTTCTTCTTTTTTATTTGAGAGCCTGCAAGAAATCCATCAAGACCCTGGTTTAGCATCTGGCAGCTTCATCAAGATGAAGAGTTGACTCTTCTACAGTCTGAAGAATGCTGATCAGGGTTGGTCTTTGCATTACGTACACAAGTTGTATGCGTTTCAATCCCATTCCATCCAAAATGCCAAATTTGACAGAAAACAAAAGATGACCTTCTAAAGAGGCTTGATCAGGAATGGTCTTTGTGGATGGGTAGCAGCCAAGAAACCTTGAGAAGCTCACGACAATTAGATGAAAACGTAGATTTATGCTCTATTCATTTACGATATGTGAGAGGAAGAGTTGGAGAAAAGATGGAAGAATCAATGTTTTGGCCTTCAGTGAAACATGGTGGAGGTTCTGACCTGGTTTGAGGCTGCATTTCTGCCAATTGTGGTGGTGATACTTTACAGATTGATAGGATCATGAATGTTGAAAAGTACAGACAGGTTTTAATTCATCATACCATTTCTTCTGGAAAGCGTCTTTTATTTTTTAACCTCATAACGAGGCCAAGCACAATGCTAACACAATGAAATCCTATTTGGAAAGAAGAACATCTGATAAAACACAGACAGTCATGGACTCGCCTCTACAGTCCAAACCTGAATATTCTAGAAGAAGAGTACGGGATCATCTTGTCAGAGAAAGAAAGAAAAAAAAACAACCCAAACCTAAAGATAAACTCTGTGAAGTGCTGAGAAAAGCCTCCTAAAATATACCAGCAGTTTACTTCAGAAAACTTCACGATGGTCTTCCCAATGAAGTTCACAGATGTTCTTAGTGCAAACAGAGGTCACATTAAATAAAGACTTTTGCCTGAAGGAGCATTTGTGTGCATAAAATGTTGTTTTTATTTTATTTGTGTGCATATATTTTATATTTTTTGTTCATATCTTAAAAAATAGACCAAAAATAAATGCGATATGGTCATTAAAACTTTGCTAAAACAAAAAAACTGGTGGTTGCGTAGAAGGTTGCGTAGGAACTGTAAATACAAACATACAGTATATACAGCAGTCCATAACATTACATGTAAATGTAGAATTGGATAAAAAATACAGTCGATTGCAACACAGGGTTTTCGCACGGTCTTAAAAAGTGTAAAAAAGTCAAAAAATTGCAAATCAGGTCTTAAAAAGTTTTAGGTGTTAAAAAAGTCTTAAATTTGCTTTTCTAAACAGTTTTAAACAGGTCTTTTCCGATGCTTATGTAATCTAATGACTCTATTAAAATGCTTCATCAGCACCTGAGAAAGTTTTTGTTTGTTAGTTTCTGTGATGTTGTAGTTTTTCTTTCGCCACTCCGTATATAAATCGCTGTATTACAAACAGCCAATCAGCTTTCTGTTATTGGCGCGAATCTCTCCTGGATTGTACCATAAAGTAAAACGGATTTTAATTTCCAGCTACGCGGAATTTCAAGTTTAGCGATACTAGCGATAGATAAAATAAGTTAAGGCTCGGTTAAAACCAGTTGCTAACAACATATTTGTGTGTGTTTGATGTCGTGATATAGGTCTTAAATTTCATTCTTAATGGCCTTAAAAAGGTTGTAAAATGTCCATATTTGAATTTAGAAACTCTAGAGTGAGAGGACCTAAACGGTTTCCAGAATCACGGTGTGTATTAGCACTGCTCTTCCTAAAACACTTGAACTAGCTCGTAATTATTCGGTTTGTTTAATGTTTTTATGTTGAACACATTGTACTATAAAACCTACAGAGTTTTGGGTTGATGGTATCCTAAGACACAAACTTTCTTTAGCATGGTTTTTAGTTCATTTACTGCGACAGGACTTATATTTACGCCATTTTGAAAACACAGCCTACTGCAGTGCTACTTTGAGGGTTAAGGGCCTGGCTCAGTGGCCCAGCTGTGGCAGCTTGGGTACGCTGGGATTCGAACTCACAACCTTTTGAGTAGACGTCCAACTTCTCAAAAACGGAGCTACCATTTCTCCAACTTTAGTAGTTTGGATTGTGCTGATGTTTTTCCCAAACATTTATTACAAATGCGCTTTTCTCTAAGTTGAAAAGGGAACAAAGCATCGAAAAAAGCAGATTTTGGTACGAATTAATCAGCCGATCTGAGAGCTGATCTGGGGATCGTTTTCATATTGTCGTTTAATATCAAGACCGTTTGCTGAGGTATCACTAAAAAGAGCCCTTGTTGTGTGGATTAGCGTGTAAGAGGCGCATGGACATCGCCGCAGGGAAATGAGCTGCAGTCATTCAGATGAAGGGCAACAGAATGCTGTAGAGCACCGCAGAGTCTCCTGTTAATGATTAGCTTTTAAAGGACACACACACACACACACACACACACACACACACACACACACACAAGCACACACAAAGTGATGTATACACAATTAAAACACCTGGAACCATGCAAACAAGTTTTCAGCGACTTGGTGCTTTTTATTTTTAACGTGACCGACACGTACCTTTTCCGAAAGTCAACAGCGAATCCCCTGGTAAAACGTGTGCACACTGAAACACACGGCTAAACTTAGAACCGGAGGAATGAACGCTGACATGGACACACACATGCACACACATGCGTACACACACTTTACATACACACCCTGTCTTACTCTGAAACACACACCAGCGTTCACAAAGGAACCCGGGAGACAGCTGTGGCTCTCTTATCTGACAGGTTTGCACTCACTCTGACAAATGAGCCCGGTGTTTTGGGGGCCGTGTGTTACAGTGTTACAGCCCACTGACTGGCTGTCTGCAACACGGAGGAGAAAACGCAAGCAAGTGATACAAACCAAAACAACACAAAAAGAAAATATAACCTGTTCCGAACATCAGTCCCCTACTTTCTTTTCTTTTCTTTTCTTTTCTTTTCTTTTCTTTTCTTTTCTTTTCTTTTCTTTAATTTAATTTTCTTTTCTTTATTTCACATCTTCTTTCTTTCTTTCTTTCTTTCTTTCTTTCTTTCTTTCTTTCTTTCTTTCTTTCTTTCTTTCTTTCTTTCTTTCATGTGACTGACAATTCTTTTTTATTTCACCTTCTATTCTCTTTCTTTCTTTCTTTCTTTCTTTCTTTCTTTCTTTCTTTCTTTCTTTCTTTCTTTCTTTCTTTCTTTCTTTCTTTCTTTCTTTCTTTCTTTCTGCATACCTTTATTTTCTCCTTCCTTTCTTCTGTTCCTTCCTCCTCTCTTCTTTCTATTCCTATTTCCTTTATTTTTTTTTTAATGTATTCCTTAATCTTTCTTTCTTTCTTTCTTTCTTTCTTTCTTTCTTTCTTTCTTTCTTTCTTTCTTTCTTTCTTTCTTTCTTTCTTTCTTTCTTCCTTTCTTTCCTTCCTTTCTTCCTTCCATCCATCCATCCATCCATCTTTCTTTTCTTCCTTTTCTCATTAATTTCTTCTTTCATTAGCAGATCTTCCTACATGAAGGTCATTGTATTTGAGAAGTTTTTGACATACAGTAAGTCTCCTGTTTCAAGCTCAGGATTTTAGAGGAACTGCAGAACTTCAGCCTTTGACATAATGTTTTGGAATCAGAGTTAATCTGTTCATTATTGAGCAAAAATTCGCAATGAGCCCGAGGTGATTTGTGTTAACGGTGTCTCTGTGTGAATCTGAACGTGTTCCTCACAGACTGCACTCTTCCATCAGTCGCCTGCATGCTGAGGCTCCTGGGTTTCTCCACTGGTCTCTTTGACAAATGTTGGCCCTATGGAAAAGAGTGTCACCTGAGCAGCTCAGTATCTCTCCAGTGGGCATTCTTATTATTCTATTCTTTATCATTGTGTGTTCTGTTTTCCTGACAGCAGGGACGAGTTCCTGCCTGAGAGGAAATCCAACATTAGCATTTCACTTCCCATCCGTTTGCTCCCAATGAGTCTAATTAAGGACGAGAGACGGGTGATAAATGCTGTGAGCTTCATTAAAAACAGCCTGACTCAGCAGCCTGCGCTAACGAGGAAGTCAGGCGCTTTGTATGCGCCGCCAAAACGGCCTGCCACGGGGACAATTACCAGTCAGGGTGCTGCAGATACCTGCGAGAATGCCTCCAGGCACTCGAACACAGTGTGTGTGTGTGTGTGTGTGTGTGTGTGTGTGTGTGTATGAGAGAGATAGAGAAATAATCAGCTAGTATTTCTGTCGCTGTCGCGAATGTCTGCCACTTCCTGAGCACCAATAATGTCACACACATCAGCAGTAGGACAAGCACTCGTACTGAGTGTCAGGTGCACTTTTTAATTAGAGCATTAAAAGCATCACTGCGCTCGGCAACTCGATGCGAACGACATTAGCGACAAACGTTTGCGCTAGCGCAGGAGCTACGTGTGAGTCCTGTGTGCCGGAATGTATAGGCTGTGCAGTGATTCATGCTAACGCAGCAAGCTGGAGAAACGAGCAATCACGAGAACGCCGCTGTTGTACCGGTGTTAATTAGGGACACTATGTAAAAAAAATACAACCGTGAACCCACATCCACCCAACCCCCCCCCCACACACACACACACACACACACACATGCATGCTCTGTAAAGTACGAATACACACTGCTCTCTGGTGGAACATGAGCGCTACGTGGTAATGATTTAGCGTGTTTGTTGGATCCAGTCTGCTGAACTGTCAGGGTTTAAAAACTGGTGGGAAAATAATAGTGATTGGAACCTATGTGTGGTTGTGTGAGTGTGTGGCTGTGTGAGTGTGTAAGTGTGTGAGTGTGTGGCTGTGTGAGTGTGTGGCTGTGTGAGTGTGTAAGTGTGTAAGTGTGTGGCTGTGTGAGTGTGTGGCTGTGTGAGTGTGTGAGTGTGTGGCTGTGTGAGTGTGTGAGTGTTTGGCTGTGTAAGTGTGTGACTGTGTGGCTGTGTGTGTAAGTGTGTGGATGTATGGGTGTGTGGCTGTACAAATGTATAACTGTGTGTGACGTAGGTTGTGTGATGGTAAGGTTGTAGTTTCTGTAAAATCTTTGTAACTATAAGGTTTTAGTTTTTTTGACTTTGTAGTTTGTGTAATGTTTGTGTGACTGTGAGTTGTAGTTTGTCTGATGTTTGTGTGATTGTAAGGTTGTAATTTGTGTAATGATTGTGTGGCTGTGAGGTTGTAGTTTGTGGGATGTTTGTGTGACTGTGAGGTTGTAGTTTGTGTGACTGTGAGGTTGTAGTTTGTGTGATTTTAGTGTGACTGTGAGGTTGTAGTTTGTTCGACTGTAAGGTTGTAGTTTGTGTGATGTTAGTGTGACTGTGAGGTTGTAGTTTGTGTGACTGTGAGGTTGTAGTTTGTGTGATGTTAGTGTGACTGTGATGTTGTAGTTTGTGTGACTGTGAGGTTATAGTTTGTGTGATGTTTGTGTGACTGTAAGGTTGTAGTTTGTGTGACTGTGGGTTGTAGTTTGTGTGATGATAGTGTGACAGTATTATGACAACAGTGCGACTCTGTGCCTTTGCCACTGTGTCTGTATTCTGCCTTGTGCTCACGATCTACCACTGCTTTTAGTACCACAGTTAACACTGCTTCTTTCTTTCTTTCTTTCTTTCTTTCTTTCTTTCTTTCTTTCTTTCTTTCTTTCTTTCTTTCTTTCTTTCTTTCTTTCTATACTTTGTTTCTTTCTATACTTTGTTTCCTATGTTTTTATGTCTCTCAGGCTCATTCACCCATACTGCACGGATGCTAACTTTGCTGATGTTGTTGTTCTATATGGTGAGTTGGTGTGTGTGTGTGTGTGTGTGTGTGTGTGTGTGTGTGTGTGTGTGTGTGTGTGTGAGTCAGGCTTCTAGATAAAGAGTTACTGTAATTTGTCTTGTGCTTTGTGCTACTACTTTCCCGTAGTTGTTTATGTGTCGAGTTTTCACTCTGTACCCAATGGCTTTGAACCCTATGTGACATGGCAGAGAAAATCACATAGGAATAGAAAGCCATAAAACACAGCAGTGACCAGGTGTTACCGTGGAAACGCACCTATATTGTCTGTCCCTTCTTTCTTTTCTGTCCTTCCCCTTTTCTAATTTCTATCCATCCTTGTATTCGTTCTGTCCATTCTTTGTTTTTTATTTTCTGCCCATCTTTTCTTTCCATTCATGTCTTTCCATCCCTTATTACAATTTCTTCTCTCTTTTATGGTTTTGATGCTTTGTCCTTCCTTAATTCTTTCTTTCTTTCTTTCTTTCTTTCTTTCTTTCTTTCTTTCTTTCTTTCTTTCTTTCTTTCTTTCTTTCTTTCTTTCTTTCTTTCTTTCTTTCCTTCCTTCTTTCACCACTTCACTCCTCTCATGCCCCTCTCCATGTGGATTATAACTCTGTACAGTCTTAGCGCTGCTAGCATGTGTAGGTCTCAGATGGAGTCGAGTATTCCTTTGAGAGCTAGCTCAGTTCTGAGGCTTTGAGATAACGCCGCATTGAGGAGTATCAGGGACTCGAGCACGTGAAGAAAAAGATTCACGGAACAGGAAGGAACCTGAGTAGCTTTTCCTCGGGCCTAGAAGAGGGGAGTGTCATTTGTTATTTTTTTGCTGACCTGAGCGCTAGTTTTGAGCGGTAGCGCTGCTAACTTGTTTGTGGGCTCCATTGTGTGTATCTCGGCTTCCTTTAAGGATTATTTATGTCTGGTAGAAAACTGCTGAATGTGAGAAGTGGGGAAAAAAGTGCTCACAAAAGGCATGAACAGCATGAATAATTAACTCGCCAATGAGGGATGAGTAGAGCGTGAGCGTCGCTAGCAATAACAAACATGGTTTATTATTCCCCAGTCAACTTTATACCAAAGACCGTTATTAAAGTACTTTGTGTTGTTTGATTTATCTAAGTGCAGCTATATCAGTCCGTTCCCCGTGGTTTTAAACCTGATATATACATGATCAGATCTTTACCGCCTACAACTAAAAGAAAAACACTGAGAGAATGTTTATCAAAATGGCTGCTGTGTTTAGAGAATGGACGAGTGTTTGGTAAAAACCCAATCCCAAATGTTCTTATCCTTCTTATTGTTTTGACCTTCTGGATTGTATAAAAAGAGATTACTTTTTATCCCTTCTATTATCTTGGTTCATCCCCTCTTCACGATTCTGTCTATCCCTCTATTTTGTTTTTCATTTTTGTCCACCCCTTCTTCTTATTTCTGTCAATCTGATCTTCATATTAAAGTCCATTCCATCGTTCATTCCTATACATCTCTTTATCTTTTTTCTATCAATCCATTCTTTTTATTTCAGTCCTGTCAATCTTATAATTTTGTCCACCTCTTTATCTTATTTCCATTCTTCCCTCTTTCTGTCTATTCATTTTCATTTCTGTCAACCCCTTCTTCCCATCTTTTGTCCATTTCATCTTTCATTTCTATCCATCCTTTCTTTCTATTTCTGTCCAGTTCTTGATCACATTTCTGAATATTTCAGTCCATAACTTCATATTTTTGTCCATCCTTTCATCCTATTTCCATCCATCTATTTATTTGCATTACTGTCCATTCTATCCTGAATTTACTTACATCCCTACTTCCCATTTCTATCTATCTATCTATCTATCTATCTATCTATCTATCTATCTATCTATCTATCTATCTATCTATCTATCTATCTATCTATCTATCTATCTATCTATCCCGACTTCCTATTTCTTTCTCTCTATTCATCCCGTTTCTGTCCATTCGATCTTTTATTCCTGTCTATCTCTTCTTACTATTTGCATCCATTTATTATCAATTCTGCCCATTCTATCTTAAAATTTTGTCAGTCCCGTCTTTCCATTCCTGCCATATTCCTTTTCGGGATTTCTGTCCATCCCTTCCTCTTGTTTTTGCACATCTTCTTTGCTTATTTTTGTTCATTTTTTCTTTTTTATTCAGTCTATCCCTCTTTATTTTTATTTTTATCTTTCCATCCCAATTTCTTCTTATTCCTGTTTAAACCTTTTCTGTCCATGCTGTTAAGAAGGAGATTTCAGTACGTACTTTATAGAATCATGTACAGGGAGGAGTAGGGTAGAGAGGTGGTGTATTGGGGTAGTTGGTTGTACTTGGGGCGGTAGTTGGGAGCTTGTTTGAAGGGTATCTGTGTCTTTAAGTAGATATATGTTGCATTTGACTTACCTTGGACGTGAAAAATAAGGGCACTTCCATGTTCGTATAACATGGAAGTGCATATAATTTCCATGCGTATAAATAAGGGCACTTCCATGTTCGTCCTCTGTTGGTCATATTCAATCATATTCACCTGTTTATTCACGTGAATAAACAGGTGAATATGATTGTATGTGAGCAGCTGAAGTCGTACCAGTGTACCTGAAAACGTCCGAGTTAACAAGGGGTGTTTGCTTTCTTTTATTTCTAGCTAGTGGTAGAAAATAATGCGGTAAAAATCCACCAATAAACCCAAAGTGGGTGTGGCCTAGCACTGTAGTTTGTGGTGTCTTTTCATAACTTGATTATTTTTGCAGGGTAAATTAAACCACTGTCCACTGACCAGGCAGCTCCTGAGGATGAATCCAGTG
This sequence comes from Silurus aristotelis, assembly GCF_946808225.1. Taxonomy (NCBI): domain Eukaryota; kingdom Metazoa; phylum Chordata; class Actinopteri; order Siluriformes; family Siluridae; genus Silurus; species Silurus aristotelis. The sequence goes on from NC_139602.1 coordinate 9,709,518, forward strand.
GTAATGAACAGATCTGTTTCAGATCAGATTCTTTTTTTGTCTATAATTTATGTTTGTAGTTTTTATTTTTAGTGTGTTCCCTAATGTACATCACTTTCTCTGAGAAAAGAGGAAATGATAAATGTATTTATTTAATTCCCAGTATGCTGTCAAGCCAAAGTTTCCAAGTCTCTTTTGTTAAAAAAAAAATTCTTGCAAATTTATATATTTTTTTTCTCAATTTTTTACTCAATATTTTATTCTTGGTTTCTTTTTACATTATTTGCTTCATTATTTTCTCCTTTTTTGCTTTCTACTTTTAAATAGATTTTTTCACGTTTGCTTATTGTCTTTCTCTCTTTTTTAATTTTTACTTTATTGTTTCTCTCTTTTCTCCTTTTTTCTTAAATTGAAATTTGTAATTTCTTTATTCTCTCTCTCTCTCTCTCTCTCTCTCTCTCTCTCTCTCTCTCTCTCTCTCTCTCTCTCTCTCTCTCTCTCTCAAATTCCCGGGTAACTGTGACAAATTTCGTTTATCTTCCTTGCCCCCTAATCAGAATTCATGGCTGATGTTTTTCGATCAGGTTATGGCATTTCACAAATAATAAGAAAAAGAAAGATCTATGCGCAGAGCGATTGATTGCTTTTCACCTCGTGCACATCAGTCCTTTCAGAGTGCGACGAGAAGGAACGAATGAGCAAACAAAAAAAAAGAAGTCGATCCCCTTTGCTTCACGGATCCATTAGGTCAGAGAGAGAGAGAGAGAGGGAGAGAAAGAGAGGTAAAAAGGGATGGCGAATGGAGCGATGCCCCACACTCGGAGTGTGGAGAAAGAGTCTAGTTAAAGAGCACAGCAGCACCTCATTGATCAGTGGTGCTTATCTATCCCAACCCTGTCTGAGAAAGAGAGGGAGTGCTGATGGAAGGGGAAAGGAGGGGTTGTGGGAATGGAGGGTGAACGGCAGAAAGTGATTTATACTTTCTCAAAACGAAAAAAAAGGAATGGAGAAGTAAAACAAAGTCACACAGGTTGTGAGAGGCAATCCGTCATGCTAGTCGTCTTAGTTTAGTCCTCGGGGTCACACAATAGTTTGGCGATGTTACCGTAGAGTAAAAGTTCCCTGAGTTTTTTACAACTTTGGGATATTTTACAGTCGGATAGTTTTCTTTAAAAATAAAGAGATTTCAGCGGCGTGTGTCGAGATTCCTGGGTCAAGAAAACATTCATTAATTCATACGATAAATACCGATATTTGTCTGAAAGTAGCGTCAAGCAAACAAATATTTTCACTGCCCTGATCTCAATTTGAGGCAAAAATAAACTTAAGTGAGGTTGAGGAACTGTTATAGGTTTTTCCTGTGGGACTAGAATTTGTATATAGGAAACACAAAAAATTATTTGTTTTAGGACACGCCCTCTTAAATTGAGGTAAAACCATGATATTCTTGAAGGTCAAAACCAGTACAAGTCCATCTGTACATACATACATGAACCTATGGATACTTAAAAACATTTGCACCCCCAAAAACAACCTATCTAACACACGAAAAAGTGTTTCATCTTGATTTTGTACCTTCCAACTTCTACTGTAGGCATGAAGACGGTCCTGTACTCAGGATTTATTCAACACACCCTATACTGCCCGTTTTTTCTCTTCTAAAACTGTACCATCTAGCGATTTCGAATCCCATTATTCACTACCACGAAAAAGCAACTTGGCTTCTTCAAGAGGTCTGGTTCCTCTGTTTAAACTCTTTACTCTAAGCACCAATTCCCATCCATGCCACCCACCATTTACCATTGACACTTTGATGGATTTGAGAACCATTAAAATCGCTCTAAACATTCACTTAATGTTGTTCAGCCATAGAAACAATGTCAAACACCTGCTCCCTTTACCAAAGAAGGAAAAAAATCACAACAGACCTGTCCCTTGGTGAATCTCTTGGTGAAGTGCTGTCCATCTTTACTAGCATCCATTCTACAGCCTTGTAAAGAACCATGTAAAAAACTTACACGTTTGCATAAACCCTCTTTTTGTCTCTTTTTCCCATCATACAAGCCACCTTCTTCACTTCGCTTCACTTCGGCATTCACAGGTAAACCTGGACAGCCGGCCAAAAACCCCTCCCTCCCTCCCTCGGAATGGAAAATGGAAAGGGCACTGAAAAAAAAAGAGCGGAGGCAGGAAAAGACTCCGGTTGTTCGTACACAAAGCCAGTCCAGGGGGAGTGAGACAGGGGGAGGTGGACAGAGGGTGCGTTTGTATCTAGCCGTGGTATCTAGCTGAGGCATTTGAGGCACCAGGGGGGAGCCAGGTATAACTATCCATCAGTGCCCTGCATCCTCTCATGCAGCGCCCAGGCCTGGCTGAACAAAGCCTTCATTCAGGACGCTGGGTTTTTTTTTTCACTTGTCCTTCTCTTTTTTTTCCCTCCATCCTTTTCTCCTAAGTAAACAAGCTCTTTGTGAGGATACATTTTGTCGCACATGAAACCAAGCCCTGCCTGTCTATCACGCTCGAATCGATATGAGCGGCAGGGAAGTAACCAGAGAGTAAGACTAAGTTGTTTTTTTATTTTGAGTGAAACAGAAAAGTCATTTTCCCAGTCCTCCAGAGCAGCCGGGGTACTTCCGCGAGATTGACGTCTCCCCCTAGAGGACGGCCACAGGACATGCAGAGTTTTTTTTTTTTCTCGCCGCTTTTTTAAACAGGCGGCTTAGGATATGGCAAATTGATCTACTGAGACTTAAACAGAGACAGCCATTCCCTTTGTGGCCTTTGTGCCTCGCAGCAGTACTCCGTGGCCCTATTCTTTCCCGACTCCTTTAAAGCCATGCATTAGCCTATTGATTAAACCGCCCCGGCTCATCCCAGCACAGCTAATTATATACACACTGCCTATAGAAACGCGTAAGCAGCGCTTATTAACAGTCACAACATTATTAGACAACCTTTTAGACCAAGCCGCTAATCGTACCGCTAGATGCTTTCACTGGGGACTCAGACTATCTGAGCATGCTAAGCTTAGGGAGCTTATTCGAAGGAAAAATAAAAACGAATATAAGGATAAACATGTTGGTTGTAAAAAAGTGGGTTTTTCTATATATTTTTTTTCCTGATGGATTATGTAAAACCTTCGAGCAGTTAAGGGAGGGTCATGGTGTTCAGGGAAAAGGGGGATATTCTTGTTCAGGGTTGAAGTAGCTACTAACTAAATTGACTGCTAATTTCTTTGCTTACAAAATCTGAGGTAAATCATTAGCAAGACCTAATGATGACATCGCATTCCCTTGAAAAAGTGGTAGCATGGGCTTTGAAAACAGCCATTCTGCTTCCATCTGCTTCCAGATTTCATCACGCCAGTAACTACTGTAGCAGGTTATCCAGACAAGCAAGGAATTGTGAAATCTTTCCCAGCTAACATCTATACACGTTGTAACTAGTTTCCGGTCTAATGAACTGCCTTCAGAAATATGATCACTCTTATTGCACTCTGAAACATTTTGCTAGGTCCTCATCCGGACCATGACAACCCGTGCCACAAAGCATAATACAAGACACTCAAAATGATAACTATATCCAGAATATCCAAAGAGGAGGTTTTCTTCCTTCAAAGCAAGGGATCAGTTTTTGACCCCTACATAGATGCTGTGTTGTGTGTTGTGGTTAATCTCTTGTACGTGGATCATTTGAAAAAGTACAACAACAAAAGCAATTTTGAAAAGAATTACATGTTAAGTGTGTGCGACTACAATCATTCCTAGTTTAGTCGGGATGGAAAGATTCACGGAATCGCATCGGTGCATTGGCGTAGAAGTTCATTCGAAGTGTGCATTGGATTTAAATTGGTATTTGTATTGCGATATATAGTTTGCAATATATTTGCATTGGTAAAAAAATTATATATACATAACATTTTTATTAAAAGATGCACTATACTTTTATTATTTAGAAAATGACCAATAATTTGTCCCCAATATTCGGTACGTAGACTAATTTCTCATCGCTAAACTGTTTCTCGAGCGCGTTCTTTCAGCTACGTGAACATGACGTATCACTAAGCTACGGAGACCGAGGCGTGTCCTGAGAGTCACAGAGAATACAGATTACCATGGCAGAGGTAGAGCTGTAACTTCCTGCAGACACAACAGAAAAAAAAAAAACCATCTGGTTTTATTTAATGAATTCATTTTCTTTTTTTGCTTTACAAAGGCGTGTCTGTAAAAAGTCTGAAGGTACTTTAGGTAAATTGCTGATTTGTTTGAACCAAAGAAATAAAGCGAATTGTCTGGTGCATATTGAATTGTGGAGCATCATATCAGATCGGATCGCACTGCATCGTAATGGGGTGAATCGTATCGTATCGTATCGTATCGCATCTGTATCTGCTTCATATGTCTCTTCAGTTTATCCACGCTAAACTTGTCACTAGTTATGATTTTCAGATTTCTTTGTATCTTCCTGTAGCACCCTGACCACCAGAGGATCTTCTCATCAAATGCAGCAAATTCAAGGCATTTTCTTGTGTTTTTTTTCACCCGGTGTCACTTTATGTTAATCGAGTCCCCTGGTGAACCAGAATGCCCTCTTTTCTTTCTGTAACGAGGACATCCTGTCACCCTGCGGAATTTACCAGACAGCGAGGGGTCAAGGTGATGCAAAGGCAACCTGTCGCTGCGGGCTGCATGGGGGCTACAGAGGCGCCACACAGGGGCTACATGGCGGCTACCCAGGGTCCTGACGTCTCCACACCCTTTTCATCAAGCCGCGAAGCGCGTCTCGAATAATTACAGTGTTTTGCGCAGGAAAGCCGATAGTCGGGAGCTAATGGGTTTTATCTGCCAATGAAATTCTACTCAGCAGACCGTAAGTAATTCTATGAGGTAATAATTATTTAGCGCAACCCTGGCACAAGCTGAGCGCCAATCTGCTCCGGCTTGGCAAGGAACAAGGAAATTCCCCTTACTAACCATCGACACTGTTAACCACACGAGTAAACAGCCGAAAGCACATGCTGCTAACACAAGTCGAATCGAAGAGAGGAGGAGGAGCAAGGAGGAGGAAGAAGAGGAGGAGGGCCAAGAGAGAGAGAGAGAAAAAAGGAAGGAATGCAGAGAAGAACGAAACGACTTCTCACTTCTAATCAAAGTATCCGCCTTCAGCGTCTCCACCAACCAGCAGGATTCCGGTAGCTGCAGCCCCCACGTTTTTTCTTATTGTTCATTTATTTTTCATTATTCGTCTTACCGAGAAAGCACACCCCCGGCGTGTCGGCATCGCCTTTCAGCTGCACATGGGGTAAAAAGATCGGCTGCTCGCGATTCATTAATCTCGACGTGAGAGAGACTTTCTGGCCGTAGCGAAATGTCACATTTTATCAGATAAAATTAGCTTTATCTGTGGCAAATACCTTTTCCCTGCGGATGTGCAAGTCGTTTTTTTCAATACGCACCTCTGGAGAGAAATGGGAGGGTGTGTGTGTGTGTGTGTGTGTGTGTGTGTGTGTGTGTGTGTGTGTGTGGTGTGGGTGTGGGTGTGTGAGTAAGGGGGAGGTAGCAACCAGAGCCTCATGCAATTTATTCGCCACTAAAAAGCGTTAGCATTGAGAGTTAAACTAATTGATGGAAGAGAGTGGAGTTGGAGAGTGAAATGGCTGAGGGAGGAGGAGAAGGTGTGCGAGGTGTTGGACCCCCTCAGAGTGTGAGTTATGAGTCGTAGGCACCGTGAATGGACTCCAGCATGACCACACTTCTATTCCAGAGAGCTCTTAGCTTGTGTGTGAAGGATGCTCCATTTGCCTTTCCTTTTTTTTAACCCAGATTTTTTTTATATTCTCTCTCTTTCTCTGTCTCTCCCCCTCTCTCTCTCTCTCTCTCTCTCTCTCTCTCTCTCTCTCTCTCTCTCTCTCTCTCTCTTCTTTCTTACTTAGTCACTGGCTGGAACTATCTTTTTACTCTATGCTAAAACAGCCACCAATATACAAGCACAACCGCACATTATATTTTGTATTTTCTTGAAATAGTTTTTTCTACATATATTTCTTTCACCCACACAAAAAAAAACAACCCCACAAATATATATATATATACCTGCTTTTTTTTTTTGTATCTTTCTTGGCATCATTTTTTTTTACATTTTATTTTATATTCCCCCCATAATATATTATTAATTAATTAATGTATAAAAATTATTCATTTATTTCATTTATTTAATTTCATTATTCATTTATTATATTTAACAATTCCCTTACATTTTCCACACATTTTTTCCCTACCTAGTTTCCCCCTTAATCCTCTCATATATAAAATATATCTTTTTATATATTTGTTTTAATACACTGATTTTTTTTAAGGCCTTTTTTTAATTTGTTGTTTTAGTAAAATGTGCATCTTTCCCTTAATTATTTAATTCATCTCCTCTATATTTCAAAGCTAAATAAAACGTTTTTTTTCCCTAAAACTGTAAAAATGTTTTTTTAGGTAAAATAAATAAATGAATAAATAAATATCCACATTAAACAAAACAAATGCAATCAGTATGCAAATCCAGACCAACACACCAGTTATAAAACATATCTAGTAGGAAAAGGGTTGAATGGGAAACAGATGAACTTTATCTTCCCGATGCGCTCGTACTCTCCGTTACAGACACTAGAATCAGACACTGAGGGTGTGATCTGGATTTGCATAAACAGCCTACAACAATTTCATTCGATTGATGAACTGAAAACAACATTTGGATGGAAATATGTTTCCTGATTCACTTATTCGCTTCCCCACTCCTCCTCCTCCTCCTCCTCACCCCTCTTCTTATACCTCCTCTTCCTCCTCACTCACTCCACAGCTCCCCCCACCCTCCTCCTTATCCCTCCACATCCTACTCCCCCTCCCCAACCTCCACCTCTTTTCCTCACTCCTCCTCCTTCTCACCCCTCTTCTTATTCCTCCTCTTCCTCCTCACTCACTTCACAGCCCACCTCCCTCTCCCCACCCCCTTCTCCTCCTCCTCACTCCACCTGCTCCTCCTCCGCAACTTCCACCCCCTCCTCCTCACTCCACATCCTCCTCCCCCTCTTCAACTTCCACCCCTCCTCCTCATTCCTCCACATCCTCCTCCCCCTCCCCAACTTCCACCCCTCCTCCTCACTCCTCATCCTTCTCACCCCTTTTCTTATTCCTCCTCTTCCTTCTCACTTACTCCACAGCCCCCCCCTCCTTCTCACTCCACCTCCTCCCCAACTTCCACCCCATCCTCATTACTTCCCCCACCCTCCTCCTCACCCCCTCCACATCCTCCTTCTCCTCCCCAACTTCCACCTGTCCTCCTCACTCTCTCCACCCTCCTCCCACCCCTCTCATCTTCCTTACTCCACCTCCTCCTTACCCCCTCTTCTCCTCACCCCTCCACCTCCTCCTCCCCAACTTCCACCCCCTCCTCCTCCCCAACTTCCACCCCCTCCTTCTCACTCCCTCCACCCTCCTCCCCACTCTCTCCTCACTCCCTCCACCCTCCTCCCCACTCTCTCCTCCTTACTCCCCGCACCCTTCTCCGCACTCCCTCCACCATCCTCCACACCCTCCCCTCTTTCCTCAATCCACCTCCTCTTCCTTTCTCTCTCCTCCTCACCCCTCCACCCCCCTTCCATCTTACACCTTCTCCCCACCTCTCCTCCTCCTCCTCCCCACCTCTCCTCCTCCTCCTCCCCACCTCTCCTTCTCCTTCTCCTTCTCCTTCCCACTTCTCCTCCTCTCCCTTATACAGTGATGCAATGGTGCTGGCTGACGTGTGGTGTGCTGGGGTCCCCCCCTCGCTAACACAATCATAGCCATGAATACCAGCCAAAACCACACACACACACACACACACACACACACACACACACACACACACACACACACAGCTTAGTCAAGCTGCTCAAGCCCTCGGCATCTTGGCTCAGTCTATATTTGTGTTCAGCACTATTCTGGGCTGATTGAATTCTGAATAATCAAAATGAAAGAAAGCCAAAAAATAATAATTTTGCGAGTTTAATAAATCAGCCTCGGATTTTCTTTACGATCTGTAACTGCATTGTTACAGAATCTCTGCACCGTGTCCACGTACAATCCGAGCAAAAGCTAAATACAATGAAATGAGGAAAAACCACACCCAGAAGGAAGCAGGAGCTCAACCTAGTCACCACGGTCGCTGCCACCCCACCTAACCAGCTCCAAATCTCCAAATCACCACTTCCAAACCTCACCAACTCCAAACCTCTGAACCCCACCACCTCCAAACCTCACAACCTTCAAACCTCTTAACCCCACCACCTGCAAACCTGACCACCTCCAAACCTTTGAACCTCACCACCCCCAAACCTCTAAACCTCACCACCTCCAAACCTCATCAGCACCACTCGAATCCATACTCAAAAATCTGAAGTAATCTTAGCAAACTGTTTCCCCCATTAGCTCTCAGAACGCTGGGATCGCACAGTCTGAGAAGCCTCCAGAGTCAGAATAGTCTCTGGGACTTTCTCAGATCAGCCTCGAAAAACTCTTTTGTCTCAAGAAGTAAACATTACCATGACAACACTATCAAGTAAACACCTTGAAAAATTGGACCATAGCACCAACCAACTCAAGGGGTAGAGGTTGTAAGCACCATGACTGGGCTTCAGCATGAACACATTCTGTTCGAGAGAGAAAGAGCTCTTAACATCACTGTGAAGGATCCTCCATCACCCGAAACACCCCCCACCCCCACCCACCTCAGAATCCCCCTACTTTTTTTTTCATCCAAAAAATAAATAAAAAATCATCAATCGTTTGTCTAAAATAGATTTTTTTTCTAATTCTTTTCACAAAATACATATTTTTAACCTTCTACATATTGAAATATATCCTGACATTTTTATTGCTTTTTTTTTCTCTTTTTTCTTTTTTTTTTTATTGCTTCTTTTCGCATTTTCCACAAAATTTTTGATTTACGTTTCCTACGTATTTTTCCTACACGTTTTTTTTTTTCTTTTTTTTTTCCCACAAAATTTTCCACATCTTTCACATTACCCCCCATTTTTCCAATTTTTCCAAATGTCCAGTTCTATTGACATTTTCTGTAAGATTTTCTTCAATGTCTCATTTTGTCGACAAAAAAAAGCATCGCATGAAGAAAAATTTTTCCACAAATTTACACACCAAAAAATCACAAATTTACATTTCCTCCTGCATTTTTCAAAAAAAATTTCTCAAATGTTTTTCCCGAACATTTAAATCTTCCTCGTTTTCTCATTTTTTAAATCTTTGACACTTCACACTCCAAAAATTATTTACACAAATTTCACAAATTAAAATTGCAATGAATTTGCGAACGATGGAAATGCGCCAAACTTAAGCGAGTAAAGCCGTGTCCTAACGGGTGCCCTCGAGGATGACGTCAATCTCCAGTCTCGTGATGGTGAAGCGTTTACAGGGGGACGTCTCGTCGAGGTGAAGGAGACCAGAGGACGTAAACGACCGATTAGCTCTGATTCATATGTGGTATTGTTTACAACGAATTGAACTGCTGTGTAACAATGCTAGCTCTTTATCCGCCTCTCTTTCTTTCTCTAGTGTCTATCTCTTTTTTTTGTCTTTGCTTTCGGTCTTTATGGAAGAGGATGGAATTGAGTGAGGGAACCTGCTGATTTCCACTCAGCTCAGTGTGCATCACCCCTCCCTCTGTCCCCTGTAGGTGTTATAAAGAGAGCGGGGATCGCAGTGTAATCTGTCCGGACTCATTTAGTTCCTGTCAGTCTGCACTTGCAACATGGATATTCTGTCTCACACACCTGTACTCACACACACACACACACACACACACACACACACACACACACACACACACACACACACACACACACACACACACACACACATTCTACACACATTCTACACACACTGCCACATATACTAGAATGGGGAATCCTGTTTGAGCATGGAAAATCCGATTTCTTTTCTTTAAGACGGATTTCTCAGGACGGATTTATAACCATTCAGGAAAGTAGTGTCATCTGTTAGATAATATATTTTTTTAAATAAATAAATACATTTATATATATATATATATATATATATATATATATATATATATATATATATATATATATATATATATATATATATATATATATGAAACATTCAAACCTGGAAAAAACTAATCGTGAGAGAACAAAGAATTTTCTGGACTCGCAATCCGCTTTTCGAAAAAAAAAAAAAAAAAAAATTAATAAAAACGCTACAAAAATTTGGATTCGGACGTCAGTAAAGATGAATGCGGATATTTGCAGGTTTCTCATTTTTGGAATTGTGCTGATGATCCCATTATAGATTCTCTCGATGCAGAATTCGAGACGTCCCTCGTCCCGCTTTGGGACAGCAGGGGTTGAGGACAGACTAGGATTTGATCAAATGCAACTTTTTCACGCCGTGAAAACGTTTTTCCGAAAGCGAAAGGTTGCCGAGTCGGGGTTCCAGAGCGTGCAAGTGTGCAGCAGCGGCGTACCTTTTTCAGCGCAGACCCAGAACCGTGTCCTAATTTAGCACCGTATCTATTTCTGTCTGAGCCTTGGGGGAATACCTACATTTGTCAAAGGGAGTGTGTGTGTTCACGTTCGTGTGTGTGTGTGTGTGTGTGTGTGTGTGTGTGTGTGTGTGTGTGTGTGTGCGTGTGTGTAGGTGAAGAGCGAGCACGGTACGGTTGCTGAATACTAAGAGATACTCGACTAAGTGTAACAATCAGGCGCTTTCGGTCAACGCAATAGCACACTTACTCGAACCAAGGGCTCCCCTTTAGCATCCTAATAATCGCACACACACACACACACACACACACACACACACACACACACACACACACACACACACACACTTTTCACTACGACCCAAGACAAATACCCTCTACAAAATCTCCACCACCAGGATTCATTGTAAAAAAAATGCTTTCCAAACAAAGACCAAACAAGACTAAAGCAACACACACCAAAAAAAAGAAAAAAGATGGCTAGATCTGTGTGTGAAGTTTACGTTTATGGAAGAAGGGGCGTGTAGGATGCATTCGGCTTCACTCACCTCAACCTCGCTCTCTGTCCTTGCTGGAGCTGTGGGAAGGATTGGCTCTGAGCAGGCGAGCTAGTGCACACTGAGACAATGGAGAGGAGAGAGAGAGAGAGAGAGAGAGAGAGAGAGAGAGAGAGAGAGAAAGGGATGGGGAGGGGAGGAGAATGAAGGAGAGTGAAGGAGCGAAGGAGTGAGTGAAGGAGGGGGTGCCCAAGGAGAGGGTTTTGAAGTAGATGGCCAATCAGTGGAGAAATCAGCACGGGCTATCTGACGAAACGCCTGTGGATTAGCGATGTACGGCTTTCAGAAGAAGGAGAAAAAATGTGAAGAGAAAGAGAGAGGGAGAGGGACGTTGGTGAATAAATGAGAATGTGAGAGTCAGGAAACACAATGAAAGAGTGCAGGTACAGCGTGTCTCTTTTTCTGTATTGCAGAAGTGTGACCAAAGGTCAAAAGGTGCAGCTTGAAAAAAAATAATAAAATCAGGAACGAAGTCTTCGCCACTCTTTCTCACGGAATGGCATGGACGGCAACTCGTACTTGCTCCGGAATCCGGAGCCCTCCCAGCCCTCCCTCTTTCCCTCCCTCCCTCCTTCCTTTCTTCCTTCCTTCCCTGATCCCAGCGTTCTCTCTGCTTTAATCTCCTCAGGGGTCCCACTGTCTCTCTCCGTATACCGTATATCGGCTCCGGATCATCAAGCGCTACGTCTTGGGTGGTTCAACATGCCCCCCTATACACCCCCCACCATCACACCATCACACCTCCACACCACTCTCCACCCCTCCACATCACCTCTTTTTACCCACAGATAATACAAGGGGATTGAAGAGGGGGGAGAAAACACCACTTTCAGCAAGAAAAAAAAAAAGCCCTGCACCAGGTGTTCTGTCCGGATTGGCCACTCGTCTGGATCGGGAAGAGCGCAGGCAGACAATCTCCAGCTCCAATTATTTCAGCCTCAAAAGCCGAAAAAGAGGACAAGGGTCTGAAAAAAAGGCCTTTTGGTGTGTGGAAAGGAATGAAATGGAATGAAAAGTGCTTTTCAGCGTTCGGCTAAAGTCCTGAGAATTTTACACAATTAGAAGGAAAATGTCCCAAACCGTTCCTCTGAGGGTGAGGGAGGGAGGGATGGAGGAAGGGATGCAGCGAGGGATGGAGGGAGCGCGAGGTTCAGAGGTTGTCAAGGCCGGGGAAAAAAAAATCGAGTGTGCAAGTTTGTACAGAAGATAGTTTCTCGCTCCCCGAGATGAAGAAGCTAAAAGAAAAACAAACAGACCCCCCCCCCAAAAAAAACGAGGATGGATTGGTTTTCTTTCAGCAGCTGCCCCGTTCGGTGCGGGTCTTTTCTTCTTTTTGGCGTTTTGTTCTCGCATGGAGAGCTCTCGCCGGGACGATCCATCACACGGACAGGAAGAACGAGTGCAGTGCACCGAGTCTCGGCAGGTGCTGCATCCGTCTCTCTCTTCCCCGGACGGACAAAGCTCTCCCCCCTGCTCCTTCTCTTCTTTTCTTCATCCTCTCCTCTCCCAGCTCTCTCCGGCTGCTCATTTTCTTTTCCTTGGCCCTCACACACACACACACACACACACACACATACACACAGAAATGAGTGGGAAAGTGATGTGTGGGATAGAGTAAGACACGTGGAATAAATGTAAAAAAAAAAAAAAACAGCAGGGTGACACACCAAAAAAAAAAAGATGGTGAGGGAGGAGATGAATGAAATCATATAGAAGTGAGTCGTCTGAGGAAAGGAGGGAGGGAACGAGGGAGCAAAGGAGGATGTAAGCGAGTTCTCCTGTCCCACACTCTCACTCCCCCATGCCTGGGAAAAAAAGTGTGGGAGAGATGAAGTGGTGGAGGTGGCGGTGATTCAGTCGACAGCCTTCTCCCATCCTATTCGCTCTGTGCTCCCGAAAAAGAAAACCGGCTCATCCGCACCTCTCCTCCCTACCCTCCTCTCCTCCCTGTTAACCCCCCCCCCTTTCATTCTTTCTCGTTCTCTTTTTCTCTCTCGCACACGTTCAGTTCATTACAATTCACCGCTTCTTACTGTGACACGCTTCACTAACCCACTCAGTGAGCCCAGGCGAGGCGAGACACTGAATTCTAATGCAGGGGAAAGAGAGAGCAAAAGAGAAAGAGAGAGACAAACAGGGGAAAGCAAGAGCAGACCAGCAGGTGTCCTCTCTTTCGTTTCGTGCCCATCTGTCTAAAAAAGAGCCCAGCCCTACCAGAGCATGCTCTATTTTGTTCGCTTTAGTCCCTTCTTCCACAAGCCAAGTGAGATGAAGAAGAAGAAAAAAAACCACGTTCAAAGGCAGGGCCACACACAGGAGTGAGAACAAATAATCCAAACTGCCCAATGAAGGAGAAAAATACCTTCTTTTTTATAGGAAGGGGGGCAATTGGGTCAAAGGGTGCAAAGTCTATTTTTGCTATTAATCTGGATACTTATACTCAGTGCCGCTGAACGCTGGGACTGTAAGAGTAAACAAACCTGTGCTGATGCGATGGGTGGCCAGATAGTGTTTTTTTCTCCTCTGACACATCTCAGCTGGGTCCTCCTACTGATACGGAGGAAAATGAGAACACGTTGAGGTGTAGAAATTGAAAAATGAGTGACAAAACCTCCAAAAATGTAAATTTTTATGTTCATGAAAGGCATTTGGAAGACGTCCTTATAGAAAGCTTATATTTATATTACAACTGAGCAGTTGAAGGTTAATGCTTAAGGGCCATTGCAGCTTAGTGGTGCTGGGATTTGAACTCACGACCTTCTAAAGGGGGAGTGGTGGCTCCAGCGGTTAAGGCGCTGGGTTACCGATTGGAAAGTCGGGGGTTCAAGCCCCGGTATCGCCAAGCTGCCACTCTTGGGCCCTTGAGCAAGGCCCTTAACCCTCTATGCTCCAGGGGACCCTTGTGAGAAAGATAAATCAAGGACCGTGACGTCGGAGCGACGTGGGGCCACCTTCCCGTGGGCTCACCACCTTAAGGGGTGAGCTGGGGACCGGTGCTGAGAGGATTGGGCAGCAGTCGAAGGCGGGGGCCTTGACAGCCCGATCCCTGGACACGGAGAAGTGTCTGGGGAATCTGTTTAGACTGCTGCCCCCGCGACCCGAATTACGGATAAGCGGGAGAAGATGAGATGAGATGAGACCTTCTAAACACAAGTCCAACATCTTCACCATTTAGCGACCTCCTTCCCACCACTATTCCCCTTCCCACTATTTAAAAGCAGTGGTGCACAGTAACAAAGTAAATGCAATTGATTACTGTACTTACGGTACTGTGCTGGTTTTGCGCCACTTCATGAAGATTTCGGACCTTCAAAGAGAAGATCTCTGACTCCGTGAGGATCCCGAGGCATCTAGCGTTTGCGCCAGCTCGGTTGGATTCCACTTTATGAAGATTTTAGACATTTGAAAATAAACAACGTCTTAAATCAGTTCTCAAAAAACCTTCTACATATGCTGCTTTTTCATCATTGAGCGTTTAAAGGCTCGGGCATGAAGGAGTTGGTGTTGAATTTATAATGATCTCAGATGTTAACCTAATTTATGAGTTGCTCAGGAGCTCCTACTGACTGTATAAGAAAGAACATTACTCATAATTACACACTCCAGTGCTAATTATAATATTTCTCACTCTCCAGTGTTTGTAATGTTTTAATGATTTATAATCACACTCTTGGTGTCACCCAAATGAGGACGGGGTTTGCCTTTCTCAAGGTTTCTTCCTCATACTATATGAAGGGCATATCCCTTGCCACAGTCGCCCCAGGTTTGCTCTCTGGGGATAAATACACAAGCATTTAAATGTAAGTAAATTTTAATTTAGCATTCTTACATTCTTTAAAGCTCCTTTGTCCATTGTAAAAGCTATAGAAATAAAATTCTATTGAATTTTACGTCTTTATATCATAGCACTGCCTCATAGACCGCTCTTTTACAGAACATAAATGTAAAATTAGCTTCTTATATAAACAACAACAAAAACAATCAATACACTCCCAGTCCACTGTACTTTCCTGTAGTTATCCAATCAGCCAATCAGGAGGCAGCAGTACAATTCAAATAAACCTACAGATTGTCTGTTAGTGATCACATCGAACCTCAGAATGTAAAACATTGGTGATTTTAGTGCCAGATTTTGCTGATTCAAGCATTTCATGAGCTTCTGATCTCCTGGGATTTTCTCACAGAACAGTCTCTAGAGTTTATGCAGAACAGGAGCGAAAATAGCGACAGTTTTTTGGGTGGAAATGCGAATAAGAATGTTGATCAGAAAGATGAGAGAAAAAGATCTATGTTGTTTTAAGCTTCCACGAAGGAAATACCTCAAATACCCTCAAGTACCTCAAATGATAACTCGTGTTAGCTTTGAGGTTAAAGGTGTAGGGTTATCGCCCAAGATGCCACACTTGGGCCCTTGAGCAAGGCCCTTAACCCACTGTGGCTGACTGCAGCTTTCTAACATTGCTGAAATATGTGAAGAAAGAATTTCATTGTCCTGAAAAGTACACGTGAGTAACATAAAGTCCTTTTCACCTTTACAATCATGATCTGCTGGAAAGCATTGCAACATGGAAGTGGAAGCACTTCAACAGCAGAAGACCTCATCAGGTTCCTGTCCTGGAAACCAGGAACAGGAATTTTTTGCCTTTCAGTGGTTCACTTATTTCTTAAAGGCAGATGTAGAGGACAGGGGGGGTGTGGAGAAGGATGATCCGCCTTGGCGACCCCTAATGGGAGATGCTGAAAGAAGAAGAAGAAGAAGAAGAAGAAGAAGAAGAAGTGGTTCACTTATTCCTGAGATTAATTTCTGCTCACCCTGGTTGTAAAGAGCGATTATTTGAGTTGCTCTATTCTTTTATTCAATCTGCCCATTGTTTATCAGACCTCTCTAGGATGTAGCCTTCTGCTGTTGTAGCTCATCAACCTCAAGGTTCGACGAGTTCTGCGTTCTCATAAGCTTTTCCACTTAATACAATCGGTGATTATTTGAGTTACTACAGACTTCGTCACACCATTGTGTGTAAAGAGAATTTACAGGAAAATGCAGAAAAATCGCGGGACATCAGCAGGTTGAGCAAACTCAGATCAGCCAATCTACCTGTAACCATGCCATGAAAAAGGCGCATAAATCTCACCTTTTTTTAAATTCTAATTTTGAAGTAAACATTACAGTATATCAGACGTATGATTTGATGAATTGTGATGCTGCTTGGTGATTGGTTGATTTGCATCATTACACATAGAAGAAGGTCTACAGGTGTTTGATTTTTCAAGTTACTTTGTAGCATGAACGTAGTTTTAAAACCACTCAATTCCAAGTTTTGGAAGTGGAAGCTCAGTGGGTTACTGATCAGAATGATCGCCAGGAATGTGAACACTACTTTTCTTTACATGTGGGCTGCGCTGTCTATGATGCTGTTGTTCAATGCTCCAAATATCCATATCTGTTCCATTATTCAAATTTTGCCAGATCCTGAAGCGAATGTACAGTATGTACACTAAAATTAGGCTTGTGAAGCTGTTCGTTTTAGCTGGTTGGTTAAAGCTCTAATCGGAAAGTCACGGGTTTAAGCCCCAGTATTGCCAAGCTGCTACTCTTGGGGCCCTTGAGCAAGGCCCTTAACCCTCCAGGGGTGCTTTATCATGACCGACCCTGCACTGATCCTAACATCGCTGGTGTGCGAGGTAAAAAGCACATTTTATTGGTGTAAGTCTGAGAATTGGTAGCTCAGTTGATACAATGATGGACTTCTGATCTGAAGGTTGTGAGTTCTAATCCAAGCACCACCACATTGATACTGTCTCTAAACCCTAAAAACAAAAAAATGACCATTAAAAGTTTCTCTGGAAGATGGGTGTCTACCAAATGCTGTATATATATATATATATCAATGCACATCAAATACATGCCCAGCATTTTTGTTTCTTCAGCTAGATAACCTTCGTAACAAAGTTATAACCACTAACAAAGTTAACAAAATGCGTACATACTTTACCTAAAACCGGTGGTTTGTCGAATTTCATTTCTTCGTGTGTACTGTACAGCATTCCGGCTTTGTGTGGAACAGTGTGGAAAATGATCAAACAGCTGGAAATTTGTAAGCGCCGAGACCGAGCCTGAGTGTTGGCATTTGATAAATGATTAAACAAACGTCGTCCATTTTGCGGATTTATTTATTTTATTCGGGTTTTTTTAGGACTTTAATGTTGCTCATAGATCAATTTCAAAGTGGTAAGGCTTTGAGTTTGCTGTTTAGATACACACGATGGGAGGAGGATGATAGGATGATAGGAGGATTATTCTATTTGAAATGTCGCCATAATAATCTCACTGAATATATGAATACTGGCAATTCAGCTTTTTTGTCTTATATATGGCAATGTTGAGGCGGAAAAAATATAGGGGTTATGATCATTTTCGGAAACCATAATTTAAAAAAAAACGGCTGGATAATGTGTGAAATTTACATTTAAATATGTTTAAAATGGTTTTAAATGAGGAAATAAAAAATAAGGTCATTTTGAATTTCATGGCTGCAACACGTCTTGAAAAAAAAAGAAAAGGGACGGGGGGGCAACAAACGTCTGGAAAAAAAATGAGCGTTTATACAAATAAAACTGTTGGAGAAACATTTTGCAATTAATGCGTATATAAATATCTTAGAGAGGCAAAATCTCTCAGAAGTAAAGGGCAGAGCTTTGTTGTTTACCAATTGTGGAACAGTTTCAGAATAATGTTCCTCAACTTAAAATTCCAAGGGCTCATGAACACCTCCAGAATTCATTATCTGTAAACACAAATGCAGGTTTAATCTCATTTTACGCAGTTTCCCACAATTTTAGAATTGGGGTTGTACGTAAGATTGGCATATAAATGTTTATCGTCACCTGATGACACGTGACTGGAAGTTTGGTGGGTCCTCACTGACGTTCCAACCGCAGTAAAAGTGACCCGATCGAGTGCTAGTCACGTAAATAAGCGTGGAAACGAGGATAAGTGTGGTCTCAGATCACTGATGTGATAAGTGAAGGTCTGATGCAAAAAAGCATCCGACCCTTTCACGGCTCTAATTCGGGTCTGAAATGTGAATTATGCAAATCGAAGTGATATTAGTGCACTGACAGATCATTGTTAGCGTCCAGCCAGTGTGACTGATCGCCCGGTTAAGCTAATTCGCAACCAATCTCGGTTTGATCTTTGACCGAAACTGATATTTCAGCTCGTAATAATTACACTGCATCAAACAAATCCACAAATTCCAACGAAAGGGCAAAGCGAGCAATATTCTAGACTATGTGCTAGTCACTAGGAGAACGTTTGCTCCTCTGAAATGTCAGACAATATCGCGAACCGGCCCTTGGTGACCTCCTGTGGGAATTGTGCTTATTACGATTAAAAAGTCATTATTGCTCACTGTCGAAGTGTCGATGCCTATTTCAGAGATATGACTGACAATAGTGACAAGCCTGCAGGTGTGTGTGTGTGTGTGTGTGTGTGTGTGTGTGTGTGTGTGTGTGTGTGTGAGTGTGTCTGGATTGATGACGAACGATTTTCTTTCTCTTTCGGTCTCTCTCCTTCTTTCTGCTGTTGTGTATACATAGATTAGGGATGCAATAAAACTGTCATGGGGAACGTGCCTGTCACTGCGCTTGATTCGTGCAGGAAGCGATTGAGCTGCACACGAACACACACACACACACACACACACACACACACACACACACACACACACACACACACGTACGTGCAATGTAACCCTACTATGCCCAAGGCTTCCCGGCCCCGGCTTCCATTTAATTAAAGTAGGATTGAGCTTCGAATCGTTCAGTACATTCTTCAGCTCCTGATAAGATGCTAACACAATGATTTACCAGGAATTTGAACACTGCTTTTATTCACATGTGGGCCGCACTGTCTATGACGCTATTGTTCGATTCTCCAAATATCCATATCTGTTCCATTATTCAGATTTTGCCAGATCCTGCAACAAATGTGGCCACTAAATCTTACTACTCTAAACTGAAAATCCTCTCAATTTAGAGTCTTAACTAGAGATGCTTAAACTTAATCAGGCCTGGGAAGCAATTATTTTCCGCCCAAATGTAGTCAGTATTAATATAAATAAAATAAACAAAGAGTCAAGTCAAGATTAAATAAATAAATGAATAAAAATAAAATGATCAATAGTAATGCAAATAATTAACTTAGACTAAATACTAAAAGTGGTACCTCACTGGTTGAACTCGAACTGGTTCAAACCCCAGTATCGCCAAAATGCCACTTTTGGGTCATTGAGCAAGGCCATTAACCCTCTGTGCTCTAAGGGGGCTGTATCATGGCAGACCCTGCACTCTGACCCCAGCTTCCTAACATCGCTAGGATATGTGAAGAAAAGATTTCACTCTGCTGTAATGTATATTTTACCAGATAGAAACCAGTTAAAACACCATGACACTGACCAGGCAGTTACTAAGGTCTTGTTTGTCCAGCCAACTTCATATCTAACCTCATGTACATAAAAGTAAAAAACATCCAGCTTGGGTTGTGTCCCATAGGATCTCAGTCCTGATGCACACTTTTAGCCCCCACCAGATTTAAAAAAGGATATGAGAAAATAATAGTGTACACATTACTAATATGTGTATTTGGAGAACATGATGCAAGTTTTCTATCTCTGCATTCTGATTTAGCATTACTTTAGCATTGGATTTTGTTCTATTCTTTGTGAATAGACGGCTATTTGCTGACCAAATGCACTACTGGTCAGTCAGGCAAAAGAAACTGGCAGTGACAAAGAAGCCAATAAGGAGTCATTATCCCTGAAGTCCTGGACACCCGCAGCATCGATACTACACACTTCATGGTAAACTACCTGCACAATCACTATATGCCAACTTCTTTATTTCCTTCCTTCCTTCCTTCTTTCTGTTCCATTACTGCCTGACAGATGTCTCAAGATGCATACCGAAAAGCACAGCTGTATCAGATGGATAACAAGCAAAAGAAAAAAAACGTTGACAGGAGTATTTACTGTTTGAGGATGATTTGAAATGCCATGTAACAGACACACAGAGATGCAATGTAACCAATGAGATCTTTCAATATATAAAAACCACCAACAGAAAATACCAATAACTGGGCTTTGATCCCATTGATCGGGAAAGTCGCTGTAACCTTGGAGTCCAAGTTGACAGGTTTACAGCATTGACTCACCATTGACCTGGATACACTAGCAAATGTAACGCATTATTGTAAAACCTGGTGTGTGATGGTGTGAGGATTGAAGTACAGAGTCAAGTGCTAACTTTATTTTTACACTTTAGTTTCACTCTTCACTGATTTGCACACAACTTAGTGCTGCTCTGGTTTCGCTTTCTCTGTGAAAAAACGAAACAAAGAACACTGCTAACACGCTAACCGCCATTTTTTTTTAGCCTCCTCTCCCACTGTAGCCCCTTGACACAAAACCCTTGAGTGGGCTACACTGCTGTTTTAAAAAAACACCACTGTCTAAGATAGACTGTTGCCATTGGTGCAACCCTGAGTGGAATACAGTGGAATTTCACACACAGCCCTGACTGAGGTACACTACAGACCCTTAATTAGCAGAGGTGGCAAAAGTACACACATCCTTCACTCCAGTAGAAGTGCAGAAGCTAATGTTTTAAAAGACTCTGGTAAAAGTTAAAATTCTGACTACACTTTTTCACTCAAGTTAAAGTAAAGAAGTTAGTGCTCTGACACGTACTTAAGTAAAAAGTAGTCATTATGACTACTGTTTTAGTGTCAAGCTGGTAACTGGACGTCACGTCATATTAATATTAGGGCTGTCAATCAAATAAAAATATTTATTTGTGATTAATCACACGGTTGAGTTAAGTCACGTTTAATCGTAACTAAATCGCACATTTTTATCTGTTCTAAATGTACCTTAAATAAATACTTGAGTTTTAAATACTGTAATCAACATGGACATGAACAAATATTGGTGCTTTATGCAAATGTATATTTATTTTTGATAAAATCAGACTCAACATATAGCATAAGGACAAAATATTCTTTTTCTTCTCCCTCCTTTTCCACACGGACAGTTAATGAGGTATTACCGGAGACACTGTACCTCTTCTAACTTTCATACCGAATACAAGAAAATATTTGTTTTCGATGTGAATTGGTTTATTTAAAAGTTGACATTAAATTGTGTGCATCAAGGGAGATTTTGGTGCTGATTTGAGACTTGGCGCATCAGTAAAACAAATATTTACTAATTAAAAGTTTATTAATTTATTTATTAATTACATCTGAATAAAGAAAGGACGTGAATAAACATGTGTTGGGCTGAATATTAAAATTTCACCTTTCATATTTATACATTTTTTATCTTTAATAATTACAGGTTAATTTTGACAGCTGTAATTAATATATTATTAGAAACAAATTTCAAATTGTGTTACCTCATAAATGTATCCAGGCTGAACAACCACCATATAAAACTCAAGCAGAGAAAATGTGATGATCAGGTGATCAGGAATGTCTCTGTTCTCAGTCATGTTTGCATCACTGACTCCCTCTGTCTCATCCACATTAACCCCAGACTTCTTATTACCTTCTGCCGAGCTTGTTGTTGGCTTCGTAAACTAGTCTACGTCTGTGGTGTGTGAAAGCCAGGAAATGATACACCAGTGATAGATTGAAAAAGCAGCTCAATGACAAGACAAATATTAACATTTTACCAAATAGATTAAAACTAAATTAATCAGTCTGGTTTATAAATGTAAGAAGTAGAAATGACAGATATTTGTGTAAAAATGTAATGAGTGAAAGTAAAAAGTCCAAAAAATAAATAGTGAAGTACTGATACCAGCAAAATCTACTTAAGTACAGTAATGACATATTTGTACTTCGTTACTTCGCTCTTCTGCTAATTAGACAGGAACCTCTTTAGCAAACCGCTAATTGATGTCCTGACACTGCTGACTGGCACACACTGTTGTTAGGAGAACTCTACTGACACAACAGTGACTGAAAAACCCCACCTATTTCACCACCACACATCATTAAAAGGGGTACATTGTTGTCTGTTAAAAACAGATTACTGACTGAAGTCAATTGGATTGCAAAGCTGAGAAGGAGACACCACCGAGAGGGATACGCTTCTGCCTGAGAGATATCTCATGAGTGGGAAACTGACTTTGGCATACCACTGCATGAGATAGACTTTTTTTTAACAGTCATTTGCACGGTCAAGTCGATTATAATATCGTGTCACTGTTTAGGGTTAATTAACCTGGTCGGTCAAGAGTGTGCACCCACTGCCCGGAGAATTACCCTCACTCAAACACCCAGAAAGAAGGGGCGGGGGTTGGTTGACATAACCTCAGCCTTCAGGGTTTCCAGTAGGAGAAGTGACGGAACCCGGAGTGACATCATGTCAGATAGGAGAACTGAATTCAAATGAAATTTAAGGATGCCAAAAGAAGGACTAAGGAGCCCAATTCAGAAATAAGAGAGAAGACAGTACAGGCTAATGCATTTAATCAAATAAGCAAGTATAACACTTAGATTATGCTATGTTGCTTGCTATGCTATTACACACAGCGCAACGATATTACTTTTTCTCTTTAACTAACTTACATAACACTATAACTGTTAGTATGTAGTTTATCATAATGTGTGTAGCTAGCAACAAAACAATTAGAAACCTAGCTAGTCTGGATCAGAGTTAAACAGCACTTATTGATTTGGTTAACTTTAATTGAGGTGATGTCAAAAAAGTTTTCTGTGATTGTTCTGATGAGGTCAGTACAGCTGATGACGTCCAGTGCAGCTTAAAAGGATTATTTAAAAGACATATATATTATAGCGATATACACAGATCAGGCATAACATTTTGACTGGTGATCATCATAGGACATGTTAGTGGGTGGGAAATATTTATTAGGCAGCAAGTAAATATTTTATCCGCAAACTCGATGTGTTAGAAGCAGGGAAAATGGGCGAGCGTAAGAATTTGTGCGAGTTTGACGAATTGTGATGTTTAGATGACTGGGTCAAAGCATCTCCAAAACTGCAGCTCTTGTGGGATGTTCATGGTCTGCAGTGGTCAGTGTCTATCAAAAGTGCTCCAAGGAAGGAACAGTGGTGAACCGGCGACAGGGTCGTGGGTGGACGAGGCTCATTGATGCACGTGGGGAACGAAGGCTGGTCCGTGTGGTCTGATCCAGCAGACAAGCTCCTGTAGCTCAAACTGCTGAAGAAGTTCATGCTGTTAATATTAGACAGGTCAGGACAGTTTTGGCAGCAAAAGGGGGACCATCACAATGACAAACGTCTGACTTTAATACAATATAGTAGTCTGGAATAAAGTGTAGATTTGGTACACTATTAACTGAAACCAGAGAGACACCACTGACTAATACACCACCGAGTACATTACCATCAGAGATGAGAAATAACGAAGTATAAATATTTAGTTACTGTACCTATTCAACACTATTTTTCGGACATTTTTAACACAAATATCTTTTTACTTTAGTTTTATTCTATTTAGTGACATTCTTATTGACTTCTTATTACGCACCGTTTTCAGCCCATCAACCTGTTTCTTGTCATTGCACTGCTTCTTCAATCTACTACTAGTGTATCATTTTCTGGCTCTCACACACCACAGACGTAGGCTAGTTTACGAAGCCAACAACAAGTGCGGCAGAAGGTAATAACAAGTCTGGGGTTAACGTGGATGAGACAGAGGGAGTCAGTGACATAAACATGACTGAGAACAGAGACATTCCTGGTCACCTGATCATCAGCATCTTTTCTCTGCTTGTATTCTATATGGTGGATGTTCAGTCAAATTCTTCTATATTAATAAATGAATATGATGTGAGGTCCAGTTACCAGCGTTTTACCCACTAAAACAGGTAGTAGTAATGATTTAATTAAGTACATGTCAGAGCCCAAACCTCTTTACTTTAATATGAGTAAAATAATGCAGTCAGAACTTTAATTTCAAATCTGTACTTTTTCCATCTCTGATCACCACACATTACCGATAAACTGTTGACTGGGAAAGTTAGAGGTACATTCTAGACAATTGCTAAGGAGCAGGCACCCCTGATTAGAATACACTGTTTGCTGAAAGTTATACCATTGAGCAGACTTTGATACACCACTGAGTGAATACCCAGTTGACCCAGACCCCGCTGATTAGGATACACTGCTGGCCAGGTGCACTGTTAATCAAACCCCATTAATCTGGACCTACCGCTGAGACACATGGTGACACATTGCTGATTAAACACTCCGCTGACTGGGATACAGTATGGACTAGCTACAGGCTGTAAAACCATCTTGCTAATTCCACAGGAAATATTTTGACACATTTCCATATGCAACATGTTATCTTCTTTTGTTTTCTGCTTCAAAGAAACCGTAGCTGCTGCTGCACTTAAAAATGTGGGCGCTAAAAATGGGTGGATCTTTGAAGCTCCGCGTGTCGGTCTCCTGCAGTGAAAAGAAAACATTGTTTTAGTAGGCTTGGGGGAATGAAGAAAATCTAACGGGCTACAGTTCTTTTCAAAGTATACATCTCTTAAAGCATCCAAGTCGCATCATCCAGCCTCACTTGTAGCCAGTCCGGCGCATGTTTATTTCTTGAGAAAGCACCAGCTAGGCAGGTGTCTGTCTCATTTTAGCTCATTTTAGGAGCATGACTATGAATATTTAGGAACTTCCTGTAGTGCCTTCTTTTCTTTTAGCTGTCAAAGCACAGCATGAAGTCAGGGAGTCAATCAACCCCCGTCTTTCTTTTCTAGAATTTTAGCTGAAGAGCAGTAAGTACAAAAAAATGTAGTATAAAGTAAGGATAATCCACTGCAGTGGAGCTGGACTTTCACTTCAGGTATAATTTTACTCTTAGTTCTCCTTAACCACAGTTAGAAAACAATTGTTCTAAGGGCATTTTCATATACTATGATCAATTTGGGGCAAATTGGAGGCAAGGTTTCAAATTGCACAGGTTTGTTTTGACATGGAGAAATTCAAATAGTTAACCAAATAGAAAAATATATATTTTTGTACAGTCTGGAAATCGCAAAATCCTGATAATGGCACAGAAATCCTTGATCAAGACTCCAACTAAGAAACCTGGCCATGGAACGGGTGGCATACACTCTGTCCTCTATTAATCAAGGACACAGAAGGCATGTGTGAGCTCAGGTATGCAGAAGAGTGCAGATATCTATTTCATGAAAGTATACTACACTACCCTGAGACACAACATGAACAACAGATTAGAAGATGCCGGTTTCACATGACTCCATGGAAGCATGCGATATTCAAAAACTTTTCGGGTTGGTCGTCATTTGATAGGTTAGACTAAATTGGTGGGTGGTTATCTGGGGGAAAAAAGATCCCTCTCCCAGGAAACCACACAATACTCAAGCAGTGTAGAAGGTCTCCCAGAAAACCACTCTTCTTCAGTTTCAATACTCAAGCAGTGTAAAAAGACTGCAAGGTCATCAAATTTAAGGTCAAAAGATTTAAACTAGGCAAGTCTTGTGATCTCATCTGCAGTCCATAGTGGTTAAGGCTCTGGGTTACTGATTGGAAAATCGCAGCCCTGGCTTTGCCAAACTGCACCCCTTGGAGGCCCTTGAGCATGGCCCTTTACCCTTTGGCTCCAGGAGCGCTGTACCATGGTTGACCCTGTGCTTTGACCCCAGCTTCCTAACATTGCTTGGATATACAAAAGAAGTAATTTCACTATTATGTAAAGTACATGTGAGAAGTATAAATCACCTTTTCTTTTCAGAAAAATCATAACCCTTATTAATGGGTTCCACCTTTAAATTTAAAGCAGAATGTAATCCGACTAGTTAAACCAATCAGAATCTGATGCATAGGAGCAGATACAGTGAGGAAAATAAGTATTTGAACACCCTGCTATTTTGCAAGTTCTCCCACTTAGAAATCATGGAGGGGTCTGAAATTGTCATCGTAGGTGCATATCCACTGTGAAAGACATAATCTAAAAAAAATCCAGAAACCACAATTTATGATTTTTAAACTATTTATTTGTATGATACAGCTGCAAATAAGTATTTGAACACCTGTCTATCAGCTAGAATTCTGACCCTCAAAGACCTGTTAGTCTGCCTTTAAAATGTCCACCTCCACTACATTTATTATCCTAAATTAAATGCACCTGTTTGAGGTCGTTAGCTGCATAAAGACACCTGTCCACCCCATACAATCAGTAAGAATCCAACTACTAACATGGCCAAGACCAAAGAGCTGTCCAAAGACACTAGAGACAAAATTGTACACCTCCACAAGGCTGGAAAGGGCTACGGGGAAATTGCCAAGCAGCTTGGTGAAAAAAAGGTCCACTGTTGGAGCAATCATTAGAAAATGGAAGAAGCTAAACATGACTGTCAATCTCCCTCGGACTGGGGCTCCATGCAAGATCTCACCTCGTGGGGTCTCAATGATTCTAAGGAAGGTGAGAAATCAGCCCAGAACTACACGGGAGGAGCTGGTCAATGACCTGAAAAGAGCTGGGATCACCGTTTCCAAGGTTACTGTTGGTAATACACTAAGACGTCATGGTTTGAAATCATGCATGGCACGGAAGGTTCCCCTGCTTAAACCAGCACATGTCCAGGCACGTCTTAAGTTTGCCAATGACCACTTGGATGATCCAGAGGAGTCATGGGAGAAAGTCATGTGGTCAGATGAGACCAAAATATAACTTTTGGGTCATAATTCCACTAAACGTGTTCGGAGAAAGAAGAATGATGAGTACCATCCCAAGAACACCATCCCTACTGTGAAGCATGGGGGTGGTAGCATCATGCTTTGGGGGTGTTTTTCTGCACATGGGACAGGGCGACTGCACTGTATTAAGGAGAGGATGACCGGGGCCATGTATTGTGAGATTTTGGGGAACAACCTCCTTCTCTCAGTTAGAGCATTAAAGATGGGTCGAAGCTGGGTCTTCCAACATGACAATGACCCGAAGCACACAGCCAGGATAAAAAAGGAGTGGCTCTGTAAGAAGCATATCAAGGTTCTGGCATGGCCTAGCCAGTCTCCAGACCTAAACCCAATAGAGAATCTTTGGAGGGAGCTCAAACTCCGTGTTTCTCAGCGACAGACCAGAAACCTGACTGATCTAGAGAAGATCTGTGTGGAGAAGTGGGCCAAAATCCCTCCTGCAGTGTGTGCAAACCTGGTGAAAAACTACAGGAAACGTTTGACCTCTGTAATTGCAAACAAAGGCTCCTGTACCAAATATTAACATTGACTTTCTCAGGTGTTCAAATACTTATTTGCAGCTGTATCATACAAATAAATAGTTAAGAAATCATATATTGTGATTTCTGGATTTTAGTTTTTTAGATTATGTCTCTCACAGTGGACATGCACCTACGATGACAATTTCAGACCCCTCCATGATTTCTAAGTGGGAGAACTTGCGAAATAGCAGGGTGTTCAAATACTTATTTTCCTCACTGTAGGTAGCTCCCCATTCCTGAACATTTAACCAGATTTAAGAGGATTGAGTACCAGTTCTGTCGATTATTTCTGAACTTTAAAACAGGTGAAGTTCTTTAGAGAAATGTGACAGTCAAAATGTTCATAAGTAAACAGTGAAACTGCCGAGCTTTGATGTATTCCGACAAATAACTGCATGGCATATGTTCTGCATCTTCTTCGTTGTTTTTTTGCATAAGAGTGTACCTAGAGGCATTAGGCCTACGCTTTACCCGACAAATGCATTTGCATGGAAGCAATTTTCAAGCTACTGCTTGGATAAATATGAGCCCACACTCTAGCATTGTCAGCTTCTTTCATCACTTCTCTAATAAACAGACAGAAAGGCAAAGGCAAGAATAGGATCTCATTACGGTGTTGTATTAGTCAGATATTAAAGCCCTATCTTTCATGTGGGCCGAGGGGCATTTTCACACCCGCACTCCAATGTGTAAATTTCCCATAAATCACTCGGGGACATTCGCTTCACATGCCAGCCGTGAGAGGAAACCCCCCTCTGGGGAGACAAGTTCTCTTTCATTCCGCAATACTTTCTCTTTGCTCCGGCTTTCTCCTCCTTCGCCTCTCCGCCTCCTTTTCTTTCATCCACTTTCATCAGCTTGGTGTCACTTGAAAGGCAGCGGCTACAGAGGAGGCACGATGAGGCCTGTGTAAGTGAGGCTTCCTTCAGAAGATGTGTTACATGAATATAAAAAAAGCCCCAGTGTGAGAAGTTAACCAAGTGAATCGAGCAGTAATCCGTTAAGAATTCAGGCAGGTGGAGAGGAGCGCAGGTGTTTTATTTTTTTGTTTTGTTTTTTAAGAATCCGACAAACTGAAAAGAAGGTTGGACCTGAGAGATACGGTGGCACATAATTCCATCATGCACAGTGCTTCTTCTCTTTCTCTCCCACAGCTGTATGCTGGAGACACGGTTTGCTGCTCAATTTTCTGCTGCTCCCCTTTTGTTCTCGGGCCCCCATCTCCACGAGTGAGAATTCGAACCGTAGGAAAAGGCAGTCATGGTGCATGGACCGTGCACCAGAACGTGATAGAGTATAAAGTGTGCGAAATTCCTTTCATGAAGGACTGGGTTGCACATTTGCCCCTTTTTTCCCCCCTGAAAGCCAGAGCCAATTTTACGCACCCTTATCTGGCCCCCTTCTCTGGCAAAGTGCCTGTATCCTTATGGGTCGAAGGCAACGGGCCATTTGCCATGCTTGGTAACAGAGAGAGAGATAGCAGAGTGGGCTCACTGTGCTCCTTGGGGTTTCTCCCTTCAGTGTGGATCGGTGCCTCTCCCTCTGTTTCCATGGCAGCAGCTGGCTTTATTAAATTCCTACTCCAGATGCGACACGACAACCCCCTCCCTGCTTCCCCCACCACTCCTGCCATCATCAACACACCCTCTTCTGCAACTTCTTTCCACACACTTTGACCAGCTCGCAACCACCACCCATCCTAACCGCCTCCTCTTCCCTCCCCCCGAAACAACCAGGCGGGCAAGCATCCTGGCACGTTTTTAGTGGTTGTCAAAAATGAGAGATG
Source organism: Silurus aristotelis (assembly GCF_946808225.1). NCBI lineage: Eukaryota > Metazoa > Chordata > Actinopteri > Siluriformes > Siluridae > Silurus > Silurus aristotelis. Next base: position 9,738,681 of record NC_139602.1, read on the forward strand.
GGGCCATGCGTTGCTAAATGAAGCGGAATGGGATAACCTCCACACGATTTCACACTCCGATAGCCTGTGGCACTGCTGTCATGTAATGTGTCCTGTATTCCTGTTTGCCCCCATGGCCACGCAAAACAAGACACCTTCGCCTCAGCGTAAATCAAAATGCTTTTTTGCCTTGACAACGTCATTTGCATCTCAGTCACAATCTATTTCCTGTGTCGTAGCATTTCCACCTTCCACAAAAAAAACTAATCTAAGGTTGGATATTTTGTAGAGGTGGGGGGTACCCAGGGTTGGGGCTACCCAGTTGATATGATGAGATGATTAAGCATTTTTTGTTAATCTGTGGCTATGTGCTTACATACATGTAGCAATTATTAATTTTTAATGGAACCCTGATGTACTTTTCTGCAGAGCCAAAGGACAGAGACACAGCAGAAAAGCTATGTGCTGAATCTGGAGTTCCGGATTCATGACCGAAATATGGATTTGAAAATAAACATCTAATCATTTATTTCTAATTAACTTAGTGTTATCAAGTCTTTTGTGGTTGCACCTTTGTGGTTCATGTCCCTCATACGTCTCCAAGGCTCCACCTGTCTTTCCACCATCTTTTTTCCCTTTTTCGCTCAAATAATATTCAGCTTAAAACCAAAACCCAGCCAAACAAACCAAAAGTGGCAATTTCTCCAAAAGTCGGACTCGGGTTTGCACGTGAAATGGCCTGGAAAGCTCCGTGACCACCAAAACCCACCCACCCACACACCACCATCTCATCTACATTTCTTATTATTATGATGCTATGGTGGCTCGCTGCACTCCATTCATTGGCTTAAACACAGATAATAGTGCTCCAATTCAATTCAATGGCTGGAAAAAAAAAAAAAGAAAGAAAGAAAAACGAGTGGCCAAGTCATTCTCCTGCCTCCATTTTTTCTCTTCCCTCAATAGTTCGGTTAGCATGTAAGAATTTCCTGGCTCATCCAGTGCCATTCAAAAGAGAAGCTCTGGGAATAGGGATTCAAGGACGCGTGTCGGAGGGAATACTAAACACCCCACTGGGTATTACAAAAAGCCTTGTTACGGGCCAAGTTGAACGTGTTTGTATTGCAGGCTCCGGATTATGGCGAATGTGACAGGAATGTGCAAGTGTGCCGGATGTGGGGTGACCTTGCCACGAAGATTTGTCGCACAGAGAAGCTATAATGAACCATATTATGCATTAGGACATGCATGTCCGACGTCTATGGGTGACAGTGATGAGGCCATGTATGTTCTAATGAGCGTATGTATTCATGTGCATGAAGCAGAGGCAGATCGTCAAAAAGGATGTACATGTTATGACGATTTTTTTTGTTTTTACCACTGTTTTGGGGTTGTTTTCTAGAAGAGCAGTTTTGATAGTAGAGTGTTCTCATGATAATACGTCATTATTTTAAAGTAACAGATTGATCACACGGACCTGAACTGTAGATAATCTACATAGTCTGTCCTACTAATAATGGCTTCTATAATGCATAAAAAAGCATTCAATCAAACTGCCAAAATATTAAATAAACAGAACTTCAAAGTACATTAGTGAGATAGTAAAGAGCCCCCTGGTGGCCTGGATGATCTAAGTTAAAACATTTTATAGCAAGAAACAGTCCTGATGTATTTTTTTAAGTGTATTTTTTTCCGCTAAGTTGCATCAATAGTTTTGGGATTACAGAAATACACATTATATCGACAAAAATATTTGGAAACGTGGCTTTTCCAGCCATATGTCATAGTTTTTTCCAAACTGTTACCACAAAGTTGGAGGCACACAATTGTGTAGGACGTCTATGGTGCATCAAATTCTCTCGTAATTTGAGCTATGAGACCCAAATATGACAATCCGGCATGACAATGCTCATGTGCTCAATGTTTTGGAAGTCTGTGGGAGAGCTCTGGCCTTAGCCGTATTGAACATCGTTGGGATAAATTGGAATGCTGCCTCCTTGTATAATGAATCTACTTCATCATGATTGAATAGCTAATTTCAATACATTGTTGCATTCACTTTTTGGACAAACTTGAAAATTTAAGCCCTAGAGAAGATTTAAAACCTCCTCATTGCCATTATAAGTCATTTTACTCAAAGATAACAGTTTACTGTGGTCCCATACATGTACAAAACCTCTATAATGAGATGAGATGTCAGGTCCGAGGTGAAGAAAAAGGATTGAAATCCATATAACAAGCTGTATATGTATCTGGTAGCCTATATAATGAAAAGAGCTTTTATAAAAGATTAGCTGCGAACAAACAAACAAAAACAAACAAAGAAATCGAAATAAATGTAAGAAATCTTTTTTTTTTTTTTCGATTCACAACGGCACATCATAAATTGTTTATTTTATACCACAGCATTATACACTGATGGTTTATTTATATTAAGGAAACTTCTTTTTGTCCTTTTTTCCTGGAAATTTAATGGAATTTCTCAGATACCATTAAACACCAGCCTTTCTGGCAGTGGAGACTTCTTCAATGAATGTTCTAGAAATCAGCTTATTTACAATTGGCTATAAAATGAGTTTGTTTTTAGACTATAAATGATGTAAACGAGATGCTTGTATTGTTATAGACATTATATTCAGAAGCCGGAAATAAAGAAATCCTTCATCGCGTAAGGAATTTTCTCCCGGAATTCGATCACGTCGAGTCGCCAGTCTCAATTCGAGCAACAATTTTTATTAAAACAGCGAAACTGTTCATCAGATACACGGGGAAATTGCCAAACCCTGAATTCAGTTTATAGTTTTTGAACTGGCTGTCTCGCTCGCTCTGCTCTGCCCCATATGCTCAGGCTGGTAATAGAAGCAGGCCGGTGCGCAGCGCTGGTTTATATTCGCGAGTGACACTGGAAAATGCATAATTCATTTTCATTTGGAGGAAATAAATTGGGGCGGGGTGGTGGGAAGCGATGCTCCAATATCGCAGGGACGAGGCGCGCGGTGAGACAGCTGGATGCACGTGGCTGGGTAATAACATTATATTGGTTCTGTCAGGTAATTTCTACAAGTGTTAGCCACACTGGAGATGCGAGCGCATTGCAATCACTGGAGAAAAAAGTCTTTCTTTTTCGGGGGGGGGGGGGGGGGTGGAGGGGAGGCGGAAGACGAGGAGGAGGAGGAGGAGTAGGATGATGGAGGTATCGCATCACAGCTCATCTCGAGCTATTCTCCAGCTCCTCGCTGGCCTTGTGAGCACGCTCGGTGCGCGTAATTGCAATCTGGGCTCGACGCTGTAAATAATTGACCCTCTCGACCTGTTACTCTGATGGGATTCTAACAGGGCCTGTGACTTTCCGAGGGGACCGGAGTTGTGTGTGTGTGTGTGTGTGTGTGTGTGTGTGTGTGTGTGTGTGTGTGTGTGTGTGTGTGTGTGGCCTTAGTGTCATCCAGAAAGATTGAGATTGAAGGAATGAGAAAGGGGTTTGTGGGTATAAATGGCATCAAAGGTTTGGTCTCGGTTTGGCTATTATTTTGTCGCAGAGCCGATCCTTATGTATTAGTCTAGCAGGGGATCAGTGTATCATCATTATGTGTGTGTGTGTGTGTGTGTGTGTGTGTTTGCTCTAGTTTACACTGCAGCAACCCCCCCCCCCAACAAACACACACACACACACACACACACACACACACACACACACACACACATATACGATAACGTGTATACGCTTTACACTGTAGATGTCGTTAAACGCTTTTGTTTCTTCCTTCGATCATTTCGATATCCGAGACAATTGAAAGCTAATGTTCCACTGGCTATTAAAAAAAAAAAACATTGATTACAATCATCTAGATTAATATTCGGGACAAATTTAATAACACACTGATAAGGACTTTCTCACTACTTCAACCAAACTCATTAGGGATGCTTTGCTTATTGAATTAGCTGCCATTACATGTTCCAAATGACACGTTGGAACTGAAGTCCCTGCAGTGCTGTTATAAGACAATAAGCGACTTGACTTAACCTTCTTATTTTTCTATTAAAAAGTTTTACATTTACATTGTTTGGGGGGAAGAAAACTGAAAACAGAGCCCTGACACTGGCGATTGCAACCAATAATGTTACCGTGCACTATGTGCTTTTTCTTCTCTGGGAAGATGTTCCATAGGAAGATTCATTCATCTATATTGGTGTTAGTGAAGTCAAGTAGTGATGTAGGTGAGGTGAGGAGGCCTGGGTGCAATCAGAGTTTACATTTATCCCAATGTGGTGTTCAATAGGGTTTAGAGCTCAATAGCAGGAGATCTTCCACCAAATCCAACCCATCCAGACAATATCTTCATGGAGCTGGCTTTGTGCAACAGGTGTATCGTCATGCTGGAGGGTGAAATGAAGAGAAAATGTCATGCTAATGCATCCAAAGACACTGTATAAAATTGTGTGGCTCCAACTTTGTGCTAGGAATCACTGGAAAAGTCTGGCGTCCCAAGACTTTTATCTTTATAGTGTACATTGATTATTGAAACTATGGAACGATGGAACTATAGAAATTATGTAAAATAGAGTTTTGGACCAATCGGAAATCTTTCCCAATTCGAATTGTGCTTCAGACATTCAGAAATCTTCTACGCATAACCCTGACAGATGTGTGCTAATTTGCTAGCGTTTATTTACACACACCGGTGTAGCTGTAGAGATGTTGTGTTGGTAGGCCATTTTAGTATCCCAAAAAAAAAAAAAAAAAGCAGTACAACAAATTAGTCAATAAAAGCAGCTAATTAGTAAAAGTGTAAAGCGAACGAAATGGTACATTTTAGATTAGAAGTTCCTCATGTGCCTTAATATTCACGGCTGGCTAATTAGCCAAAGAGACAACAAATCATCTGCATGTGTGCGTCAGGTTTTTTTTTTTTTTTTTTTTTTTTTTTCGTTTCCAGAAAAAACGTTGTTAGGCACTATATAAGCTGGACCTTCTCTTCATTACAGCGGATAATATCCGGATTTGACCAATAAGTGGGTTTGGTGTGAAAGATGAATTGAAACACTGTATTGCAGTAAACTCATGAAAAAAATGAATAGTGGCATGTCACACTCTACTGAGGACTCGAATTTCCATTAATCATAATCTGGGGAAGAGGGTAGCTCAGTGGTAACCCAAGATGTTGGACTTCTGATCAGACCATGAGTCTAAATCCCACCCCCACTAAACTGCCAAGGCCGGGCCCCTGATCAAGGCTCTTATTCTAATACTGCCCAGTTGTATGAAGCTGTAGTGGTTAAGGCTCTTAGTTATTACTACTAGGCAATAGTGTAAACTGCAGTTTTAGAGATGCTCTGACCCAGTCGTCTAGCCGTCCCATTTTGTCATGTCAGTCTCACGACTTGGATTGTTTTCCGACACTCTTATTAAATCCCTTTCATCTGAGCCTTGGTAAATGTGTGTATTATGCCACAAATAGGGCCTCATTCATGAAAGAAAAATCTGTTGTGTGTAATAATTTCCACAGAAAAATCAAGTATTTGTGCTTTTTTCCATACTGCAACTTGTTTTTCGTCTCCATACCGAGCCTGCATTAAGCGTTCGATTAGTTATCCTATTGTGCTCACCTGTCATGTGTTTTTTAGTCATTGATCGCGCCGGTTATTTATATCCTGTTGTGCCTCATGTTCCAAGATTTCTTTACTGACCTTTGCCGACCTTTGCCTTTTCCCTTTTGGACTACTTTTCTGCCCTCGATGCATTCTGACAGTGATTTATGGATTGCGTTAAATAAACATCATGCCATGCGTTCACTCGCGGCACATTGCAGTTTGGAAACGGCCAGAAACTCACATATTTACTGTACATTTTCATAAAGTAGACGCATTTTTTCACTTTGCTTACAGGCATGTTTGTGTGTATGCTTATCTCCAGTGAAATGTTTCAGACAAAGCTCAGGAGCCAAAATGAACCAATCAGATTAGAGCCTGAAAGACATAGTAAAAAGTTATTAATGCTAATTAACTATGTACCATTTGAATAATAATATTAATAATAATATTAAGCCAATGTGAAATGACCCATTAGCTGAGATATGAGGATCCATCATGAGAATATATGAGATATGAGAAACCGTAAATATGATCACTATAATAAATATGTAAATTTGTGCTAGTGATATAAACGTGAACGTAATTATAATCAAAAATGCGCAATTTAAACTCGACTGTATGCATGTTCATGTAAAGAATGCACAGTGATCCATGCATATGATAGAAATTGAAGTGTACGTAGTCTGCATACGTGAAAATGTACACACGTGCACGTGAACACACGAGCGAATCATTTTTATAACGAATGACAAAAACAAAACAAACAAGAACAACCAGGCATAGTGTGCAGTAAAAAACATAAACTTATTTCTCATTCTACATTTGCTGTTATAATAACCTCCAGTCTTCTGGGAAGATGTTCCTCTAGATTTTGTGAGGATTTGTGAGATTTCATTCAGCCACAAGCGTGTTAGTAAAGTCAGATAGTGATGTAGGTGAGAAGGTGAGGAGGCCTGTGGTGCAGCATTCAGTGCTCAAATTCATCTTAAAGGTGTTTAATATTGTTTAGAGCTCTATAGCAGAAGATCTTTCACCATATCCAACCCATGGAGAGCAGATCTTTAGTGAACTGGATTTGTACTTTGTGGCTATTTGTATTTGGCTCAATAAATGACCACTAAATAATGATTCTATTCATAATATCTATTAGAAAACTTGTACTCTGGGGTCAGAATGGGGTCCTTTATTCCTCTTCATTGGTATCTCAAAATAAAAATCTAATATTTTGTGGATTTCTGAATCTCCGGTTATAAAGATACGGTAGAAATTTCAAAGCTGGGAGAATCCGTGTTTAGATCCGATTGCTGGAGCAAACCCCTGAAGATCAAAAATCGGTATTTGTATCTCAACCCATTATCTCTTCAATTCGAAAAAGAGCTCTATTGCGACCCCAGGAATGTTTTATTCCCCGCCGTGTGCAGCCTATAAGGACAATAGGGGCGATTTGTAATAAAAAAAGAACGTGCTTTTTTGTAATGTTTATGATCTGAGCCTGCGACTACTGTTGCCCCATTACTGCTGAAGGATGGTCTTGCGAAGGTCATCGTATCCCCCCGGCAACGCCAACGTCACGCCGCTTCTTGACTCACAGCCTAGACAAATGCCAGTGCCCACTGTTGCTCTCTCCGACGCACCAACCTTCGCTAATGTCAGACGCTAACTCTGCCTGACCCCAACACCGGCGCGTAAATAAAAGCATCCATCGCGACGCTTGTGCCTCCCGGCCCCTGATCTCCCTACGGCGCACGACGTGTGTGTAGTTATCAAACCCTGTTATGTGGTCTTTGGTCTCAGCATGTCACTTCCCCTCTGCGCTCACAGCCAGATCCTCTCTCATGGCGTGATAAAACCTGTCCTCCTCTTTCCCTTCTTCCTTGTTCTTTTTAATCGCCCTCTTTCTCCTCTCATAGCGCTGTATATACCTGGTGCACGAGTATCGACTGATTTGATGATATCGGGAGGTTGCGATAAGGGCGGAAAAGCAGGATAGATTACTCGCTGCGAGATCACGACTGGGTTTCCGTCTCCTCTTCTGGTTTTTATATAGCATTTAACGAAAAGAAAAGAAAATATACCAGTAATTCGAGTAATTCCTTCATTATGTTGTTGGATGTTACGCGTTAACCCAACACAAGACAATCTAAAACTCTTTCCCCTTTAGGGCACACTGTATTTTCTCGGTTAAAACCATTTCAGCGAAGGTTCGAGCTCAAAATTCTGCAAGGGGGTTTCATTTCAGCGAACAACATCAATATCGAGGGTTTATATCACAGCGCCTGTCAATCAACATGCACTTCCTGGCCGATGTTATAACAATGCGATGTGTTTTTGCCTCGTCCTGTCCTGTGTTTGGCTCGCTATCCTATTGTGTTCATCTGTCCTGTGTTAAGTCTTTGATTAGTTTGGATAATTTTAATACGTTTTTATTTGTATACCACATTTTACAATAAAAATGATCTCAAGGCAGTTTTACAGAGATATGCATTTATAAAGTTGTATAAAAGAGTGCATGGTGCTAACTGGTGCTATTCTGACCACGTGCCTTACCACGTGCGATTTCATCGCGGACACCAAGTTGGAGCAAGAGCAAATGTGAAATTTTGCATGAAACTGGGCAACTGTGCCACAGAGATGTTTGAAATGACATACGTTTGACATACGGTGACGCTGCAACGTAGCGTTCGAGGTGTTTCGAGTGCCACGATAGACCAAATCTCGCTGATAGACCAAACTCCTCTTCACGAATTTTGAATTTATGGATTGCTGTGAAGGAATATCATGCCAACGCATTTGAGTCCATACATACATACAAGGCTACAAACAAAAAACAGTAAGATTTTAGTATTAGCGATTCATTGCAATCAAACCTAAACCTAAAACATTCCTAAACTAAGGATATTTTGTTTTGGGGAATGGTAATAGATTAACGTATACACCGATATTCCCCATTTGTGGGTGATAAATTCAAGCACAAACCAGTTTGGAAAAAACTCTAAGCACCTCGGCAGCTTCGTTTAGTTTAGCTCTTTTTCCCCCTCTCCTTCTTGATTGCAGTCAGAAGGTATTTGTGCTGTAGGTAGAAACAAGTCTAAAGCACCTAAATCCCTTTCATCCCCGCTAACCTCTCCTGCACTTTCCTCCTCCCAGCGGACAGACAATCAATACTTTATCAACAGCCAGACGGACCGAGCTAGCGGCGCCACCATGGAAGCAATTAGCCGTTTTAACAAAGATGGACGTGTGTCTTAAACCCAAACAAAAGCGAGCGGCAAACCCCGGCAAACAAACTCCGCATCAAGGTGTTTTTGTCACTTCGCATTTAGATGCCGAGCGCGCGAGTCAGGCGCTAATGGATATTGAATAGACAGGCGCACATTAGGAAAGGCAACAAACAGACAAATAGGCCTTATCGGGCCGAGCTATTCATTAGGAAAGCAACACGGAAATCCCCGAAGGGAGCCGAGATAAGTGCGACGACTCCGAAGAGACGCTTGTGCAACAATTCAGATAGCACAAAGGTCAGCACCATGCACGCAATGCTACGCCTCGAACGTGACGTTTTTGAAGGTTCCGCAATCGCGGGCTCTCCAGGGCTAAATTATACAGTGTCTTATACATTGGGTCAGGGTTCTTTAGAGTTTAGTGTGTGAGAACAGAAACCTGGTGGGTTCTAACTCCACATTGCAATCAACCTCGGGTCCAGGAACGTGAAGTGAAATGAACCTAAAGGCAGCAAAACAGTGATTTGAATGCGACTACAGGATGGGAATCAACCATATATGTTTTTCAGAGCTGTTGAAATGCTGTACATGTATATATATATATATATATATATATATATATATATATATATATATATATATATATATATATATATATATATATATATATATATATATATATGCACACTATAATGTCTCAATTTGCACCACACTTCTGGGAAGATGTTTTACTAGATTTTGGAGCATGCTTGTGGACATTTTTGTTCATCAGCCACAAGGGTTATAGTCAGGTAGTGATGTAGGTGAGGTGAGGAGGCCTGGGGTGCATTCAGCGTTCACATTCATCCCAATGACATTTAGTAGGATTGAGATCAGAGCTCTTTAGAGTGCTACTCAAATCTTCCTCTCCAAACTATGTAAAGCAAATCTTCATGCAGATGGCATTGTCATGCTGGAACAGGTTTGGGTCTCAGTTCAATTTATTTATTTAATTTATTTAACAAATTATATAAAATCATTTATTCAGCACCATGTCTGTGTACTCCATTTCTATTCACACTTGCTACTTGGGCTTGTGGTAGGTAAGAATGTGCCTTTTACTTCCTCTGGGTGACGATTTAAGGCAATATATTCACTTAAATGGTCACCCAGAGGAAGTTTTTATTCACTCGTGCCATCATGATAGCCAGATTTATCCCTGCCTCATGATTCGATGGTCTGATGAACAGACGGCTCGAGTTCTTGTTTGATGAAATTATTATATAATTGTTCTGTAATCAGCAGAGCTAAAAACAGACACAATGAAGTCAAATCTAAATGCGTAGTTTAGTTTTTCTGAGGGTTTTAAGGGGAAAATATCTATAGATATAACACCATTTAAGAGCCACGATCTAAATGTACATCTGGCACCATTTCTGAAAACTCAAATCATCATATTATTTCCACACATGTAACAGTTTCAGCTCATTAACACGAGTAACTAAAAAACATCACAGTTTTTTAGGGGAGGAGGTTGAAAATAGCAAGTGTTGGTCAGAACAGAGAGAGGGAGAGGGAGAGAGAGAGAGAGAGAGAGAGAGAGAGAGAGAGAGAGAGAGAGAGAGAGAGAAAGAGAGTGAGAGAGAGTACTACTGACGAAAAAAAAAACCCTGAAGAAATTGACTTTTATCTAAAATACGATTTCAGGACAGCGGACAGTTCACCTGTTTAAAACCCAATGTGTTTAATATGTGTAGATGTACATGCAATGCTATTAGGATGCAATTTGAAAATGTTAGGGGAATTAAAAATCCAGTAAGTAAATTATGTTTGTTTTGTTCATCGGTTCGCATCATTGCATCTGCAAAAAGTTAACAATGTGATGCAAAAGTATGCATCAGATACAAGTTGGCATTTGTATCGCGATACATCCCTTTTAGCATCTTTGCGTCGGTAAAAAGCGATTTATTTATATATAATTAATAAAAGATTTGCTTTACATTTATTATTTAGAAAGTATCCAATAATCTGTGACCAACAATAAATATAATAACAATAAAAAATGCAGTCAATGTGCGAGGCAGAGAATAAACACATGTGGATCACACATCTCCACACACACACCCCTAGCATAAAACATTCACAGGTTTTCTTTATTGTATGTAATAAATCAAATAATAAGTAATAAATCTGGTCTGGTTTTATTAAAAAATTTTGCTGTGTTTAATTGTTCGGTCAGGACAAAAACTAAACGAAAAACCCCTGTGAGCATCCTTAAGAAAACTGCACTGTGTAGTGACGTCTTTCCAATTAACAAACGAGCTTCATGTCATGCACTAAATACGTAAATTGTCCATATCGATGTTTGCATCCTTTCTGCAAAGTCTTTTTTTTTAGCGAATGTCATTTGTGTTTTCCTGCTATGATCACTCAAAGCTAATTGGGTGACAGTGCTTTCACATGAGACACAGAGAGAGAGAAAGAGAGAGAAAGAGAGAGAGAGAGAGAGAGAGAGAGAGAGAGAGAGAGATACAGACCAACACTGTAAATAAACAACAGTGACAGCCAGCTTCTTCTCTGGAACTGGAACGTTCAACCGTTGGGCCATTAATTAAGACGCATGATGATACGTCGCACGCTAGCCCGGGTGCGTTCACTAAATCCGGCTGCCTGAAGAGATATATGTTCTGTGTATTCGGGTGTCAGCTATGTAATTAATGTCAGCGCTTGCTGGAGATCTGACGCTAGCCTCGCTCATGTCTGTCCACCGAGACGTGACTCTTTCTTTCACTGCTGACATGCACCAGACAGCCTAACTAGGCCTGAGGGAGAACACAACCGCGGGACTGCACTCTGTTGAAAAAAATCATAATAAAATAACACGTCGCGAACATAGCCACAGGATTTCTTTTTCTCCAGATTTCAGTTTCATTATTTAATGGAAGAGATGGACAACAGGAACAATGTCACAAAACAGCAGACACAAAAGCATTGCCTGGGTGATGTTTTTTCAATTGTTTCAGGTGAAAATCCTGAATAATTAAGACTATTATGAGGAAAAAAACAATCCTGGCATGCAGTAATGATATTGTAATATATTCAGAAAAGTGATGTGATGAAGCAGACTTGTTGTAAAGCGCAGTGTAAAGCCCTGTTACAAGCCTGAACTGGATGGTTTTTCTCCGGCATCATTTGTGTGTAATCGTGAGCAGAAGTGTAAAAAGTAGCTAAAAATCATATTCGAGTAAAAGTATAGATCTCTTAGGGCAAAACTTCTGCATTACAAGTTACAATTTACTTATGACTTGAATCTTTGAGTATCTGATTCGAACTTGAGAATTTGACTCGTACTGATCGACAACGTCGGCTCAAAGACACCAAGACACACGTTAAACCGAAAACAGTTGATTTGAGGTTTTATTTCCCAAAATACAAATCAATTTGTACACCTGAACACTGGAATGACAACAATCTGATCAACACAACGTCCTCTTCAACATGCCGGGATAAAACACGGAGCAAACAAGTCGGTCCCTTGGACAATTTTACAATATTTTTATTATTAACTTTATTAATACGTTTTTTGGAATTGAGTTGGGTTTTTTTTGCACTAAAAATGAGGCTAAAAATTTGATTCCAGATGTGGAGTGTTGAGGCTTAATGACCTCTTCAACAGAGGTGCAGTATGTAATTTTTTTATGCTTATTGTCCATTAAAATAAAGTGGAGTCAAAAGTATATATATACAGTATATTGAATCCATAATTTAAGTAGAGAGTAAAGTCGCTTATATCTTTAATAATCAGTAGATAGAAGTACAGTAATAAAGTACATTTACTGAAATACTTTATTTCATAAGTGTTTCATTTTATCACACTTTTAAGATATTTCCATTTAGTTATCCGTGATCTAAGATCGATGAGTTTCTCGCTTGTATAGAAATTCGAAGCTTGTGTATTTCATACAGGGAGATATAGGAGATCCCTTGTTTCTCGTAACAAGTCGGTGAACCCGGAGAACCTTTTCAGAAAGATCCTTATTCCCCGAGAGCGTGCCACCTGCTCGCCCCCAGCAGCAGAAGTGAGTGAAGCTCAGTCAGTCTTGACAGGCTTGAGACATTTTGTGCCTGGATGTCCTTGGTTGGCTGGCTGAGTGACACATAGCAGTGGGAGACGTCTCTTATTCGAGTGTGGGCAGAAAGGGGGAGGATTTTCCCCAGAGTGCGACGTAGGAGCCCCCGTAAGCCGCCCACCCGCTCGCCCACCCGCTCACGCTCGCTCACAAACCCTGCTGATGAGTAAAAAAAAACAAAAAAAAAAAAAAAAAAAAAGAATGTTGCCCTTCGCCTGCTTGGATGAATGGATCCGGGCACAGCGGCCCCCTCAGTGTGGGCACCGATGACAGAGGAGGACAAAAGGACTACAGAGTTGCAGGCTCTCGATTCCTACTGCTTCTAGTTACCTCTCTCTCTGTCTCGCTCGCTGTCAATCAGGAAACTCTCAGCGGTTCTCTCCGTCCTCACTCTCTGCTCGCTGTTCTCCCCTTTTTCTTTTCATTACATGTCGAAAGCTGTCTTCCTCCTGTCCCTTCTACTTTTTCACTCTTTTCTCTCTCTCTCGATGTATGGCTATGAGCTACCGTACAAGACTATTTTATGCTAAACATCGACTTCCCTAGGTCTTCCTTTACCGGCTGTCCATCCCCTCCTTCCTTCTCTATCCGTCCGTCCTTATCTCTCCCTCTCCATCTTGACCGCATCAACGTCTCCCCGCTATCTCTCAGCCGCACATGCTCTCCACCTCTTTCAGACCGGCGTATCACTTCATCTTTCTGCCTTTTCAGCTCCCTATCATCATGCTGATGGACAGAGTGAACGACCGAGAGAGAAACGAGTGAGGGAGGGTGGGAGGAAGGGAGCGAGGGATGCATATTCTCTCTCGGTATCTCTGCCTCTATCTCTTTCTGTCATTCACTTTCCGTGGCTGAAACTCTGACAGCTACTGTCAAGCTCAATAAGCTGATGAGACGGGCCGCTGTTTAAAAAGGTCGAAGTGAAATTATAAAGCTGCAGTAAGAAGAAAAGAAAAGAAAAAAAAAAAAAAAGAGTACCAGTTGAATTGAACAGCCTACATGGAGACTTGAATGAATAAAGGAGTGGCAGAGGTGAAATTCAGATCTGTCCGTCCGTCCGTCCGTCCGTCCGTCCGTCCGTCCGTCCGTCTGTCTATCTATCTATCTATCTATCTATCTATCTATCTATCTATCTATCTATCTATCTATCTATCTATCTATCTATCTAGTGAATAAACTTTTCAAGATTTCATTTCGCCACAAGGGTGTTAGTAAAGTCAGGTACTGATGTAGGTGAGGTGAGGAGGCCTGGGCTGCAGTCTGCCCTTACATTCATCCCAAAGATGGATTCAAGAGGATTTGAAGCTCTATAGCAGGAGATCTTCCTCTCCAACCCATGTAAAGCAGATCTTCATGGAGCTGGCTTTGTGCACAGGGGGCACTGTCATGCTGAAACGGGTTCGGGTCTCCTAGCTGTGTCAATGAAGGGATGATTTTATACTAATGCATCGTCTTATACAATTGTGTACCTCAAAGTATGTCGTCTCAGGCTGGAAAAGTCAGATGTCTCGATACTGTTGTCCATAGTGTGTGTACACACACGTGTTTTACACTCATAAGCCATACTTGGATGTAATTCCTTTTATGATGTGTGCGATTGCATTTGTTACTGATCTATCCCAATACCAAATCCATCATGTCAGTTTCAGTGTTGGATGAATGTAGAAGTTCCTGCCGATCATTCAAAGTACTAATCCCCTGCTGAAATATGACTCCAATAAAAGTCATCCTTTTTTAAAAAGTACTAAAATTTCTCTTTTTTGAATGAATTTGAAGAAAAAGGTTTTTACTTGTCGTGTACATTACCACAAATCAGATTCTTTTATTGCTTTTTATGAAGCTGGGATCAGAGCACAGGGTCAGCCATGATATAGCGCCTCCTGGAGGGTTAGGGGCCTTGCTTAAGGGTCCAACAGTGGCAGCTTGGAAATACAGGGGCTTGAACAGACAACCTTCTTATCAGAATCCTTTTCTCCATACACACTTTTACACAGAACCATGGGGTTGCACTTGTGCTCTTACTACAGTTACTAGTTTAACACTCATTACGTTTGACTTTAATGTACGGAGGACCAGTGTGGATTTCAATGTTGGGTAAAAAGAAAACTATTACACCATAAAATGTAGTCAAGTCAAAAACCTACTGAACTTACTGATTGTCCATCATCGGTAATTTTTCTGTCTGGACTGCGGCTCATTGGAACCACAGGAATTAAAAAAATAAATAAATAAAAAGGTGTGAAAATATATGCACACTTTGTATTAGCTTTAGTCCCAGGTTAGCACAACAAGCTGAATATACTGTATACCGTGGAAACTCTATGGAGGCACAAAACAAACAAATCATTTTCAGTGACTTAATATTAGCTGTTAGCAAATAAGCAATGCTAACTGTACTCTCTGCCGTGTCCCTCATGTAAACTTTGCCAAATTTCTGTGGTGTAAAAGGAAAAAAAAACCACCTCAGGATTCACTGCGGTCGGAAAGGATCAACTTTATACAGTAACACTACGTCTGTTCGATGTCTGGCAACATCACAGGAAACTAGAATGGGGTCGTTTTCTATAGTCACACCCCAAGTATTTAAAGTATTAGTTTATGTATTGGTCTGTTCCATCAAATATGTCCATCAAACATGTTTTTGATGTACAAACAGTCCCCAAGCTACGATGGAGATGCGTTACAATGTTGAGACATGGCCTACCCAGGAGTCTTATAGAATGGTGATCAGTTAGGTGTTAAACGAATAAAAACTTTCTTTCGGCTTCTCCCATTAGGGGGCGCCACAGCGGACCATCCGCATGTTTGATTTGGCACATGTTTTTACGCTGGATGCCCTTCCTAATGTAACCCTCCCATTTATCCGGGCTTGGGACCGGCACTAAGAGTGGCTGGGGTTGGTTCCCTGACCGGGGATCGAACCCGGGCCGCAGCGGTGAGAGCGCCGCATCCTAACCACTAGACCACCTAATAGAATATCATTTGTTAATAATTTAACACATTACAGTACATAATTTAGCTAAACAGAGCAATTTTTACTACTGTAATGTACCATATATATATATATTTCAACGTATCGTAACACACATCGTTTGCCTTCCCGTAACGGTATCGCCATTGAAAGATCGGAAAACCATAAGTTGGACCGTCATAACTCTGGAACTACTTGTATTCGTTTATATATTGGTTTGTTCCATCAAATTCTTTCACATATTCATTCCCATTTTTAGTTGTGATGACTTCAAATCAGCACGTTTCAGACACATGGATAGCTTTCATGTATCCTAATCAGACAGGCTAGTTACGATTATTTAACCCTATATTAACCTGATTCGAGATCATTTTCCTAAGTCAACAATTGAAGGTAATGAGTTCACCTGAGGAGCATCCATAAGCTCTTTGCGTTTTAGAATTTATACGTTACTGTTTTTTGATTAGTGTCAATGCAGAAAAGCTGACACTGACTTTGACATGATCACAGCAGGAATATTGCATTACCACGGTATCGTATCTGCAGTCACCCTCCAGAGTCGTCCTGCTTCTTTCTTCCTAGAATTAAAGTCTCCATTTACATTTCAGAAGTATTCATACATGACAAGATGAAACCGTGGTCATTGATTCCAGTTTTCCCAGACTAATTTTTCCCAGCATGTAGGAATTAATAGCAGGTAGGAAGTAAAGTCAGTGTGAGTAAGAAAGGTGGAAAAAAATGTAAAAGTAATGTCACACTGTACTAGGGGTTTAGAGGTACACAGGGCTCGGGGGGGGGGGGGGGGGGGTGCCTAACAAGTGTAAACAATTTCATAAAATTTTTCCATTTATTTAATTTTATTTAATCAATTTAATTTGTGCCAATTTATTAGAATACTCAATTTAATCAATATCATTATTTATTATTTATATATTATTCATTTATTTTTATAAAATTTTATAAAATAGAAATTAAACTTTTCTTTAAAACATCAAACTGTTGATGTTCACAAATGTTAATGATGATAACTACATTCATTAAAAACGATAAACAATTTTATGTTTTGCGTTTCTTTCCCCCTGAACTGTACCGAAATCGAACCGAACCGATTCAAGGAATCGTCCGATTTTCTTGGATTCGTGGCATCTTATTCGCATAACATTGAGAAAATCTCATACTTTGCGGCTGTCGTGCAC
Organism: Silurus aristotelis; assembly: GCF_946808225.1. Classification (NCBI taxonomy): domain Eukaryota; kingdom Metazoa; phylum Chordata; class Actinopteri; order Siluriformes; family Siluridae; genus Silurus; species Silurus aristotelis. The sequence continues at coordinate 9,755,746 of NC_139602.1, forward strand.
GTACACAGAGAACGAATGTTGCTTTTCGTTTCGTCACTAGCTATTGTGACTACAGGGTTAAAGCTAGTGATCTGTACTGTGTCTCTGTGTTGGTGAGTGGCAGAGCTGAAAACTCGCACTGAATTTGCAAAGACTTGCACTCGAGTTGCACGTTGACTCAAGTGCTGTGAAATGGGATGAAAGAAAGTGGCTTTTACTTGTCACATATACATTACAGCGCACGCAAACTCTTTCTTCACATATCCCTGCTTGTTAGGAAGCTGGTCAGAGGGCAGGGGCAGACATGATACAGCACCTCTGGAGTAAAGAGTGTTAAGGGCCCAAGAGTAGTGTTAAACTAATAAAGTATTAAAGCAAACCTTAAAAATGGGCTCTGTTTTAAAGTTACGGTCAAAACAAAAAAATTGGGGTCGCCGCAAACTGAACACGCGACTCTCGTTTTCAAAATAAAGCTAAAAACATATTTTCTTTTATCTCAGAAACTTTGCAAGATTGCTGCCTACGTTATCTTTTTTCATTGCTAAAAAATGTACCAATACTTTAGATTTTTTTGCAGATCGACCACTGTCATGCTTTGCTTGTTGGGTTTCCAAATCTGCCTTAAACAAATTGCAGGTTGTTCAAAGTTCAACTGATAGGATTCTGACAAAGACCAGGTCTGGTGAGCAAATTTGGTACTTGCTATCAAAAAGTTTGGAGACTCGCTCTGTTTACGAGAAAGTAGTTAATTTATCTACATTTACACACCATCACCTTCAAAATAGTCCTCATGCACAGCAATCCAGCGCCTCCCAGTGTTCTGGAATGTGTCCTGGGAGTCTTCTTTTCGATGAGTGTCGAGCACTTTCTGCGAGTCGCGCCAGATCTCGGCAACGGTGTCAACAAGACCTTTAGGGGTGTATCTTTATCTTCGGGAAGAGGGTGAAGTCCGCAGGTGCCAAATCTGGTGAACGGGATTGTGTGGATTGTTCTGCGAACATCATCATGCACAAGTTGGCAAACGGTTTGGAATTTTTAGGGGTTTGAGCTCGTTGAAGGTCTTCCTGATCTCTCGTCGTGTTCCAGTGATGTTCTTTCGCTCTTGAAGCCACTCAAAACACCTCGAAGGACTCGTTGCAGCGTCGCCATATGTCAAACGTACGTCATGTCAAAAGTCTCTGTGGCGTTTATTGCATTTGGTAGCGGTATTTTCGATAAGCAGTATCGGTATTGGTATGGATAAAATGTAAATGATACCCATCCCTAGTCACAACCATCCACAGCAATATTCCTCCTGCTAAGGTTAACCCAACGTTAAAAAATACATCAAGATGGCACTCATTTACGTAGAAGCGTGTTAGAGCAAACCGGTATGCAAAACGGTTTGTTCTCAGGAGACCTCGTTTTGTTTCATGATGCATTATTAACTCGGCTTGAAGGACCACCGGTAGGGTTCCTTAATGATTCGCGATCAATCAAATCACCCATATAAAGTGCGACAAATGCGCTGCTCGCTCTTTTCAGTTTCTCGTTTATTCCCTGGTCGTCATACACGCGCCGACCGGAGCTGCCACAAAGCAGGGCAGCATTAATCAGTATTAAGTCGAACCTGCTGGCTGAGACATGACAGATCTCTCTCGCCTTGACCTCGCACACTTGTCATTCGATGCATCTCCTCCCTTCTATTTGAACCGGAGCGATCGCGGAGCGTGGAAGCGCTGCGGGACGTGCCGTGACTTGGTTCAGAAAAAAATAGAGAGTCCTCAGAGTGTATATAAAACGCTTCCAACTATCTTGACGCGAGAACCCCAGGCGGGGACGTTTGGACATAAAGTCATTGCGAGTGAGATATCGGGGAAGAGGGCCAGAGCCGGCTGTGACACATTGAGGAGTTGCTTTATTAAAATTCTCGCTGCAGAAGTGGCCCTGACAGTGTGAGTCAGACCCACACTCATCTCTTCTTTCTCTTCACCCCCCACACCTGCTCCCACAGAAGCTGATCAGCTAATGACGTGGCCCAAATGTCACTCGCTTTCAGGGGATAAAAAGACAGAGAGCGCCGGTGTTCCTGGTTTAGTGTAGGTGTGAGTCAGTGTGCATTTGTGACTGTGAAAAGAAAACCAATGAAAATATACGTCGTATGTAAATACAGATGTGAGCACAGAGATATATTTCTCGATAGCGATATAAACCTCTATAGAGATATAGGGAAGTGGAAGCTCAGTGGTTAAGATGTTGAACTTCTCATAGAAGGTTGTGAGTTCAAATCCCATCATCTTCAAGTCAAGTCAAGTCAAGAGTCAAGTCAAGAAGCTTCAAGCTTCAAGAAGCTTCAAGCTTCCACTGATGAGCAAGTCCTTAGTGGGTAAAGCAATGGACTTGGTATCTATTCAAATCCTAGTCACACCAAGCTGCCACTCCGGGGCCCTTGAGCAAGGCCCTTAACTCTATAGCTGCTCATTTGTATAAATGAGTTGTTCTGGATAAGGTCTTCCACCAAATTCAGTAAAAGCAGTAAATGTAATATCCCTGAATTTATACCGCATTTTTTTTTAACATAAACAGCAGGTTTTATTCATCCTTTTTTCTTGTTTTTTTTTTCTCCCTATAAACTACAAAATAAAAAAACAGCTTGATGATGGAACTTTTTATAGCTGCTTATATCACAAACAATAACAGGTCACGTTTTAAATATTCTGTGTTTATATATTATGTATAATACATATTGTACATTTGGACTCCTATAATGCGTTTATTGTATATAAGTTTTGCACGAGGTGAAAGATTTCTAGACTAGTTCTGAGACGCCCACAGTCACAGGGAGCACCGACCTTTATAAGACATCATCCCGTGTACATTGGGAGCTTTGCAGCTGCTATTTTTTTTACTTGTAATGGCCTGGTAATGATTGAATGGTTACACCTGAAGTGTATTAAAGGCTGTTTGTGTTTCAGTGAGCATTTTATTTGTCACTTATTTTGATTATTGGCAGCACAGAACAGAACAGCACAGCACAGCTGACATTGACCTTGAATGGTGACATAAAGGAATGTTGCATTGAATTCGTTTAGAAAATCGAAAGGAAAATGTAGCCCAAGGGTGAATAAATAAATCTTTTTTATTTCTTTTCACTGCTGTCTGGAATATAATCATGAACTACATTTCCCATCAGCCAGCGCACAGCAAGATAATTAGCTAAGCAATTTGCACTAGTATATAGACTCGCCCATTACTGCACCAGTCTCTCAATGGTTTCTGTACCTTTGGGTCCAAGTTTCAGGTTTTGCTCTTTGATTTCTTTGTGTTTAGTTGCATTGGGTTTGTTTTATACGTATGCACTTTATACAGTATTTTTGCACTTGCGTCCGTTTTCTTTCTCTGACATGTTGCCTATCAGGGGGTTTTAACTGTCTATTCTTCCCACATTTCTGCATCCAGTTTAGAGCCTTTTTACTTGTCACATGAACATTACAGCACAATCAACTTCTTTCTTTGCAAATCCCAGTGATGTTATTAAGCTGGGGGTCAGAGCACAGGGTCTGCCATAAAACAGTGCTTCAGGGCCACAAAGAGTCCTGCTTTTAACCATGGACATTGCCCAAAAGCAACTTTACAGACAGAAAGAGAAAGTGCCACTAAGTTTATACCTAATAAATGAGCCGGCGGAATCTCTGACAAGGAAACCTCCCGGAGATGGTCCTCGGAAGAAACCGTGCGAGGGACCAGCCTTCAAAGGGAACCCATCCTCATCCTCGACACCACATGTCTCTTCATCACAGTTCCACAGTTAAGGTGTGCAGTTCAATGTTCTGTTAAATGCAGAAGTGTTCATGCAAACTGCAGTCCTGGGCCATTGTAGTAGGCTGTTGAAATCCATGCTTAAAGTTCTTGAATTGCTCAGGAACTTCATGGATCTTTAGGCTGGTCATGTGAAACCATCCTCAGCTGCTCTTCATTTAAGGAGAACTCCATCCAGGTGGATTTGAAGAGAAGAAAGAGACAGGATTAAGTGTTGGTGTGGTGGATTACCTGGAGGGGCGACTTCTTGTATCTGCAGATCTGGTGCTTGGAGATTGGTAGAATCGGTTAGAGAGCCTCTCAGGTGTGTGAGGTCAATGGTGAAGAGTTAATGAAGAAAGGAAAGAAAGTTGCTTTTATCCTTGTCACATGTACTTTGCAGCACAGCGAAGTTGTTACTTTGCATATCCCAGAGCTGTTAGGAAGCTCAAGGGGATCCAAGAGTGGGGGCTTAGCAATACCGGGCATTGAACCCCCAACCTTCCAATCAGTAACCCAGAGCCTTAACCACTGAGCTGCCACCAGAAGGTATTAGTAGTGCAGATCAAAGAGAGTTTCACGAGATTCGGGTTCTCAGGAACTGGAAAACCATGTTACACCATGTTACACCATGTTACACCATGTTACACCATGTTACACCATGTTACACCTGATTAAACATATTGAACATTCAGCCCAAATGGCCCTGACTCTGGGGGGGCGGTGAGGGGTGGCAAGTGTAAAAAATATCACCCTGGGGTAGAAGATCACCAAAATGCCTACTTATTAGAATGTTTCACGGTCAGTCACGGTGCAGAGCAGTTCTCGTTAGCACTAGAAGGTCATTTTACAATAACAACTACGAGCCTCATCGCTGCTGCGGTTCGACACACACGTAATCGTCAAGCATTCATTAATAATCTCACAGTACTCCTTTTACGCCACGCATCGGCTTTTTTCTGCTCCGGCTTTCTTATTTTTCTCTTTTTTTTAAATACATTTCTTGTTTTAATGAAACGGCTCATCTTAAATTAGGTGTCCGCTCGATCGACGGCGGCTGAAAGCCTGAATTTGTATTCCGCCACACAGATCAGGTCCTCGCCAGAATCAATTTCAACCAGAGAATAAGCTGTGAAATTAAATAGCCTTTAGCCCGGATGCCGCGCTCTCCACAATGATTCGAACGGACAGTGCGGGATTGTTACGGTTATGGAAAAAGAGGAAGAGGGTGTCATTTGGCAGACTTTATATTCTGTTTTTTATATGTCCATTTGAATTATTTATTTATTTATTTATTTATTTTCCGCACCCAAGAGCCAGTGCGAGGAGATCGCTTACGACGAGCGTAAACGCGGCGAACGAGCCACCGAAGACACGCCGCCGTTGTCGGACGCCGAAGACATTTTACGTCAAATAAATTATGAAATGCAAAAGTGAATGTGAATAATTTTTTTCCTGAATTCACACATTTCTATGATTTTTTTTTTTTTATGGGATTCTTTACAGTCCATGTTTGTTGCGTTGAATTGTTTATTTGATTCGCAATTAAAGACAAAATGTGAATTACGAAGCCTTCATTCCGTTTTATTGTTTCTTGTTTGTTGTTCAAGAGTCCCACCCACCAAAAAAAACTCAAAGCCTCAAATTATAGGGCTATATTTTAAATATATTTATTTAAAATAGTCATTTAAAAGGGGGAGTGGTGGCTCCAGCGGTTAAGGCGCTGGGTTGCCGATCGGAAGGTCTGGGGTTCAAGCCCCGGTATCGCCAGGCTGCCACTCTTGGGCCCTTGAGCAAGGCCCTTAACCCTCTATGCTCCGGGGGTCCCTTACGAGGGAAATATCAAGGTCCGTGACGTCGGAGTGACGTGGGGCCGCCTTCCCGTGGGCTCACCACCTGCAGGAGGGACCGTAAGGGACGGTGCTGTGAGGATTGGGCAGCAGTCGAAGGCAGGGGCCTGTTTAGACTGCTGCCCCCGCGACCCGAATTATGGATAAGCGGGAGAAAATGAATGAATGAATGGTCATTTAAAATAAATTGTCAATTTTGTTTAGATTTTAAAATATATAACATACATTTTAAGCACAAAATTGTTTTGTTTTTTCATCTTTTTATCTATTCTTTTTTCTCCAAAACAAACAACTAAAGAAATAGAGTGTGACATACATGGTCTGAGTTGTGTGTTCATTTTATCCCACAATTTTTTATTTTGGCAGACTTTATAAGGGGACAAAAGCAAAACAATAGGAGGATTTTTTTTTATTTTTTTAATTTTGAGTCCGAAATTTGCTTTTTTGTAAGTGTAGTGTAAGTATAGTGTTTTTGATTAAAAAGTTCAATGAACGCAACATATACAGACCTTTTTCCTTACATAATTATTTATAAGATATATGTAATCATTTATTTGAAGCAATAACAGAAAGTTGGCATTGATATTTCAAATTGTTCAAACGTGAAAAAATTAATCAAGAACCAAAAAAAAAACCCATGACTTTATAATAAAAGTTGATAATTCATTGAAAACTGTTCACTTTTTTATATATTTTTCTTTTACATTTTCTTTTACACATTTAACCTTTTTTTTGTTTTGTTTTTTACATTCACTACTTTTTTCTTATTTAAAATTTTAACTAAATTTTTATTTTGCTTGATTTTCATACAACTGATTTGTTCTTGTGATTAAATGTTTTATTTATTTAATAATTTATATTTAAACTTTTTTATTTATTTATTTTTTATTATTTTTTTGCCCTGAAGTTATATTGATTTTTAGCATGATTATTTCTGCATGGTTCCCACCTCCTACGTTTCTTTTTTTATTTTATTATTTTTTTTCATAATACTCTTTTTTTTTTCTTTTTTTTTTTTTTTACATTATTTAGTTGTTTTATTTTTCATGTTATTTTAATACACATACACTCAGAACTCTTTTTCCTTCATGAGTCATTCATTAGTTCCATAATTTATTTTTATACACAGTTTGATTTCCTTAAAATCAAACTGACATTTTTCCTTATTTGGTTTTAATGCACCTTTTGAGAAATGCACCTCCAAAGCCATTTGGAGACTGTTGCTTTGTGACATGGAAACATCATGTTGAAAGCAGGCTTTAGAAGATTGTAATTTGTGGCCATGAAGGGATGCACATGATCTGCAATGATACTATAATAAGTTGTGACATTCAAATCGTGTTTGATTGTAATAAATGCACCCAAAGCATGCGAAAAGCAAAAACATTCCTCGTATCATTACACCACCTCCACCAGCCTGCAGGTTTGGTCCATGGGTTCATGATATTTGCACCTAATTCTGACCTAATCATCAGCGAGATGCATCAGACCAGATCATGCGAACACAGCAGCTTCAGCTTTCTGTTCTTGACTGGCTGTAGTTGAAGCCGACGTGGTCTTCTGCTGTGTTTTGTGTCTCATCCACCTCAGGGTTTATTGTGTTGTGCATTCTAAGATGCTTTTTTTCTGCTCTCCCCATGTGAACAAGGTGGTTATCTGTGTTCCTGGAGCCTTTCTGTCAGATTAAAGCAGTCTGGCTGTTCTCAAACAAAGCATTTCCGTCTGCAAAACTGCCACTCATGATTGTTTTCCATGATTGCTTCTTTTTTTTTTTTACACTAGAGACTTGTGTGTGAAAGTCCCAGGAGATCAACTGCTATTAAAACATTTTTTTAAAGAAAACTTCATCTGGCACCAACATTTTTTCCCTGTTTTCTTGGATAACTGATTAGATACATGCTATCTATAACCTTTGCATTTTTCCGGCCAAACTGTTACCACAAACCTGGAGGCACACATTTGTGCAGGAGGTCTTCTGCCTTCACTTGAACTAGGAGACCCAAACCTGTTCCAGCATGACAAGGCCACTGTGCACAAAGCCAGCTCCATGAAGATATGCTTCACATGGGTTGCAGTGGGGGATCTCCTGCTAAAGAGCTAGAAATCCTATTGAACACATTTGGGATGAACGTGAACATTGAATTGGCCTTCACACCTCATCCAACATCAGTACCTGACTTTACTAATGCCCGTGTGTGTGAATGAGCACAAATCTCCCCCAAATCTAGTGGAACATCTTCCCAGAAGACTGGAGGTTACTATAAGAGCAAATGGAAGGAAAATGTGGAATGGGAGGTTCAAAAAGAAGAACATATCAATCTTATGATCGGGTTTCTGGAGAATTTTATCCATATAGTGTATGAGATTGAGAAGGAATGGTGTTCCTGATGAAAATAAAATGCTTAGTGATCGGAGGGTACAAATGGGGTATGTTATTTGTATTTGTCCTTCTGTTTCTGCTTTGCTCTTTTTCAGGGCAGGTGTGTGTGTGTGTGTGTGTGTGTGTGTGTGTGTGTGTGTGTGTGTGTGTGAGCTCCTGCTGGAGAGACTGGACGTGACACTGCCATGCCATCTAGTGGAGATCGCATCACAGCCGGCTTTCACTTCCGACACAAAAGAGCGTTTTGTTGCAGAAGTGAGGCGATGATGGCGGTTTCTTTGTCACACACACAAAAAAAAGGCACAATCGCAGGGCAAAAAAGGATTCAATTCCCCGTGGGGGAGCGAGGGCCTTCTCCGATCGAGGAAGGAGGGAAGAGGGGAGAAGGAGGGGTAGATTGAGGTGGGGGATCGAGGAAATTGAATTCATTGCTGAAACTTTGAAAGGTGAGACATGGTCAGATGAAAAGAGGAGAAAGAATTTCATCAGGCTGGAGAAAGAACCAGAAAGTGTTTAGCAGCTTGGTGACAGTCATGAAATAAATCTAAAAGAAAATAAATAAAAAGAAAGGATGGAAATAATATTTTGTTACATGAACAAGGATGTTTGTGTATATATACATAAGTGCCCTCCGACTTCTAACGCATGGCCCCTTTCACAAACACGCCTTCGTAGTGCAAAAAAAAAAAAAAAAGATTCAATAAATCCAGACGTTCTTTTCTTGTTATGTCTGCAGGAAGTTACAGCTCTACCTCTGCCATGTAAATCTGTATTCTACGTGACTCTCAGGACACGCCTCCTTCTCCGTAGTTTTGTGATACGTCACGTTCACGTAGCAGCAGCGGTGCTGAGAGGACGCGCTCGAGAAACAGTTTAGCGACGAGAAATCCATCTACATATTTATTATTGGTAACAATTTATCGGTCACTTTCTTATAATAAAAGTACAGCACGTCTACTAATAATATATACAGTAAATAAATATTATTTTATTGATGCAAATATGTTAAAAACGATGCTTCACCATAGAAATGACAACTTGTTCCTTTATGCTGATGCACCAAAGCGAATCTTACCATTCCTATATATATATATATATATATATATATATATATATATATATATAAAAATATTCTTTTTTTATTAGTATTATTTATTTATTTTGTTTTTACATTTTTTTTTTACCTGAGGCAAAAGAACTAATACTTCACTTTTTCCCCCTGTGTTCAGGTTACAGTGTGAAATCGATGGCGTCGTACTCAGGGAGCTGAAAATTGAAAATAGGTGTCTGGTCTGAAAATCCCCGATCTCATTATGACAGCCAGATAATGGAACAGATGAAATACTAAAAATATGACTGCATCTTTTTTTTTTTCTATTTCTTTTAAAAATATATTTATTTCATTGCATTTCATTTCTTATCGTAACACATCAAGTTTTCATAAACATCTGTGCTGCTATTTATACAGATGTGAAGTTAAGTGTTCAAGCACACACACACACACACACACACACACACACACACACACACACACACACACACACACACACACACGCATGCACAAAAATCGCTGTATATTTTTTCTTCTTTCCTTATTTCGTTCAGCCTGATTTGTGTAAACCCCTCCATCCACTCGTATCTCCGTCTGACCTCATCATGGCTCTTTTCTGTCATTCATCCGTCCTCTTCTCTCCGGCGTTCCCTTCATCGTGCTCAGAGGTCAGCCATTTTGCTAGCGGGCTCTTCAGCCGGAGCTGTTGATTGGATTTCTGGTGTATGCCGGAATATGAGAGACAGAGAAGAGAGGAGAACAGAAAGAGAGATGGAGATAGTAGGAAAGTGAGGTAGAGCTCAAAGGTTAGTGATGCATGAAAGACACAGGAAGGTGTGTTTAAGAGCGAGGGCTTTCACTCTATTCCCCTTCATCAGAAAGGCCCTCCCCAGACGCTTCCTGTATGCAGGAGCAACAGAGTCGCATGCGTAACGCCTCGCCGCTTCATTACCCCGAAAACAACAGCACGGAGTAACACACCGCATCCGGGCGAAGACAAAACTAATGACACCCAAAGTAACGTAATTACAATTTAACAGGAAATCAGATACACAGGTGCATCTCCTCATTACAGCTCTACTGAACTTCAGAACTTCTCATTCTGAAGGGTATAAATCACAGGTCTACATTAACACATTTTTTCGAATGCAGTATGTTATTGTTTCCATAGTAACAGCCATATCGTGAAGAACTTGAAAGGGATTACACAATTTGTTTTTATTTTTTAAAGGAAGGAGTCTCCAGTGTCAAACGTTTGCAGCTTCATGATCGAGAAACTTTATGTTTTCTCAGCGACAAGACTAACCACATCTTTTTCTTTTGATTCCAATGAGAATGTAAACTAGAATTGTACATATACAGTGAGGAAAATAAGTATTTGAACACCCTGCTATTTTGCAAGTTCTCCCACTTAGAAATCATGGAGGGGTCTGAAATTGTCATCGTAGGTGCATGTCCACTGTGAGAGACATAATCTAAAAAAAAAAAATCCAGAAATCACAATATATGATTTTTAAACTATTTATTTGTATGATACAGCTGCAAACAAGTATTTGAACACCTGAGAAAGTCAATGTTAATATTTGGTACAGGAGCCTTTGTTTGCAATTACAGAGGTCGAATGTTTCCTGTAGTTTTTCACCAGGTTTGCACACACTGCAGGAGGGATTTTGGCCCACTCCTCCACACAGATCTTCTCTAGATCAGTCAGGTTTCTGGCCTGTTCGCTGAGAAACACGGAGTTTGAGCTCCCTCCAAAGATTCTCTATTGGGTTTAGGTCTGGAGACTGGCTAGGCCACACCAGAACCTTGATATGCTTCTTACAGAGACACTCCTTGGTTATCCTGGCTGTGTGCTTCGGGTCATTGTCATGTTGGAAGACCCAGCCTCGACCCATCTTCAATGCTCTAACTGAGAGAAGGAGGTTGTTCCCCAAAATCTCTCAATACATGGCCCTGGTCATTATCTCCTTAATACAGCTCTTTGGTCTTGGCCATGTTAGTAGTTGGATTCTTACTGATTGTATGGGGTGGACAGGTGTCTTTATGCAGCTAACGACCTCAAACAGGTGCATGTAATTTAGGATAATAAATGTAGTGGAGGTGGACATTTTAAAGGCAGACTAACAGGTCTTTGAGGGTCAGAATTCTAGCTGATAGACAGGTGTTCAAATACTTATTTGCAGCTGTATCATACAAATAAATAGTTTAAAAATCATATATTGTGATTTCTGGATTTTTTTTTTTTAGATTATGTCTCTCACAGTGGACATGCACCTACGATGACAATTTCAGACCCCTCCATGATTTCTAAGTGGGAGAACTTGCAAAATAGCAGGGTGTTCAAATACTTATTTTCCTCACTGTATATATATATATGCTGTTAAAATTAAAATTACAGTTAATTAGAGTAGAAAATCAAAAACAAAGACAGACAGACAGACATACAGACATACAGACAGACAGGCAGATAGATAGATAGATAGATAGATAGATAGATAGATAGATAGATAGATAGATAGATAGATAGATAGATAGATAGATAGATAGATAGATAGATAGATAGATAGATAGATAGATAGATAGATCCTTTAACTGATTGTCAAATATTCCCATATAGTATCCTGAGCACAAATAAATACATAAATAAAAAATTTATAAAAAGGAAAAACTAACAACACAAAAATCTAATAGTAATTCCAAAAAAACTAAAATCTAAAAAGAAAAATATTAAAATAAAATCTGAAATCTGTTTCAGACTACCCTACATACATACAAACAAACAAACAAACAAACAAACAAACAAACAAATAGATATAAGTAAAAAACTACATATGTGAAGAAAAAATAGATGAAATAAAAATACAAAATTGTAAAAAAAAAAAAAAAAAAATAGAAAAAAAGGGGGGGGTGGTGGCTCCAGCGGTTAAGGCGCTGGGTTGCCGATCAGAAGGTCTGGGGTTCAAGCCCCGGTATCGCCAAGCTGCCACTCTTGGGCCCTTGAGCAAGGCCCTTAACCCTCTATGCTCCGGGGGTCCCTTACGAGGGAAATATCAAGGTCCGTGACGTCGGAGTGACGTGGGGCCGCCTTCCCGTGGGCTCACCACCTGCAGGAGGGACCGTAAGGGACGGTGCTTTGAGGATTGGGCAGCAGTCGAAGGCGGGGGCCTGCTTAGACTGCTGCCCCCGCGACCCGAATTACGGATAAGCGGGAGAAAATTAATGAATGAAAAAAAAATAAATAAATAAAAATAATAATAATAATAATTTAAAAGAAAAAGAAGCCTAAGGAAAAAATCTAATACAAATTCTAAAAAAAAAATAATAATAATCAAAAAGAAATTCTAATCATAAAAATGTAAACAAATGACCAAATTAAAATATGTGAAGCTAAAATTTGCAATACCGATTTGAGTAAAATGGAGAAGTGTGGCTCAGAAAACAAACAAACAAACTAACAAAAAATACCAAACAAACACAAAAACAATCCTCTTGCATGAAGCCTCACACTGTTTATGCTTGAGGTACACACACTTGCGTACATCATCATGCTGCATCTCGGTATACAACTGCCAAAAAACTTTCCACAGATGGATTCGCATGCCTCGCTGTCTCCAGAGGCGATGTTTCATCTCTCCCCAGACTGATAAAAACAGTAAAGGAGTGTTCCAGAGAAGACGGCAATAATTATCTCCCCGTTCAGGCCGTTCACTCCGTAGCACACAGTGTACAGCAGCAAACATGCTATAATAAGGCACAAGTTTTCATTCTTTAATTAGAACGTTCCGCCGACGCAGCCGAACGAAAACCTCACACGAAAACCTCGCGGAACCTCGACACCGAGCCCACGATCTCATCTTCAAACAGCGCTCTGATGAGGCTAGCTAGCTTTTAGCACCACAGCTAGGAAAACACACACACACACACACACACACACACACACACACAGCTTATAGCAATAACTTTAAATCATGCTGGAAAAAAAAAGAGTGATAGCGTAAGTCACATTCTGTCTGCCGCCCGCTAAATTATTTCTATACATTCAAACAGGAAATGACATCACATTACGTTATACAGCAAAGCCTCACTGATTGTCTGCTCTTTTGCAACGTGACGGCTTTGTCTCGCGTGCGAATGGAACGAGACTGAAACATTTCTCATCGCGGCGCACTTTACTTTTCATTCCTGTCGTTATGATTTGAATAATGTTTCAGTTGAATGAAGGAAGAGATGAAATTTGGACTCGCTGAAGTTAGCAGCACATATTCAAGACATCTCAGTGGAAATGTTCAGACAGAACAAAACATACTCCATGGAATCTCGGGATCTTGAGTGGCCTGCTATAAAAGATCTGACCTCAACCCTATTAAAATGAATGTGAACTCTGACTGCTCCCCAGGCCTCCAAACATCACCCACATCAGTACCTGGTTTACGGCTTGAGTGCAAATCTCCACCATTACACTCCAACATCTAGTGGAACATCTTCCTGAAAGAGTGGAGGTTAATTATAACAGGACTCAATGTGGAACAAGAAGTTCAAAAACCACAAATTAAGCTTATGGCCAGATGTCCACAAATGTTTAGTTTTTTAAATGTTTGTAAAAAATTGTACTGAGCAAGTGTCAGTATCAAGTATTTATTACAGGGGTCTCTAATAAGAATCAATGATGGCAATGAAACACTATTAGTGATAAATGGTGATGTTCTGACCACGTTTGTTCCCACGTCTTCGATTTCATCACAGAGAGCAAGTTAGCACAAAGAGCAAACGTAAAATTCTGCGTGAAATTGGCCAAATCTGCCACAGAGACTTTTAGCATACGGCGACGCTGCAAAATGTCAGTCGGGTTTTCAAGAGCGGGAGAACATCACTGGAAGACGAGGAAAGATGAGGAAGACCATCAACGAGCTCAACCCTCAATAATGTCGAAATCATTCGGCAACAATGATGATCGTCGAGCCACATGATCTCATTTCCGCACCCTTCCTACTCGCCAAACTCCTGTGGACTTCACCCTCTTCCTGAAGATGAAGATCCAGCACCAAGGTCGCCTTTTTGACACAATGGTAGAAGGTGCTTGACACGCTTCGAAAAGACCAGGATGTAATAGTAGTAATTAAATGTATTTATTTATCTGTGTATTTATTTATTTATTAATAAGTCAAACATGAAAATTAATACTGAGGAATACTGAAGACATTTGTTGTTATAATGAGCTCCACTCTTCTTGGAAGATGTTCCACAAGACTTTGTAGAGATTTGTGTTCATTCAGCTACAAGTAAAGTCAGGTACTGATGTAGGTGAGAAGGTGAGGAGGTGCAGGCAGCATTCACATTCATCTCAAAGCTGGTCAATAGGAGTTTGAGTTCTATAGCAGGAGATCTTCCACTCCAACCCATGTAAAGCAGATCTTCATGGAGCTGGCTTTGTGTCCTGCTGGAACAGGTTTTGGTCTCCTGGGTCAAGTGAAGGGACAATTTAATATTACCGCATCTAAAGACATCCAATACAATTGTGTTTCTCCAACTTTGGGACAAACTGTTGAAGGACAAAAATCTCAGCTCGGTTAAATTCCTCTAGAACCTGATTCCAGTGATTCCAGCTCTAACCAAGAGTTTCTTTTCAGAAGTAGCACCTACTAGTTGTTTTTTAAAGACTACAAATGACTGAGCACCTATTTTTTTTTTTTGAAGAGTGGCAATAAATTCTCCATCGATCAACAGGAACAATCTGGATTTTCCGCGTCACATGGCATGCACATGGCTCCGTATCGCTTCACTGCTAATGGTTGAAGATTTCGCCTCTGAAAGAACGCCGCAGCGTTTAATGTCTTCACGGCGAACGGATCGACCTCCGTCTTCACAGGAGCCGCTCTCCCTTTTCATCTCTTTCTGGCCTTTGTCTTTTACCGTCATCGTCGTCTTCTGCTTTTTCTTGAAAGGATCAATTCCAAGCCCCTTTATTAAGGCTGGAACGTGCATAATTTAAAGCGCAGCTGACACCCTTGTCAAGGCAGCCTGGCAGAACTCCGAGCTTTTATCCGACGTGCTGTCAGCGGAGAACAGAGCGAAGACACGGGAGCTCGGAGTCACGATCGAGATTAAGCAACACACTCCTTGAGCGCCAGACTGGGAGACGTTCTGACTTTCACACCGTCCTGTCTGGCTTCATAATAAAGATAAGAGGACCACGGTAGAGGAAGGACAGCAGGGAGTAGATGTAGGAAGATGTTTGTCTTGCTTGTTTTCTTTTTTTCTTCGAGGCTTTTTGAGGGTATTGTTAAATGGATATAGTTTTCAAAACATCATAAACACGTCTCGTGTCCGTCGCATCCACTGTTTTCAAAAACGTTTTACAAAAGCTCTTACTTAGTAAGTGTCCCGAACAAGTGTCACTAACGAGTGTCCCTAACAAGTGCCATTGTCAAGTGTCCATGACAAATGTCCTGAACCAGTGTCTTTAGAAGTGTCACTATTGATTATTATTAGAAATGTCCTAAACAGGTGTCATTTTAAAGTGCCCCTAGCATTTGTCAATAACAAGTGTCCCTATAAAGTGTCCTCAAAGGTGTTACTATCAAGTGTCCCTAATAACTTTCAATACAAGTGTCCATATAAAGTGTCCTTAAAAGTCACTATCCAGTGTCCCTAACAACTCTCAATAACAAGTGTCTCTATGAAGTGTCCTTAAAAGTGTCACTATCCAGTCTCCCTAACAACTCCTAATAACAAGTGTCCCTATAAAGTGTCCTTAAAAGTGTTACTATCAAGTGTCCCGAATTACTCAATAACAAGTGTCCCTAAAAAAGTGTCCTCAAAAGTGTCTCTATTCAGTGTCCCTATAAACTCTCAATAACAAGTGTCCCTATAAAGTGTCCTTAAAAGTGTTACTATCAAGTGTCCCTAACAACTCTCAATAACAAGTGTCCCTATAAAGTGTCCTTAAAAGTCACTATCTGGTGTCCCTAACAACTCATAATAACAAGTGTCCCTAAAAAGTGTCCTTAAAAGTGTCACTATCCAGTGTCCCTAACAACTCCTAATAACAAGTGTCCCTATAAAGGGTCCTCAAGTGTTACTATGAAGTGTCCCTAACAACTCTCAATAACAAGTGTCCTCAAAAGTGTCACTATCCAGTGTCCCTAACAACTCTCAATAACAAGTGTCCCTATAAAGTGTCCTTAAAAGTTTTACTATAAAGTGTCCCTAACAACTCTCAATAACAAGTGTCCCTATAAAGTGTCCTTAAAAGTGTTACTATCAAGTGTCCCTAACATCTCTCAATAACAAGTGTCCCTATAAAGTGTCCTCAAAATTGTCACTATCCAGTGTCCCTAAAAACACACTCAATAACAAGAGTCCCTATTATTAGGTGTAGATATGAAGGGTCTATAGTCACTGGTAGGTGGTAAAGCAGTGATTAGATCATTGGATTTAGAAGGTCACAAGTTCAAATCCCAGCACCACCAAAGTGCCACTGCTGGGCCTTTGAGAAGGTCTTTATCCCTCAAGTGCTCAGTTGTAGGTCACTATGAATAAGAGCATCTACCAAATGCTGTAAATGTCCCAAATAAGTGTCACTATCAAGTGTATATAACACGTCTCTACTGTCTACTCTGCTAAGCAGTGCAACTAAGACGTGTCACTATCAAGTGTCCCAAACAAGTTTAACTAACAAGTGTCCATGACAAATGTCCTTAGGATGTGTCACTGCCAAGCTGTAATCCCCAATTAGTGTTTCTAGTAAGTATCTTTAATAAGTGTAGCAAACAAGTGTCCCGAACAAACGTCCCTAAAAAGTGTCTTGAACAAGCAGTTTTAAGTAAATAACGAACACATTCCGTCCCCCGGATACGAAAGAAAACACGGTATTAAAAAAGTGATGGCGAAGCATGCAGTCCCGGACCCCCTGAGGTTTTTTCACACAATGCAGATGTTGGCATTTTGACGTAAAATTTTGTTCGCGCGGAAACCGGAAAAAATTATGACAAATGTTCCGATAAAAAAATATATATATATATTTAAATTCTTTATTTACCCTAGAAGGCTGTTTATTGCATCTTCATGTAGAGAATCGGAAAGCGAAGAGACAGAGGGCCTAAGCTCTATTTTTCTTGCTCATGAGGCCGCCCGCTGCACCGGAGTGTGAAATGGGCATTGTTGCCGAGCGAGGCGGTCTATCGGCCTCACGCCGTGTGACCGAGCGATGACATCACACTCCCATAAAGCTTCCTTTTATTGGCTCGGAGAAGCGAAAGGGGACGGCAGAGGCATAATAATTGACCTTCGTGAAGCAGTGCGTACTCGCAAATAACGATAAAGAAAGGAGAAAAAAGAACCTGGAGGGAACAGAGCGCTCCTTTCTTACCTGCTCACGCACAGTCGGAGGCTGATGGGATTCCCACAGAGAGAAAAATCCTCGAGATGTTTTTTTAACTACAGCGCGATTATGTTCGCTCAGGACACAGTCAGACCTCAGTGTAGTCACGTTTCACAATACGCAGTAGTCTTTCTCAAACACGTGACCATTTTTGTCATTGATTATACACTATACGTAAAAAAGTATTGGGACACCTGACGTTCCCGGCTATACGTGGATCTTCACCAAACTGTACAGGAGTTCTGAACTAGGAGACCTGAACCTGTTCCAGCATGACACAAAGTAGACAAAGCCAGCTCCATGAAGATCTGCTTTACCTGGGTTGGAGTGGAAGATCTCCTGCTATTGAGCTCTAAACCCTATTGAATAGGATAAATGTGAATGCTGACTGCACTCCAGACCTCCTCACCTTCTTACCTACATCAGTACCTGACACAAATCTCCACATGATCTAGTGGAACATCTTCCTAGAAGAGTGGAGGTCATTACGAAAGCAAATGGGGATTAAATGTGGAACGGAATCCACATTTTTAATGAGTCAGCAGATCTTCGTTCGTCTCTTTGTTAGTGCATTTAATTGACGATTATTAGTTTGTGATTTTTTTACAATTGTACAGGAGCCTAACAAATGTGTCGAACTGCTTAACAACGATTTCAAATGCAGCAAATGTATTATATTTTATGTAAAAAAAATTAAGAAACACATAAAAAAAAAAAAAAACATCCACATTAATCAACTTTCACCTGACGTCACGTTTATTGGGTAAAGTCAAGACTCATAGTGCTACATTCTCTCCAGCGTGTGGCTCCGCCCACTTTTCCTTTCACATTCCTATCCACATTTAGTCCCCATTTGCTGTTATATTTGTGATTGAGGTTTACAAGGGTGTTAGTAAAGTCTGGTGTATGTGAGAAGGTGAGGAAGCCTGGGGTGCAGTCAGCGTTCACATTCATCCTGTTCAATAGCTCTATAGCAGAAGATCTTCCACGCTAACACATGTAAAGCAGATCTTCATAGAGCTGGCTTTGTGTTACTCTTGAATTCTACAAACTTGGAAAGTGCTAATTTAAGTGTTTCAGGAAGATGAAGGTCTTCAGTCATCGCTTGAAGATTGTCAGGGACTCCGCTGTACGGACATCTAGTGGAAGTTCATTCCACTACCTGAACAGAACAGAGAAGAGCCTTGAAGTGTACCTGCCTCTCATTCTGAGAGAAGGTGGTACCAGTTGAGCAGTGCTGGAGGATCTCAGACAGCGTGGTGCAGTGCGAGATGTGATGAGGTCACTGAGGTAAGATGGCGCTGGTCCATTTTTGGCTTTGTAGGCGAGCATCAGTGTTTTGAATCTGATACCTGCAGCTACTGGAAGCCAGTGAAGGGAGCGCAGCAGTGGGGTGGTGTGGGAGAACTTGGGCTGATTGAACACAAGCCGTGCACCTGCATTTTGGAGTGGACGAATAGCGTTCAGGGGAAGACCTGCCAGAACAAGTTTGGGTCTCCTAGTTCATGAAATAATTTCATAGTACTGCGTCCAAACATGTTCTGTACAGTTGTGTTTGAAGAAGTACTACATATGGCTGGAGAAGTCAGGTGTCTCAATACTTCTGTCACAACAGTGTAGCTTTTGTTGTTTAATGAGCACAAATGCAAACTGCTGCATTATTAGAGGAAAAGGATCCATTTCATTCTGGAAGACTAATTTCACTTCATCACACCACCCTGGTTCGGAGTATTTTCCGCTGACAGCATGCCTGAAGTGTTTTCCTTTTTTTTAAAATATCTTTTCAGTTTCTCTCTCAACGCCTACGCAGGGATAAAAATAAGCACAGACAAGCTGTCGGAGTAGACGCAAGGTGCTTAGCACTTCCTTATAAGAATATCTTGAAAACCATTTCCAAAAGGAGTTACTAGAGTACCCTTAGCTCCATATGGTGCCGGAATAAGTGCACACGCTGCAGAAAAAAAAAGAAAAAAGACAAAAAAAGAGCCACTCCCCAAACGCGTGGCGAGTTGAGCGCCATCGATCCGAAGCCGCTCTCTCTCGCTAAGGGAGCGCTTGATGAAGTGTCTTGTTATCCAGTCAATGTGCTGACTCCTTATTTCTTCGGGAAAGAGCTCGACGTGAGGGGTCTCGCTCTCTGGTTTATTTTTTTTTTTCGTTCCTACCTGGGGTGTCCCATTTTCTCACTCTCCACTCAGCCATAAATCAAATCCGGCTCTTTTTCCGAAAGCTGCAGATTGCTCCTGTGTAAACACGCCGGCCCGCTAAGGCCCGCATCACATTCCTGTTTGTTCATTAAATATTAACCCGCCGTGCCGCCCCGTGCCGCCCCGTGTCTGCTGCTTCCCGCAAAAGATTTTCATTTTGTCGGAACGTTTGTTTGGCCGCGCTCGGCCCCTGCTGAAGGGCATCGCTGATATAATCAGATCTCACCATGTTGCCCGGAGTCAGAACTTTTTTTTTTATTTTTTTATCCATCTCTCTCTCTCTCTCTCTCTCTCTCTCTCTCTCTCTCTCTCTCTCTCTCTCTCTCTCTCTCTCTCTTTCTCTCAGCAGTTCTCCAAAATGACAAAAAAAAAATATCGCATGATTTATTAAACCACTGCTTTCGTTCTGATACGTCACAGTTTCTATAGTAACATCAAAAACTAAAGACATATAATAATTAACAGACAAAAAAAACCAAACAAACAAAAAAGAGGAGCTCAGTATCTTAGTTGTTAACGTTGGAGGAGAAGGTCTTGAGTTCAAATACCAGCCACACCAAGCTGCCACTCGTGGGCCCCTGAGCCAGGCCCTTAACCCCCTCCGTAGCTGCTCAGTTGTATGAATGAGATAAATATAAGTTGCTCCTGGATGAGGGCGTCCGCAAAATGTCATTAATGGAAGGAGTCTCCAGTGTCAGAACTTTCACACGCATTTTTGTTCGGTCTCCAGGAGAGGAGAGTCTGTGGCTTCTGGGGGAAGTTGTGAAGAAAAGGACACTTGTGTGTTTAAAGCTGCTCCAACATGCACAATTTTTAATAGGAACAGTTTCGTGAGCTGATACTCGACTAGACACAAACATTCAAAAGTATTGGGACACCTGTTTTTTTTTTTTTTTTTTCAAATTTGGAGGCACAGACTTCGATGTTGTAGCATGGAATTTTCCCTTCACTTGAACTAGAAGCTCCATGGAGATATGCCTTCCTTCGTTTGGAGTGGAAGATCTCCTGCGATAGCGCTCTGACCTCTCAACCCTATTGAACATGATGAATGTGGATTCTGACTGCACCCCAGGCCTCCTCACCTTCTCACCTACATCAGTAACTGACTTTCCTCACACCCTTGTGCTGAATTAATCTTCCACCAAATCGAGTGAAACATCATCCCAGAAGAGTGGAGGTTATTGAAACAGCAAACGGAAACTAAATGCGGAACGGATGTTCAAAAAGCACATGTTCAGGTGTCCACAGACTTCTCCACTATGCGGTTAGTGGGTTTAAAACACAATTTCCGGCAAAGGGATTAAATCAGACGAAAGCAGGATATTTTCACAAAAGATGAATATCTCCTCGTGTCAGAAATGCTCCTGAAATGTACAAGATGTAAATTATCATTTTATTTTCCAACTTAAGTCAATGTGGGGTTTTTTTTCCAGGGTTTCCTGTAGTTAATCGTCGACTCGAAAAGAAAAAAAAAAACCACATGCTTTAAAATTGCTGTGCTGCTTTCAATCCTATTGATTTAGAAGCAGGTACGTGTTATTACTGTGTTTGGATCGCCTCAAGCCGCCATATTTCTTTTCCCTGAACACATAGAGGTTCAATTCAAGTACGTATGATTGGAGGGAAATAAAACGTGCAGTGGAAATGCATAGACTGAACGCTGGGCAGGGAAACATAATCCTGTTCAAATACGACTGGTGTGTGAACACAACATGTTTGCAGTCGAACGGTTTATGAATAGATCCTTGGCTTTCTCAGTAATTTAGACTCCCAGCAACAGTTATGGCCTCCAAATATGGCTGCTGTGAACTCCAGCTCTTAAAGTGCACACTAAAAAATCTCCAAGTTACTAAAGGAGATCAGCTTCTCAATTACACATACGCACACGCACACGCACACACACACACACACACACACACACACACACACACACACACACACATCTCTGACTTAATAGAAACATTTATTCACAAGTTCTCTAATTGAGACTTGTTTCTTTGACGTACACCAACATTGTTCAAGATGTAACAGAAGCATACGATCAAAAAGCATTCAAATGAGTAAGTGTTGGCATTTATGGTAAAATTATATATTCATTCATTTATTCATTTTCTCCCGCTTATCCGTAATTCGGGTCGCGGGGGCAGCAGTCTAAACAGGCCCCCGCCTTCGACTGCTGCCCAATCCTCACAGCACCGTCCCTTACGGTCCCTCCTGCAGGTGGTGAGCCCACGGGAAGGCGGCCCCACGTCACTCCGACGTCACGGTCCTTGATATTTCCCTCGTAAGGGACCCCCGGAGCATAGAGGGTTAAGGGCCTTGCTCAAGGGCCCAAGAGTGGCAGCTTGGGCTTAAACCCCAGACCTTCCGATCGGCAACCCAGCGCCCTAACCGCTGGAGCCACCACTCCCCCAAATTATATACTGTATTATAAATTAATAATTAGTGATGTGGCATGCAGGGGGCGCTTCATACCCAGACACCTCAATGTAGAACCTCAGTCCTGGGGGATTGTTGTTTCGTTTCATGTTTCACAGATTTTGGAGTGTATTTGTATTTGTGCTCCTTCAGACACAAGGGTTTAAAGAAAGTAAAGGCAGGTACTGATGTAGGTGAGATGAGGAGGTCTGGGGTGCAGTCAGCAATCCAACTCATCATGTTCAATGAGATTGACGCTCCATAGCAGGAGATCTTTCACTCCAACCCATGTAAAGCAGATCTTCTGTGTGCCTCTGACTTTGTGATGACAGTTTGCAGAAGAACCACATATGGCTGGATGATTCAGGAGTCCCAATATTTTAAACAAACGAATCTGGACAAGTCATTTTGTTGAATGGAATCAAAAGATTTGAGTTACAGGGATGAACTGAAATTACTGTGGCATTTCTAATAAACACAACAACTGCATTTTATTCAACATTTCATATCCTGTGCATGTGCTTTGCTCTGCAGTACGTTTACTTTACACTCCCTTTACTCACTCATTCACTGGGTTTAATTGCATTATAGAAAAAGCTAACATAGTGGAGAACTTGCGGCTGCTTTCTGGAAAATGCTAGAAATCTGTAGCGACAAAAAACAATTATATATATATATATATATATATATATATATATATATATATATATATATATATATATATATATATATATATATATATATATAAAATCAAAGCTTGCATAACAAATGTGCGTGTGTATGGGTGTATTGTATGTGTGTGTGTGTGTGTGTGTGTGTGTGTGTGTGTGTGTGTGTGTGTGTGTGTGTGTGTTTCCTCCACCCTTTATATATATATATATAGCTGTGCGACAGGTGCTATTCTGACCACGTGCGTTACCACGTCCGCTGATCTGACCACGTGCGCACTCTGTCACCGAGCTTCTCCTCGCATGTGAGTTTCATTACATCACAATTTGTCAAACTCACTCAAATCCTTACACTCGCCCATTTTTCCTGCTTCTAATACGTCAACTTTGACGACCAAATGTTTACTTGCTGCCTAATAAATATATTTCACCACTATCAGGTTCCATGATGAAGAGATCATCAGTGTTCTTCACTTATAATGTCATAATGTTATGGCTGGTCGGTGTACATTAATCATTATGCATGGAGTGATTAGATCATTTCATAAATGATGTTCAGTTCTGCTCCGGGTTGTAACAGTAGAACATGGTGGGAGGGGGTGGATGGTGGGAGGAGGTGGATGCTTACAGTATATGTAAGGTACATGTGAGAATATTTGTGCTTTTGCTGTGCTGCTGGACTAAAATCTCTTGCTCCTATTGAAGCTGCTCCACTTGTAGAACAACCTCACATTTAATGATGCAAACCGTGCTGGTGTTTTTGTCCGTGCCTGTGGAGAATTGCAACTTGGCACAAACTTGTTACACCATGTGCTCTAATAGCCACCCCCAAAGCACCGAGAACATTCATCACCTCTTCCTCGACCTCCTCCCTGCCTACACCCCCAACCCCCTCCACCTCTTTGCCCAATTCTCCACCAAGTTCCAACCTCAATTAGGCGCTCTGTGCTGTCCTTGGATGAAAGCGGATGCCGGACTCCCTTCGACTTCTCCCTCCTGTTATTTCTGTACATGCTCAGCTGCCTTCGTCCCTTATTAAAGCTTTGGCTTTGGACCTCCGCAGGTCATCGGACTCCGGGGTTTCGGTTTCTACTGCGCTCAAAGCGGCGGAGAAAAAAGCTAAAAAGGCTTTATAAGCAGCAGTCGGGTACGCACACGCTTTCAATTACCACCACTGCTTACAGGAAGTTTATATTTCTAATTCCCAGGTCATCATGATGTCTTTAGCTTCCAGAACGTGTCAGATGCAAAGAATTCAATATATTAACCCAGACTTTTATTAGAAATTGAGAGAATCTGAAGTTAAGGTTCACAGTTTCATTATTACAGTAAACAAAAATGGTGGTTCAGGCCTCAGCCATGGTCACGAGCTGTACACACTGAAACAATAAGGTCTTGAGAACCCTTGGTGGAGATGAGGCTCCTCTGGGCATACTGTCCATGATAGGGTGTGAAGCTCAGCAATCAAAGAGAGCCTTGGAGTAAAGCCTTTGTTTCTCTGGTGCTCTGGGCTTTTCTCTTAAAAAAGATGTGCTAGTTTTACTAGATGGAGATCCCATGGTCAGACCCAGAACCTGCTGGAAAGTTTGTACCTCAATGTCTGAGGTTCCCCAGGGGACAGAAACCTGTGGCCGAGACTAGAAAGGCCTGGGAAGATCCTGCCTTTTCAACAAAAAATTAGGAAAAGAAGATTGAATGAAAAGTGATCTGAACATAGTTTATAACAGTCCATACAACTTCTTTCTCATAAATCTACCATTCGTACCTTGTTTCTCAGGTCAGCTCCAAATACAGAGAAGGTCATGTCATCTTTAGTTTGGTTGCTTTTCAGCTTTTATTCTTTTGGCTTTACTGTGTGCATTTTATTGACTTGTACAAAGAGATACAAGTCACCCATAGTTAATTTTTAACCCCTTTTAGTTCTCTTTTTCTGTTTCATGGGAGAGCTGTTTTTGATGTACAGTGGGGTCCAAAACCTTAAGACCACTTGTGAATGGACAGATTGATGGATGGATGGATGGATGGATGGATGGATGGATGGATGGATGGATGGATGGATGGATGGATGGATTTATAAATGAATGGACGGACGGATTGATGGATGGATGGATGGATGGATGGATGGATGGATGGATGGATGGATGGATGGATGGATGGTTATCATTTCCTTTTTCTGTTTAAAATAAATACTTTTATTATTTACTTTTATTAAATATTTGCAATTTTTGTTCAATTGTATGTACAAAAATTCTTTTTATAATTTTATATATATATATATAAAACTAATACTTCTTCTTCTTCTTCTTCTTCTTCTTTCGGCTGCTCCCATTAGGGGTCGCCACAGCGGATCATCCGTCTCCATACCACCCTGTCCTCTATATCTGCCTCTTTTACACCAACTACCTGCATGTCTTCCCTCACCACATCCATGAACCTCCTCCTTGGCCTTCCTCTTTTCCTCCTACCTGGTGGCTCCATCTTCAGCATTTTTCTACCAATATAATTCATGTCCCTTCTCTGCACATGTCCAAACCATCTCAATCTCGCCTCCCTCACCTTGTCACCAAAACATCCTACATGTGCTGTCCCTCTAATAAACTTATTTCTAATCTTGTCCATCCTCGTCACTCCCAACGAAAACCTCAACATCTTCAGCTCTGCTACCTCCAGCTCCACCTCCTGTTTTTTACTCAATGCCACTGTCTCTAATCCATACAACATCGCAGGTCTCACCACAGTCCTATAAACTTTCCCTTTCATTCTTGCAGATACTCTTCTATCACAAATCACTCCTGTCACTCTTCTCCACCCACTCCACCCTGCCTGCACTCTTTTCTTTACTTCCCTAACACACTCTCCATTACTTTGCACTGTTGACCCCAGGTACCTGAACTCCTCCACCTTCTCCACCTCTTCTCCCTGCAACCGCATCACTCCACTGCCCTCCCTCTCATTCACACACATGTACTCTGTCTTACTCCTACTGACTTTCATTCCCTTTCTCTCCAGCGCATATCTCCACCTCTCCAGGCTCTTCTCAACCTGCTCTCTACTCTCACCACAAATCACAATATCATCTGCAAACTAATACATTAAATAAATAACTGAAAAATGTTTATTTAGTATATGAAGGACAGTTTGACTAATGCTTGGTTAAAAGTCAATTTAGTATTATTAATACTGTTTATAATATTTATAATTAGCATTATTATTAATAATATTATTATTAATAATAATGATAATAATAATAACAATAATATTTTGTAACAGTAATTTGCCAAAGATTACAATGTGTAAAAATTACATCATCCATTTGCACTTCATTGATAATTAAATGTGGTAAAAGTCTACAAAAATAAGTAAAGGCCTATGGGTTTCTGTTTCGGCTAAAACATATGACTGTTCCAGTTTTGTAGGCGAAACTGACGACTTCAGAAATTACAGGAAAGAGAAGCCGGTTCTCTAAATTGTCAGCTAATCACAAGTCGCTTCATCCACGAAATTTACCGAATCATGCAACATTTATTAAACAGTTACATCAGATGCCAACATTGTCTATCTGACTGACACTTTTACTTCCTGTTATAGACCAAAAAAATGCCCTGCAGTTCGGCATGTGATCAAAACAGTGTATGTGAAAGGGTGGGGCAGGGTGTGGAGCAGGGTGGATCAGGGTGGGGCAGGGTGTGGAGCAGGGTGGATCAGGGTGGGGCAGGGTGTGGGGCAGGGTGGGGTTGTTCTGTAATGAGTGTAAGAAGATTTTGTGTGTAAAAAAAAAACTGTAAGAAAAGGACTCATGTGGAACTCCAATTTCCTGTCACTCTCTTGTTGCTTTTGAAAAGAACATACTGATCCATCTGAACTTTTCAGTGGAGACAGAATGTTCAATTAAGCCGCTGATGGTTGCGCTGATTTTGCTTAGATATTTTTACATCCAAGTTGTTTGAGTCCCACAAACCCAAATTCCTCAACGTCAAAACAATATAAGGACGAGTAGCTTTAAATGAGGTGTAAATTTGAAACAGTTATTTCAGCATTTATTTTTTATTTTCCACCATGTTTTCCACCATTCTTATTTTGGCAGACGTCATAATGGCTGAGCTGACAGTTTTAAAGACTTTTATGAGAAAAAAATATTGTCGTTCCTGCAATAGATGTTGAGCGTCTCATTGATTTCATCAGTTGAGAAACACTGCAGAGATGATGGTGGTTACAACCACATGGCAACAAACCTCCTGATCACTTCTCTGTCCCCGTGTCAGAGTAACTAGTCCCTGTGTCCGAGTAACTAGTCCCTGTGTCTGAGTAACTAGTTCCCATGACAGAGTAACTAGTCCCTGTGTCCGAGTAACTAGTCCATGTAACCGAGTAACTAGTCCCTGTGTCCGAATAACTAGTCCATGTGACCGAGTAACTAGTCCATGTGACCGAGTAACTAGTCTGTGTGTCCGAGTAACTAGTCCATGTGACCGAGTAACTAGTCCCTGTGTCTGAGTAACTAGTTCCCATGACAGAGTAACTAGTCCCTGTGTCCGAGTAACTAGTCCATGTGACCGAGTAACTAGTCCCTGTGTCCGAGTAACTAGTTCACGTGACCGAGTAACTAGTCCCTGTGTCTGAGTAACTAGTTCCCATGACCGAGTCGCCTGTCTATGAGAACGAGTCCCTTGTCTATGAGTAAGAGTCCCTCGTTTGTGAGTACGAGTCCACCGTGTCCGAGTACAAGTCCCTTGTCTATGAGTACAAGTCCCCTGTCTATGAGCTGTTGCTATAAAAATGATAATGTATTCAAATGAGAGCACTTGTATTCATATATTCCCCGTGGTATAATGATCATAGGCGCAAATTAGAACCTAAATGGCTTCAATCGAAATTTCAAATAGCATGGAAGGAGAATTTTCTGAGTTCTAGAAAAGCTCTTAGTGCTGCTGATCAGCATATTTCTCCACCCTCATAGAAAATAACAAGCAGAATCCTAGATTTTATTCAGCACGGTAGCAAAATTAACAGGAAATAAAAGCACCGCACTCACATGCACACCATCAATAGGTAGTAATGATTTCATGGACTTTTTAATAATAAAATTGAAACATCAAGCAAAATATTTTTTATTTTATAAATAACCCTGTAGACAGGACTGTAGTTATTATGGACAATTGATTACAAAGTTGAAGAATGACTTTATTTCATTTATTTTCTCATCAAAATTATCAACCTGCATTCTCGATCCCTCGTTCTTCAAACAAATAATTCTATAAGTAATTGAACCTGTTCTAAAAATAAATTCTTCCAGCAACACTGGTTTTGTACCTAAATATTTTAAACTGCAGTTATCAACCCCCTAACTAAGAAACTTGACATTGACCCTGTCAGCTGTCCAACTACAGGCCAAGATCAAACCTTCCCTTTATCTCCAAGATTTTAGAAACAGGGAGGTTTGATATTGGCCTGTGGTTGGACAGCTGACAGGGTCAAGGTCAAGTTTCTTACATCTATTTAGAAATAACATTTTCGAAATGTATCAGTCGGGATTTCGGCCTCATCATAGCACAGAGACAGCGCTAGTTAAAGTGGTAAATGACTGTAATTGGCCTCTGATCAGGGTTTTGTCTCTTTACTTGTTTTGCTCGACCTTAGTGCAGCTTTTGACATTGATCACAATATTGCTAAACTAGAAGCTGTTGGGATAAAGGGAACAGCTCTCTCCTGTTGTAGGTCTTATCTGACTGATCTCTATCAGTTTGTTGATGTAAATGGTTCTTCACACTTTCTGAGGTAAAGTTCGATGATCCGCAAGGATCTGTATTAGGCCCACTGCTTTTCTCTTTATATATGCTGCCTCTGGGTGAAATTATATATAAACATGGTATTTGCTTCTATTGCTATGCTGACGACACACAGTTGTATATCTCAGCGAAACAAGATGAGAGAGATCAACTTCAAAATATTGCTGAGTGTGTAAAGGACATTAGACAGTGGATGCTTGATGACTTCCTTCTGCTCAACTCGGATAAGACGAAAGTACTTCTACTAGAACCAGTTAGTTATGCTGCCAGAGCGAGTCTTGCCGGAGTCCCAAACTTAACTTTCATACAAAAATAAGGACACGTGATAATCCATATCCTTCTCTTCCTGTCATCCCTCTTCTTTCTTTCTCTCGGTCGAGTTAAACATGCTCCTGATGTACCGGTGATCACTGTTCCTGCCCCTCTCCTCTCTTTGGATCTGCCTCTGGATGGTGTTCTCTTCAACTGGATTCCACTTTGTGCAGCTGGGGATGGTTCACATCTAAGTCAGGGGATCCATGAAATTACGAAGTAAAAACAGGAGCTTTGAGGATGGATTTGGACTGTAGTTAATGTCAACAGTCTGCTAGACTCACTCAGGACTACAGTTTGCATTTTATCTGCACCTCAACATGGTATATCTGTAATAAATGGACATTCGGTGTCACCCAGATGAGGATGATGTTCCCTCTTGAGTCTGGTTCCTCTCAATGTTTCTTTCTTATGCCATCTCAGGGTGTTTTTCCCTTGCCACATCCGCTACCGGCGTAGGGATGAACTTACACTTTTAAAGAACAAACTTATTAATTCTTTCTCACCACATTATCTTTGTAAAGCTGCTTTGAGACAATGTTCATTGTTAAAAGTGCAATACAAAGAAAAATGAACTGAATTGAATGTATTCATGTTTGTACTACTATCAGAGCTGCTGCCATAGAGAATAAATCAACATTTTCTGACCAATCAGAATGGAGGATTTAGCAGAAATGCTATTATATAACTCTGTGTGTTTGTGTGTGTGTGTGTAGATCCTACAGCAGTCAGTTCAGCCTGCTCTGGCCATATTTTCTATTTAGAGAAGCCACAGCTTCTCTTATATACACATACACACACACACACACACACACACATACACACTTCACACACATATTCATACATAACCATATTGCATTAGCCCCATGTGAGAGGATCACAGGCTCGTGCTATTGGCCGTTGCCATAACAATAGGGGCGGGGAGGCAAGCGGAGGTGGAGACTGAGTCTGATTATAAAATCCTTCACAGAGACACATTTGCTTCCTGTATTTTTTTTTTCTTTCATATTTTCAGTTGTTGCTATTTTTTATTGCCTCACTCTCTACCTCTCTCTTTCTCCGTCTCTCCATCTCTCTCTCTCTCTCTCTCTCTCTCTCTCTCTCTGTGTTGTGGCAGCAGGAGGGGGAGGAGGGCCTCGCATGAAAAGCAGAAGGGAAGGCAGTGCAGGAGCAGCCTGTGGAGACAGGGGCAGACTCTGTGTATGTGTGTGTGTGTGTGTATGTGTGTGTGTCCACCTCCATCACACTCAAACACACACACACACATACACACACACACATCCTCCAGTTGTGGATTTATTAGTGTTGCCAAAGAAGCTGGAGGGCCTGGTGTCGTCCTCGTCCTCATCCTCGTCCTCAGCAGCAGCAGCAGCAGCAGCAGGTACACACTCGCTCCTCGTCCACTTCTGTGAGTATCAACTGCGCTGCCAAAACATATAAGCTGTGATTCGGAAACAGGAACTTGTTGCTTTGATTTACAGGCGAGTCACGCTCAAGAGCGCCGGTCTGGAAGAAGGTCACTGAGTATGTGTGAATGAGTGTATGTGTGTGTGTGTGTGTATGTAAGAGTGTCTGTTGGTCTGATGATCGTTGACTAATTCATTAAGCTGTCTCTCTGTAGAGATGTTTAAGTGCATGTGAAAAAAAAGAGGGTTTTTGATGTTGCTACTTCTCTACAGCGTTTGTTACTTTCTTCTTCTCGCACACCACACACATTGTTGCACCACACACGCTCTAAATCAATGAGTTACTAACTCCTAATTGTTTATTATTCAACTTATTCTGTTTGTCCTTATCATTCAGGATCTGTACTCTTGAGAGTCGTGCTCTAGAATCCAAATCTCATCAACTTGGAAACACTTGGAAAATGTTATCCTGAACTGCATATACGTATCATTTTTTAAATTATTATTATACTTCAAAAGGTTCAGAAACCTTTGATTAAAGTAGATGAAAGATGTGGGAATTCTTTGAAAAAATTGTTTTAAAAGTGCAACAACCAACCAAACAAACAATAACTTATTAGCAAACGCCACCATGTGTGAACTTTTTCCCCCAAACACACACACACACACACACACACACACACACACATATATATATATATATACATACAAAAATATAAGTTTGCTACGAATAAAAGTTATGAGACAAGTTTGCTATAATATTTTTGGTTTAATTTCCTGTCAAACAAAGAGTTAAAATATTTATATGTTTACAGTATATGTTAAAGAAAAGGGGAAAGAAAAGAGTGGATGGATGGAGTGGGTGGAGAAGAGTGATAGCAGGAGTGATTTGTGATAGTAGAGTATCTGTGAGAGTGAAAGGGTAAGTTTATAGGACTGTGGTGAGACCTGAGATGTTGTATGGATTAGAGACAGTGGCATTGAGTAAAAGACAGGAGGTGGAGCTGGAGGTAGCAGAGCTGAAGATGTTGAGATGTTTGTTGGGAGTGACGACGATGGACAGGATTAGAAATGAGTTTATTAGAGGGACAGCACATGTAGGACGTTTTGGTGACAAGGTGACGGAGGTGAGATTGAGATGGTTTGGACATGTGCAGAGGAGGAACATGGGGTATATCGGTAGGAGAACGCTGAGGATGGAGCCACCAGGAAGGAGGAAAAGAGGAAGGCCAAGGAGGAGGTTTATGAATGTGTTGAGGGAAGACTCTATATACATATAGAGGCAAGTGTTTTAAAGTTTAAGGAAAAAATCTTAGGCTCAGACTCCAAAGGAAACAGTTTCAAAACGAACGATATCATTGTACATCACATGACGTATCTTGATAGTATTGTACTGTAAGTAAAGTATCAGTATTGTGATATGATGTTTCACTCCAGGTGCCTCACCCTTCAGGTAAACAATACCTGAGTAAATAAAATCCAAGTGTGGCATCAAAGTGCAGGTAAATTACACTCATAAATCACTGAGTCTGACACCTGGCTATGGAGTTTCACTGTGAAAATAATTATGACTTGTACTGAATATCCTCCTCTAGGTTCGACTTTTATATTCCGGCTCGTCTGCTGAATATCCCATGAGCTGGAATGGCTCATTCATGGCTCTAATATTTGCTTTCACCTTTCCAATGACTCATAATAATAATAACTCACCTTGGCGTGCGAGTCGCTGCTTCTCGAGAAGCCGATTGCTGATAATTGCTCGGTTGAGTTTCACTTAACTGAGACAAATACGAGGCATTATTGCCTATCGGAGTGAGATTGGTGTGTTGGAGAAATTACCTCAGAGAGATGAAACGGGCAAATAAACGCGAGCACGGGCTTCTGGCGACGGACCCGAGAGTCGATTATAACGTCTGGCAAAACACGACCCTGTAAATCTAAAGCTTTGGACTTCTTCAATATCTCCATAGGAACGGGGAACTCGGGAGAAGTTTGACAAAGTGATATTGAAGAAATGTTTTCACCCTCTGGTGGCAAATCAGTCTGATATCAGAAAAGCAATATCAGACACGGTCGGGGTTCTGGAGCAGTGAATAACGAGGGTTATTTGGCTTTTTGCTCTTGTTGATTTAATGTGTCATTTTTACATATAATAGAGAACGGGCGAATTTTGACTTGATTGGGAAAGTTGTTTAGGACAAAAGTATTGGGACACTGGATTTTTCCAGTTATATGTGATTCTTTTTCAAACTGGTACCACAATGATAGAGACCAGCAACTCTATTGGATGTCTTTGGATGTGGCTGTCCAGAAAGCCAGCTCCCAAAAAGATATGCTCTACATGGGTTGGAGTAGAAGATCTTCTGCTAAAGAGATCTCACCTAAACCCTATTGAACACCTTTGGGATGAATTGGAAGGTCAAATGTACCCCAGGCCTCCTCACCTCACCTACATACATTGAGCACAAATTCTAGTTCCACTCTCTAAAATCTAGTGGATGTTCACAGCTGTAGAAAAGGAAAATCTCCCCTTTTTTGGAGGCGATATTAATATTCTTTAATAACTTCCGAATTTATTATGGCCTGACTCGGGTCTTACATTTGAAGATTGCTTCATCAAAATGCTGTCACGCTCTAA
Organism: Silurus aristotelis; assembly: GCF_946808225.1. Lineage (NCBI taxonomy): Eukaryota > Metazoa > Chordata > Actinopteri > Siluriformes > Siluridae > Silurus > Silurus aristotelis. The sequence continues at coordinate 9,788,601 of NC_139602.1, forward strand.
TACCTTTTATGAAATGCCTTATCGGATCGAGCCCAGAGGCTGAAAAGCTCGCGGGCGAAATGTAGTCTGGAAACTTTTTCTTTCATGTTCAGTTTGAATTTGTTTTGGATTGTTGACTTGTTTACAATACAAAATGTGTTGTCTTCTTGTCATCCTGTAATAGTCAGCTGGTATTTGTAACGATCTCTGATCCCTCCTACATAAGAGTATAAAAGATATAGTTAAAGAGAAGCAGCCCACCATCATTATTTCTGCCACCACCATGCTTCACAGTGGGTAGAAACCTAGTTACATATTCAAAAAACTTTGCTTTTCCAACTTACAGAGATTCGGGCTAATCGGTATTGTGACTCTGTTCCATTGAATCGACATCAGTGTTAATTTATGTATTTATTGATTAAACACTTAGTAGGTCAGTCTTGATAAAGACGTCTGCCAAAAGCCATGAATGTGTATATACAGTATAGTGTTTTAGTATTGATGTCTTTTTAAGATCAGTCATTCATTCACTCACTCAAACATATATAATACTCACTCAGTTATTCATTTATTCACTCACTCACTCATTTACCAACATATTCACTCACTTATTCACTCACTCACTCATTCACTCTCTTATTCTTTTACTTATTCATCCATTCATTTACTCACTTACTCATTCAGTCACTCAATTACCTTTTTACTCATTTTCCCCCTTATTCACTCACTCACTCACTCATTTATTCACCCACACATTTACCTACTCACTAATTCACCCACTCGTTTATTCACTCACTCATTCACTTACTGACTCACTCATTCACTCACCCAAATACTCTTCCACTCTTTTACTCACTCACTCATTTATTCACTTTTTTACTAACTCACTCATTTACTCTCATTCTTTTACTCATTCACCCACTCATTTACTCAATCACTTATTTACTTTCATTCTTTTACTTATTCATTCACTCACTCATTTATTCACTCATTCACTTACTGACTCACTAAATCACTCGCTCACTCATTCACGCTCCCAATTACTCTTCACTCTTTTACTCACTCACTCATTTAATCACTTATTTACTAACTCACACATTTACTCGCTCACTCCTTTACTCCATCACTCATTCATTTATTCACTCACTCATTCACTTAATCATTCACACTTAAATCCCTCGCTTATTTACTCACTCACTCCTTTTCTGATTTACTCACTCACTCATAAACTTACTGACGTACTAAATCACTTAGTTATTTACTCATTCACTCACTCAGTCTTATTTACTCACTGACATATTTCCTCCTTCACTCATTCAGCATCAGTATTCACTCACTCATTTACTTACTCACTCTTTCGTGTCTGAACCTGATCTAAATAGTAGAAAAAAATAGAAATGGAAATAAGGTCATGTTAAATCACGATGGTGAGTCATGCCGGGGTTGGGGAGGTGTGGAGGTGAAGAGCGTCTCGGCTCCCTGTTTTCTCTTTACACATGCAATAATGTGGTAGAGATAACATACAGAGGATCATCCCATTTTCTAGCAGATATTAATAATATATACAATTCTTACGTTCATTCTAATACGGTATTGTTTTCAAACATGTAACGAGAAATGGAAAAAAAATGATACAGACTCACTCTGGGGGGAGTGGTGGCTCCAGCGGTTAAGGCGCTGGGTTGCCAATCGGAAGGTCTGGGGTTCGAGCCCTGGTATCGCCAGGCTGCCACTCTTGGGCCCTTGAGCAAGGCCCTTAACCCTCTATGCTCCGGGGGTCCCTTACGAGGGAAATATCAAGGTCTGTGACGTCGGAGTGACGTGGGGCCGCCTTCCTGTGGGCTCACCACCTGCAGGAGGGACCGTAAGGGACGGTGCTGTGAGGATTGGGCAGCAGTCGAAGGCAGGGGCCTGCTTAGACTGCTGCCCCCGCAACCCGAATTACGGATAAGCGGGAGAAAATGAATAAATGAATGAATTATACAGACGTGTCATTTTTAATAAGTGATAAAAATAGATAGGCAAATATCTGAGGAAAATTATTACAATTTCATATTATTTACACAGCGATGACTGCAACTCAGCTATGTTTTTATGATCCAGTTCTTGGTTATTTATTTACATTTATTTACATCGTTATATGTGACCGTATATGTGAGCTTTATTGAAAGCCATAAGCTTATAGATAAAAGTAACCTTGTATTAACTGTAAAACTGCTACCTAAAGACAATATTAAAGTGATTTTTATCAATTACTTCAATATCAATTACACCCTCACATACTACGTCACATTATTTTCGCACGTTTTACAATTCAGGTTAATTAGTACTACGCCTCACTCCCACACCTCGGTCCTTAGATCTCTCGTTCATCTTTCTTGTTTGTTCGATTAGCAACTTCTCATTTAGTTTTCATGCATTTACTTAATTTAACACGGAAAATGCCCTGAAGTGTGGATTATTCTTTTTTTTTAAATGCAAGAAATTAGATATCTATTAGAGATTTACGAATTGGCATAAAAATTAATTTATGTGATGCATCGATTTAAAAAAAGGGTGCATTGGATACAATTTGGCATTTGTATTGCATCATTTTTAACATATTTGCATTGGAAAAACAATTTATTTATTTATAGTTATTAGTAGATGCGCTATACTTTTATTATTTATAAAGTGACCAATAATTTGTGAACAATAAAAGTGCTGCTACGTGAACATGACGTATCACAACGATACGGAGACCGAGGCGTCCTGAGAGTCACATAGAATACAGATTAACATGGCAGAGGTAGAGCTGTAACTTCCTGCACACACAACAGGGAACATTTTTTTATTTATTTTATTTTTTTGCCCTACAGAGACCTGTTTGTAAAAGGGCCATGGGTTAGAAGTCAGAGGGCATTTGATGATTTGCTGTCTGTCTGAATCGAAGAAATAAATGTGAACTATCTGTACCATATTGAATTGCGCAGCATCGTATTTTTTTCATTGAATCGCATTGTGTTGTATCAAATCGAATTCGCATCGCACTGCTTCGTAACCGGTTATTTGTATCGTAGCTGCTTTATATGTATCTTTATTGTATCGTATCGTTGTCTATGCGAAACACATTGCCCTCGGTTATGATGATGCACGTATTGGGACACCTGACTTTTCCAGCCGTATGTGGTTTTTCCCCAAAATGTTATCACCACAAGGTTAGAGACACACCAACAGGATGTCTATGGAGCCAGGGAAAGTTTGACAAAGTGAATTTTTTTCTCTCTGGTGGCAAATCAGAAAAGCAATATCGAACACGGTCGGGGTGCTGGAGAAGCGAGTAATAAGGGGTATTTGGCTTATATTCTCTCGTTTTGTAAATTTGACATGTTGTTATTGTGTTTAACAGAGAACAGAGCGACTATTGGATTGGATTTTGACTTGAGTGCGAACGTTGTAGCCACTCACATTCTTTTAAAATCAAACACACTACAAAAGTATTAGGACGTCTGACTTTCCAATGTGGTTCATCCTCAAACTTTTACCACAAAGTCGGAGGCACTCCATCGTACAGGACGTCTTTTTTCGATGAATAAAACTCTCTCTTTACTTGACCTAGGAGACGCAAATCCTGTTTCAGCATGACAATGCCCCTGTGCACAAAGCCAGCTTCATGAACATCTGCTTTACATCGGTTGAATGTGGAGGATCTCCTGCTACAGACCAGTAGAACCCTATTGAACTATTATAACACCCACATGGCTGAATGAGCACAAATCTCCACAAAATTTAGTGGAACATCTTCCCAGAAGAGTGGAGGTTCTTATAACAGGATGTAAAACTGGAAATATGAAATTAGAAAGCACACAAACTTTAGTCTATATAGTGTATATGTGTGGAATGCTGAACGATGTTTCTGAGAACTTTATGCAAATCATCTCCTTTTATTTTTTCTGTTTTAAGTCTCTCCACATTTCCGCTCTCTAACACCAATTCTCAATGCTGTCTCATGTTTACTCAGCGTTCGACGACAAATAAAGGTGAAAGAGGAGCACGCTCGGCTTGTGCTTGTTTATCCAGGGAGAGGTGATGACGTGCGGTGTGTGTATATTAAACAATGGAGGTGATATTTCTGGGAGAAAGCAGCGACTGTACATAAAACAAAAATATTACAGATCTTTCAGAGTGTCAATGAGAAAAGAAACGGTGTTATTCAGGTTATGGGTCGAATATTTGTTTTCGTTATCGTGTACTGTGCAGGTTTACCACCGTGCGAAATTCTGCGCAAACAACCGGGGCTCTCACTTCCTGATTTTATGATGTCGTATCATTTGAGGTCATTAAAGAAAGAAAAAAATAATCCTGGGTAAAAAAAAGAAAAAAATAAATGAACGATTCGTTTATATTGAACGAGTCTTTAATGCGACTCACGAGTCGTCTCAAAAAGTGATTCGTTCATTTTCTACTGAACGTGCATTAGCAAAGCGTCGCAAAAAAAGAAACAGAATCGAGATGTTTATCTCTCGACTTTTCTAGTCCGTGTCGTTTGTTCTTTTATCACGTGACTTCCATAGATGCAATGGAGGTGACTAAAGGAACGAAATGAACGAAATTACTAAAAAAAAAATGATTTGTTTATTTTGATGAACGAGATTCAGTACAAAAGTTCTAGCTTTTCATACATTCTTGAGTATGATATGTAAAATCAATGAACTATAAGAACTACCGTGGACACCTCACCATAAGATTGCTATGCGCTTTCTGAACATTCCATTCCACATTTAGTCCCCATTTGCTGTTATAATAAGCTCCACTCTACTCGGAAGTTGTTCCACTAGATCTTGTCCTCATGAGGGTTTTAAGAAAGTCAGGTACTGATAGAGGTGAGGTGAGGAGGCCTGGGGTGCAGCATTCGGTGTTCACATTCATCCCAAAAGTGTTCAATAAGGTTCTACAACACTATAGCAGACCTCTTAAGTTCTTCCCCACAAGGTAAAGCATATCTTCATGGAGCTGGCTTTGTGCACAGGGGCATTGTCATGCTGGAACAGGTTTGAGTCTCCTAGTTGAAGTAAAGCTAAAATTTCATGCTACTGAAACCAAAGACGTCGTATACAATTTTGTCACTCCGATTTTTTGTGGTAACAGTTTGGGAAAGAAACACACAACTTTTGTCCATGTTTTATAAGCGCTGTATAAGTCAAACGGGAAGTTTTACCTCAGGGTTGAGTGCGACACCCCGCTCCATTCTGGCTAGCTTTAAGCGATGACGAATCACATACAGCTAAGACACAGACAAGCTAGCATAGCTCTCCTCACCTCACTGCCATCTGTCGAGTGAAAGGCAGAAAGATCAAAGAATTTTGAAGAATTCGTACATAATCATGCGATTAGCATGCGTTCACTTCGTTAGAAAGAAAACAACAAATACCTGCAGCTCGTATATTACATAGCTAGATTTTAGGCATAGGCAGTATTTTCGATACATGTATTTCAAATATAAAATAGGATTTTGTCATTTGTATTTGAGAGGGTTGATGAAAATGGCTTCATATTTTGTATCAATATATTTTAGCGTTTTGTATTTTGTATTTTTTACAAGACTGAAAAATGCTTAGTTAGAAGTCTACATGATGACGTCAGAAAAATGCGGCCTCTGATTGGTGACTTCTCAGTAGTTTGCCCAGACTTGTCAAGATCTAAACAGAAAATTGGTCCATATGGAAGAAGGTGGTGAAGGTAAGAAACCTGAGGGCTGCCAGCTTTCAAAGTGGTGTCCAACGAATAATAAATATAGAATTGCCGAATATTGTACCCTAATTAGAGTAGCAGTTTAGTAGGATCATTATTTTGCATCCTACTGCATGAATGACTGCCTAACACATAATATATTATTATATTTATGATTACCAATCAAATGATTAATTAGTTAGAAACTAGTTGCTATAAATGCAGGTGCCATCAGTTGTCTTCTTATGAATGACTTGTTGTTATTGACTCAGTGTTACTGATGTGAAGCAGCCTTTCGTTACCAAACACCAAGTAACTAAATTAGGATACAATTATGATTCATTCACAAACTGTTCACCATTAAAATGTTGGTTATTTTAAAAACTAACCTTCATTTTGAAGATCACAGGGACGTTTATGTGGATATTTGATCTGTTAAATGGTTGCATGTGTCAGATTTATTGTGTTTCTCGGCAGAAAAGCAGTTTGTATCGAACATTGTTTCCTTAGTAAACTGAGTCAGAGTGTAATGGTGAAGGAACTGATCAAATCTGCCAATTGATGAAAAGTGTGTGAAGAAATTTAAGGCTTCCTTGTAAAAGCATTTGTTAATATTTTTTTAAAATACAAAAATAGAGTTGTTTATTTTGATACTTGCGGTGGCTGGTGTATTTTGTATTTTGAGACACTTCAAGTTAAGATATTTTATTTAGAAAATAATTTTTTATGTATCTTTGCCCAACCCTGCTAAATATTTTCCTTCATAACTAAATATCCAAAATGTTTAGCATTCACAGGGAAATTACTCTTAGTCTTAGCTAGAAGGTCATGTGGTTAATGTATTAAAGCTCTGGTTACCTGCTAACTAAATAAAAACTGTGTGGATTGTGTTTCTGTTATTTGTTAGCATCATTGATTGTGACCTGTAGTGTTAGCACTAGTGATAGTGGTTTAGCTCAAGCATTATTAGCTTAAAGGACATCTGTGCTGCAGGATATATATTTTATTTTCTGTCTGATTTTACTGAATATAATATATTTGGATAGCTATAGTAAGTATAAATAAATGTGTAAATCAGAGCTGAGAACTGTGAGTCATCTGCATGTGTAGAATGATGCATCCTGAAGTGAGTGTGTGTCTGTGTTGTGCTCTGAAATCAGTTTTTATTACACAGTACCAGATTCCTTAGCCTGGCCCTGCTGTGTGTGGACGGCTGTGTGTGGACGGCTGAGTGTGGACGGCTGAGTGTGGACGGCTATGTGTGGAACACTCTGTGTTGAACACTGTGTGGACGGCTGAGTGTGGACGGCTGAGTGTGGAACACTGTGTGTGGACGGCTGTGTCTGGACGGCTGTTTGTGGACGGCTGTGTGTGGAACACTGTGTGTGGAACACTGTGTTGAACACTCTGTGTGGACGGCTGAGTGTGGACGGCTGAGTGTGGACGGCTGAGTGTGGAACACTGTGTGTGGACGGCTGTGTGTGGACGGCTATGTGTGGAACACTCTGTGTTGAACACTCTGTGTGGACGGCTGAGTGTGGACGGCTGAGTGTGGAACACTGTGTGTGGACGGCTGTGTGTGGGCGGCTGTTTGTGGACGGCTGTGTGTGGAACACTTTGTGTTGAACACTCTGTGTGGACGGCTGCGTGTGAACGGCTGTGTGTGGAACACTGTGTGTGGAACACTCTGTGTTGAACACTCTGTGTGGACGGCTGAGTGTGGACGGCTGAGTGTGGAACACTGTGTGTGGACGGCTGTGTGTGGGCGGCTATGTGTGGACGGCTGTGTGTGGACGGCTGAATGTGGAACACTGTGTGATGAACACTCTGTGAGGAACACTGTGTGTGGGCACCTGAGTGTGGAACACTGTGTGTGGACGGCTGTGTGTGGACGGATGAGTGTGGAACACTGTGTGTGGACGGCTGAGTGTGGAACACTGTGTGTGGACGGCTGAGTGTGGAACACTGTGTGTGGACGGCTGTGTGTGGACGGCTGAATGTGGAACACTGTGTGTGGACGGCTGTGTGTGGACAGCTGAATGTGGAACACTCTGTGTTGAACACTCTGTGTGGAACACTCTGTGTGGAACACCGTGTGTGGAACACTGTGTGTGGACGGCTAAGTGAGACACATAAGTACAAACACAGCCGTACACACAGCACCAGAGTGATGCGTATCCCTGTCAACATTTCAGTGTTTCAATAAATCCTATCTCATTCAGCCTATTTACAGCTCCACACACACACACACACACACACACACACACACACACACACACACACACACACCTCCATCAGAGCGAGGAGAGTTTTCACGCATCTATCTATCTATCTATCTATCTATCTATCTATCTATCTATCTATCTATCTATCTATCTATCTATCTATCTATCTATCTATCTATCTATCTATCTATCTATCTATCTATCTATCTGCCTTACTCTCTGTCTGTCTTTCTGTCTGTCCCTCTCTTTCTCTCCTACCCCTCTCTCCCTGTCTGTCTCCTGACACCTGACCACAAGAATTATGTGGTTTTAGAACATTCCACAAACCTCCAATCTTCTGGGAAGATGTTCCACTAGATTTTGTGGAGATTTGTGTTCATTCAGCTACAAGGGTGTTAGTAAAGTCAGGTACTGATGTAGTTAAGGTGAGGAGGTCTGGGATGCAGTCAGCGTTCACATTTATCCCAAAGGTCTTCAGTAGGTTTGGAGCAGAAGATCTTCCACTTCAACGCATATAAAGCAGACCTTCATTGAGCTGGCTTTGTGCACAGGGGCATTGTCATGCTGAAACAGGTTTGTGTCTCAAAGTTCAAGTCAAGGAAAAATATAATGTCAACTTTGTGGTAACAGTTTGAAGAAGAAGAAAATTTGACTGGAAATGTTGGGTGTCCCAATATTTTTGGCCATATAGTGTATTTAGCTGCATATAAAAAAAAAAAACTATAATAATGTAAAACTGTAAGCGATATCAATCAAAATACATGATTTCCTGTAACTTTCCTCAGAACAGACGCTGGCTTTCAGGCACATGAGCTCTGTTTCCCGTAAACAAAACTTTCCTTTGCTTCTTCCAAAAGTCCTTCAAATCCAGTGTGAAGGTCAAAAACAACTGGTTTTTTTAAGGACTATGCCGTTAAAGGAGTAAGGACATAAATGAATTCATATTCAAACTGTCTCAAAATAAAGAGGTAGTGGGTTTTACTGATAGTCACATGAGCCTCATTTTAAAAAAGAAAAGAAGACGAACATGATTAGGAGAATTAGCTGAGCTTAGCGTTAGCATGTTGTTGTTTTTTCACTTTAAATACTGAAATGGCTGTGTGAAAACGGTGCACACGAGGCAGATGTTGGTCAACAAAGAGCTCGTTGTTGATGTGTGAGACGTCTCTGAGGAGTCTCAGGTTACGCTCTCCAGATCAAAAGAAGAAATGTATTATTGTTAATACAGATGGAAAAAAAAGTTATGGATTAAACCTTTGTTTTTAGTGCTTATCATTATCATAGCGCTAGCATTCACACTGAAAAGCATTTGGCAGACGCCATTAACCTGTCTGTCTGTCTGTCTGTCTGTCTGTCTGTCTGTCTGTCTGTCTGTCTGTCTGTCTATCTATCTATCTATCTATCTATCTATCTATCTATCTATCTATCTATCGGAGTTTGTATTTGATCAGATTTGAGCTGTCATGTCAGTGGGTCACATGTATTTGCTTTAGGTCCCTAGATTCAGCACTGTAGCGTAAAATAGGTGTTGCTTGAAG